>NC_069503.1:195355962-195700962 GCF_027579735.1 Bombina bombina | reverse complement strand
TGTTCAACAGAAGCCTCATTTTTGAAAGCCCATGTGGAAGCCACTGCTCTGGTAGAATGAGCAGTAATTCTTTCAGGAGGCTGCTGGCCAGCGGTCTCATAGGCCAAACGGATGATGCTTTTCAGCCAAAAGGAAAGAGGTAGCAGTCGCTTTCTGACCTCTCCTCTTACCAGAATAGATAACAAACAAGGAAGATGTTTGTCTGAAATCCTTAGTTGCTTGTAAATAGAACTTTAAAGCACGAACTACATCAAGATTGTGTAATAGACGTTCCTTCTTCGAAGATGGAGAGAAGGAACAACTATTTCCTGGTTAATATTCTTGTTAGAAACAACTTTAGGAAGAAAACCAGGCTTGGTACGCAAAACTACCTTATCTGGAACACCAGGTAAAGTGAATCACACTGTAAGGCAGATAATTCTGAAACTCTTCGAGCAGAAGAGATAGCTACCAAAAACAAAACTTTCCAAGATAACAACTTAATGTCTATGGAATGTAAAGGTTCAAACGGAACCCCTTGAAGAACTGAAAGAACTAGATTCAAACTCCATGGCGGAGCCACAGGTTTATAGACAGGCTTGATTCTGACTAAAGCCTGAGCAAACGCTTGAACGTCTGGTACCTCTGCCAGACGCTTTGGTAACAGGAGAGACAAAGCAGATATTTGTCCTTTTAAGGAACTAGCTGACAATCCTTTCTCCAATCCTTCTTGGAGAAAGGACAATATCCTGGGAATCCTAATCTTACTCCATGAGTAACCCTTGGATTCACACCAACAAAGATATTTCCTCCATATCTTATGGTAGATTTTCCTGGTACAAAAGAAATCCCTCTATTAGCGCTTCAAATACCGTCAAATATTCACAGTCATAGGAAGTGTTCTCAAGGGGGGTATTCAACACAAAGGTTCAATTAAGGAACACAGTACCTCTTTCATCCGGTGTTTCAGCAATTGCTTTGCAAACTTCCCGGTCAGTTCCACACGTTAGTGTCTCCTCCCCAATCCTCTTCGTCACAGCCGAATGTGACCAATCAAGCCAGCATGTCAAACACAGCAACCGAAGCCGGCGCTCCCCGCAAACCACCTGCAGACCTCTGGAAGTCTGCTAAGTACATGAACAGCCACAAAATTGTGAAAAAGGAGAGTCGGGGCCACAGGTTAAGATTCAAAACTTAACTTTTATTGCCACACATAGTGAAAGATAAAAATATGCATTTCAGCGTCAAAAACAAAAGGAGCTAGGACAGCAGCGGTCTGACATGTTTCAGCTATCTGCCTTACTCATAGACCGTGCTGTTACTAGCTCACAGCCCTCTTAAATTTGTTAATTACACTGACGAATCATGACGTCACAGTTAACTCTTTGATTTCTGGTATGCAAGTAATAGTACAAAATACAGCAGTTGTCTATGCAATTACAAAAATCCCTTACATATTATAAGCATAATATATGTCTTGAATACAAGAGTGTATCATAAAAACATAATTTATGCTTACCTGATAAATTTATTTCTCTTGTAGTGTATCCAGTCCACGGATCATCCATTACTTATGGGATATTAACTCCTCCCCAACAGGAAGTGCAAGAGGATTCACCCAGCAGAGCTGCTATATAGCTCCTCCCCTAACTGCCATTACCAGTCATTCGACCGAAAACATGCAGAGAAAGGAAAACCATAGGGTACAGTGGTGACTGTAGTTTAATGGAAAAATTACCTGCCTTAAAGTGACAGGGCGGGCCGTGGACTGGATACACTACAAGAGAAATAAATTTATCAGGTAAGCATAAATTATGTTTTCTCTTGTTAAGTGTATCCAGTCCACGGATCATCCATTACTTATGGGATACCAATACCAAAGCTAAAGTACACGGATGACGGGAGGGACAGGCAGGCTCTTTATACGGAAGGAACCACTGCCTGAAGAACCTTTCTCCCAAAAACAGCCTCCGAAGAAGCAAAAGTGTCAAATTTGGAAAAAGTATGAAGAGAAGACCAAGTTGCAGCCTTGCAAATCTGTTCAACAGAAGCCTCATTCTTAAAGGCCCAAGTGGAAGCCACAGCTCTAGTAGAATGTGCTGTAATTCTTTCAGGAGGCTGCTGTCCAGCAGTCTCATAGGCTAACCGTATTATGCTACGAAGCCAAAAGGAGAGAGAGGTAGCCGAAGCTTTTTGACCTCTCCTCTGACCAGAATAAACGACAAACAGGGAAGACGTTTGTCGAAAATCCTTAGTTGCCTGTAGATAAAATTTCAGGGCACGGACTACATCTAGATTGTGTAGCAGACGTTCCTTTTTCGAAGAAGGATTAGGACACAAAGATGTAACCACAATCTCTTGATTGATATTCCTGTTAGTGACCACCTTAGGTAGGAACCCAGGTTTAGTACGCAGAACTACCTTGTCTGAATGAAAAATCAGATAAGGAGAATCACAATGTAAGGCAGATAACTCAGAGACTCTTCGAGCCGAGGAAATCGCCATTAAAAACAGAACTTTCCAAGATAACAACTTGATATCAATGGAATGAAGGGGTTCAAACGGAACCCCCTGTAAAACATTAAGAACTAAGTTCAAACTCCATGGTGGAGCAACAGTTTTAAACACAGGCTTGATCCTAGCTAAAGCCTGACAAAAAGCTTGAACGTCCGGAACTTCTGACAGACGTTTGTGTAAAAGAATGGACAGAGCTGAAATCTGTCCCTTTAAGGAACTAGCGGATAAACCCTTTTCTAAACCTTCTTGTAGAAAAGACAATATCCTCGGAATCCTAACCTTACTCCATGAGTAACTCTTGGATTCGCACCAATATAAGTATTTGCGCCATATCTTATGGTAAATCTTTCTGGTAACAGGCTTCCTAGCCTGTATTAAGGTATCAATAACGGACTCAGAAAAACCACGTTTTGATAAAATCAAGCGTTCAATTTCCAAGCAGTCAGCTTCAGAGAAATTAGATTTTGATGTTTGAAGGGACCCTGGATCAGAAGGTCCTGTTTCAGAGGTAGCGACCAAGGTGGACAGGATGACATGTCCACTAGATCTGCATACCAAGTCCTGCGTGGCCATGCAGGCGTTATTAGAATCACTGATGCTCTCTCCTGTTTGATTCTGGCAATCAATCGAGGAAGCATCGGGAAGGGTGGAAACACATAAGCCATCCCGAAGGTCCAAGGTGCTGTCAAAGCATCTATCAGAACCGCTCCCGGATCCCTGGATCTGGACCCGTAACGAGGAAGCTTGGCGTTCTGTTGAGACGTCATGAGATCTATCTCTGGTTTGCCCCAACGTCGAAGTATTTGGGCAAAGAAGTTCCCACTCCCCCAGATGAAAAGTCTGACGACTTAAGAAATCCGCCTCCCAGTTCTCCACTCCCGGGATGTGGATTGCTGACAGGTGGCAAGAGTGAGACTCTGCCCAGCGAATTATCTTTGATACTTCCATCATTGCTAGGGAGCTTCTTGTCCCTCCCTGATGGTTGATGTAAGCTACAGTCGTGATGTTGTCCGACTGAAACCTGATGAACCCCCGAGTTGTTAACTGGGGCCAAGCCAGAAGGGCATTGAGAACTGATCTCAATTCCAGAATGTTTATTGGTAGGAGACTCTCCTCCTGATTCCATTGTCCCTGAGCCTTCAGAGAATTCCAGACAGCGCCCCAACCTAGTAGGCTGGCGTCTGTTGTTACAATTGTCCAGTCCGGCCTGCTGAATGGCATCCCCCTGGACAGATGTGGCCGAGAAAGCCACCATAGAAGAGAATTTCTGGTCTCTTGATCCAGATTCAGAGTAGGGGACAAGTCTGAGTAATCCCCATTCCACTGACTTAGCATGCACAATTGCAGCGGTCTGAGATGTAGACGTGCAAAGGGTACTATGTCCATTGCTGCTACCATTAAGCCGATCACCTCCATGCATTGAGCTACTGACGGGTGTTGAATGGAATGAAGGACACGGCATGCATTTTGAAGCTTTGTTAACCTGTCTTCTGTCAGGTAAATCTTCATTTCTACAGAATCTATAAGAGTCCCCAAGAAGGGAACTCTTGTGAGTGGAAAGAGAGAACTCTTCTTTTCGTTCACCTTCCATCCATGCGACCTTAGAAATGCCAGTACTAACTCTGTATGAGACTTGGCAGTTTGAAAGCTTGAAGCTTGTATCAGAATGTCGTCTAGGTACGGAGCTACCGCAATTCCTCGCGGTCTTAGTATCGCCAGAAGAGCACACAGAACCTTTGTGAAGATTCTCGGAGCCGTAGCCAATCCGAATGGAAGAGCTACAAACTGGTAATGCCTGTCTAGAAAGGCAAACCTTAGATACCGGTAATGATCTTTGTGAATCGGTATGTGAAGGTAAGCATCCTTTAAATCCACTGTGGTCATGTACTGACCCTTTTGGATCATGGGTAAAATTGTCCGAATAGTTTCCATTTTGAACGATGGAACTCTTAGGAATTTGTTTAGGATCTTTAAATCCAAGATTGGCCTGAAAGTTCCCTCTTTTTTGGGAACCACAAACAGATTTGAGTAAAACCCTTGTCCTTGTTCCGACCGCGGAACCGGATGGATCACTCCCATTAATAAAAGATCTTGTACGCAGCGTAGAAACGCCTCTTTCTTTATTTGGTTTGTTGACAACCTTGACAGATGAAATCTCCCTCTTGGGGGAGAGAATTTGAAGTCTAGAAGGTATCCCTGAGATATGATCTCTAACGCCCAGGGATCCTGGACATCTCTTGCCCAAGCCTGGGCGAAGAGAGAAAGTCTGCCCCCCACTAGATCCGTTCCCGGATCGGGGGTCCTCGATTCATGCTGTCTTAGGGGCAGCAGCAGGTTTCCTGGCCTGCTTGCCCTTGTTCCAGGACTGGTTAGGTCTCCAGCCTTGTCTGTAGCGAGCAACAGCTCCTTCCTGTTTTGGTGCAGAGGAAGTTGATGCTGCTCCTGCTTTGAAATTACGAAAGGAACGAAAATTAGACTGTCTAGCCTTAGGTTTGGCTCTGTCTTGAGGCAGGGCATGGCCTTTACCTCCTGTAATGTCAGCGATAATTTCTTTCAACCCGGGCCCGAATAAGGTCTGCCCTTTGAAAGGTATATTAAGCAATTTAGATTTAGAAGTAACGTCAGCTGACCAGGATTTTAGCCACAGTGCTCTGCGTGCCTGAATGGCGAATCCGGAATTCTTAGCCGTAAGTTTAGTTAAATGTACTACGGCATCTGAAATAAATGAGTTAGCTAACTTAAGGGCTTTAAGCTTGTGTGTAATCTCATCTAATGGAGCTGATTCAAGTGTCTCTTCCAGAGACTCAAACCAAAATGCTGCTGCAGCCGTGACAGGCGCAATGCATGCAAGAGGTTGCAATATAAAACCTTGTTGAACAAACATTTTCTTAAGGTAACCCTCTAACTTTTTATCCATTGGATCTGAAAAGGCACAGCTATCCTCCACCGGGATAGTGGTACGCTTAGCTAAAGTAGAAACTGCTCCCTCCACCTTAGGGACCGTTTGCCATAAGTCCCGTGTGGTGGCGTCTATTGGAAACATCTTTCTAAATATCGGAGGGGGTGAGAACGGCACACCGGGTCTATCCCACTCCTTAGTAACAATTTCAGTAAGTCTCTTAGGTATAGGAAAAACGTCAGTACTCGCCGGTACCGCAAAATATTTATCCAACCTACACATTTTCTCTGGTATTGCAACTGTGTTACAATCATTCAGAGCCGCTAACACCTCCCCTAGTAATACACGGAGGTTTTCCAGCTTAAATTTAAAATTTGAAATATCTGAATCCAGTTTGTTTGGATCAGAACCGTCACCCGCAGAATGAAGCTCTCCGTCCTCATGTTCTGCAAATTGTGACGCAGTGTCTGACATGGCCCTAATATTATCAGCGTACTCTGTTCTCACCCCAGAGTGATCACGCTTACCTCTTAGTTCTGGTAATTTAGCCAAAACTTCAGTCATAACAGTAGCCATATCCTGTAATGTGATTTGTAATGGCCGCCCAGATGTACTCGGCGCTACAATATCACGCACCTCCCGAGCGGGAGATGCAGGTACTGACACGTGAGGCGAGTTAGTCGGCATAACTCTCCCCTCGTTGTTTGGTGAAATATGTTCAATTTGTACAGATTGACTTTTATTTAAAGTAGCATCAATACAGTTAGTACATAAATTTCTATTGGGCTCCACTTTGGCTTTAGCACATATAGCACAGATATCTTCCTCTGAATCAGACATGTTTAACACACTAGCAAATAAACTAGCAACTTGGAAATACTTTTCAAGTAATTTACTATAATATGAAAACGTACTGTGCCTATAAGAAGCACAGAAAAAGTTATGACAGTTGAAAATTAATAAACTGAAAAGTTATAGCATCAAATCTTTGTAAAAAACACAATTTTAGCAAAGGATTGCTCCCATTAGCAAAGGATAACTAACCCTGATAGCAGAAAAAAAAAAAAAAAATACAGAAATAAACTTTTTTTTTTTTTTTATCACAGTCAACTACAATCTCACAGCTCTGCTGTGAGTGATTACCTCTCTCAAAACAAGTTTTGAAGACCCCTGAGTTCTGTAGAGATGAACCGGATCATGCAGGGAAGACAAACTTCTGACTGAATTTTTTGATGCGTAGCAAAAGCACCAAAAAAGGTCCCTCCCCCTCACACATAACAGTGAGAGAGATCAGTAAACTGTCATAAATTAAATAAAACGACTGCCAAGTGGAAAAAAATAGTGCCCAAAACATTTTTTTCACCCAGTACCTCAGAAAATTAAACGATTTTACATGCCAGCAAAAAACGTTTAACATTAATAAATTGAGTGTTATTAAAAAGCCTGTTGCTAGTCCCTGCAAATTAGGCTAAAGTTTTATGCATACAGTATAATTCCAGTGAAGTGCCATTCCCCAGAATACTGAAGTGTAAAATATACATACATGACAGCCTGATACCAGTTGCTGCTACTGCATTTAAGGCTGAGTTTACATTATATCGGTATGGCAGAATTTTCTCATCAATTCCATTGTCAGAAAATAATAAGCTGCTACATACCTCTTTGCAGATTAATCTGCCCGCTGTCCCCTGATCTGAAGTTTACCTCTCCTCAGATGGCCGAGAAACAGCAATATGATCTTAACTACTCCGGCTAAAATCATAGAAAAACTCAGGTAGATTCTTCTTCAAATTCTACCAGAGAAGGAAACATAATTTATGCTTACCTGATAAATTCCTTTCTTCTGTTGTGTGATCAGTCCACGGGTCATCATTACTTCTGGGATATAACTCCTCCCCAACAGGAAATGCAAGAGGATTCACCCAGCAGAGCTGCATATAGCTCCTCCCCTCTACGTCAGTCCCAGTCATTCGACCAAGAATCAACGAGAAAGGAGTAACCAAGGGTGAAGTGGTGACTGAAGTATAATTTAAAAGATATTTACCTGCCTTAAAACAGGGCGGGCCGTGGACTGATCACACAACAGAAGAAAGGAATTTATCAGGTAAGCATAAATTATGTTTTCTTCTGTTATGTGTGATCAGTCCACGGGTCATCATTACTTCTGGGATACCAATACCAAAGCAAAAGTACACGGATGACGGGAGGGATAGGCAGGCTCATTATACAGAAGGAACCACCGCCTGAAGAACCTTTCTCCCAAAAATAGCCTCCGAAGAAGCAAAAGTGTCAAATTTGTAAAATTTGGAAAAAGTATGAAGCGAAGACCAAGTTGCAGCCTTGCAAATCTGTTCAACAGAGGCCTCATTCTTAAAGGCCCAAGTGGAAGCCACAGCTCTAGTGGAGTGAGCTGTAATTCTTTCAGGAGGCTGCTGTCCAGCAGTCTCATAGGCTAAACGTATTATGCTACGAAGCCAAAAGGAGAGAGAGGTAGCAGAAGCTTTTTGACCTCTCCTCTGTCCAGAATAAACGACAAACAGGGAAGAAGTTTGGCGAAAATCTTTAGTTGCCTGCAAGTAGAACTTGAGGGCACGAACTACATCCAGATTGTGTAGAAGCCGTTCCTTCTTTGAAGAAGGATTTGGACACAAGGATGGAACAACAATCTCTTGATTGATATTCCTGTTAGTGACTACCTTAGGTAAGAACCCAGGTTTAGTACGCAGAACTACCTTGTCTGAGTGAAAAATCAGATAAGGAGAATCACAATGTAAGGCTGATAACTCAGAGACTCTTCGAGCCGAGGAAATAGCCATTAAAAACAGAACTTTCCAAGATAACAATTTTATATCAATGGAATGAAGGGGTTCAAACGGAACACCCTGTAAAACGTTAAGAACTAAGTTTAAACTCCATGGCGGAGCAACAGCTTTAAACACAGGCTTGATTCTAACTAAAGCCTGACAAAAAGCCTGGACGTCTGGATTTTCTGACAGACGCCTGTGTAACAAGATGGACAGAGCTGAAATCTGTCCCTTTAATGAACTAGCTGATAAACCCTTTTCTAAACCTTCTTGTAGAAAGGACAATATCCTAGCAATCCTAACCTTACTCCAGGAGTAACCTTTGGATTCGCACCAGTATAGGTATTTACGCCATATTTTATGGTAAATCCTTCTGGTAACAGGTTTCCTAGCCTGTATCAGGGTATCAATAACCGACTCGGAAAAACCACGTTTTGATAAAATCAAGCGTTCAATTTCCAAGCAGTCAGCTTCAGAGAAGTTAGATTTTGATGTTTGAATGGACCCTGTATCAGAAGGTCCTGTCTTAGAGGTAGAGACCAAGGCGGACAGGATGACATGTCCACTAGATCTGCATACCAAGTCCTGCGTGGCCATGCAGGCGCTATTAGAATCACTGATGCTCTCTCCTGTTTGATTTTGGCAATCAATCGAGGAAGCAGCGGGAAGGGTGGAAACACATAAGCCATCCCGAAGTTCCAAGGTGCTGTCAAAGCATCTATCAGAACCGCTCCCGGATCCCTGGATCTGGACCCGTAGTGAGGAAGTTTGGCGTTCTGGCGAGACGCCATGAGATCTATCTCTGGTTTGCCCCAACGTCGAAGTATTTGGGCAAAGACCTCCGGATGAAGTTCCCACTCCCCCGGATGAAAAGTCTGGCGACTCAAGAAATCCGCCTCCCAGTTCTCCACTCCCGGGATGTGGATTGCTGACAGGTGGCAAGAGTGAGACTCTGCCCAGCGAATTATCTTTGATACTTCCATCATTGCTAGGGAGCTTCTTGTCCCTCCCTGATGGTTGATGTAAGCTACAGTCGTGATGTTGTCCGACTGAAACCTGATGAACCCCCGAGTTGTTAATTGGGGCCAAGCCAGAAGGGCATTGAGAACTGCTCTCAATTCCAGGATGTTTATTGGAAGGAGACTCTCCTCCTGATTCCATAGTCCCTGAGCCTTCAGAGAATTCCAGACAGCGCCCCAACCTAGTAGGCTGGCGTCTGTTGTTACAATTGTCCAGTCTGGCCTGCTGAATGGCATCCCCCTGGACAGGTGTGGCCGATAAAGCCACCATAGAAGAGAATTTCTGGTCTCTTGATTCAGATTCAGAGTAGGGGACAAATCTGAGTAATCCCCATTCCACTGACTTAGCATGCACAATTGCAGCGGTCTGAGGTGTAGGCGTGCAAAAGGTACTATGTCCATTGCCGCTACCATTAAGCCGATCACCTCCATGCATTGAGCTACTGACGGGTGTTGAATGGAATGAAGGACACGGCATGCATTTTGAAGCTTTGTTAACCTGTCTTCTGTCAGGTAAATCTTCATTTCTACAGAATCTATAAGAGTCCCCAAGAATGGAACCCTTGTGAGAGGAAAAAGAGAACTCTTCTTTTCGTTCACTTTCCATCCATGCGACCTTAGAAATGCCAGAACTAACTCTGTATGAGACTTGGCAGTTTGAAAGCTTGAAGCTTGTATTAGAATGTCGTCTAGGTACGGAGCTACCGAAATCCCTCGCGGTCTTAGTACCGCCAGAAGGGCACCCAGAACCTTTGTGAAGATTCTTGGAGCCGTAGCCAATCCGAATGGGAGAGCTACAAACTGGTAGTGCCTGTCTAAGAAGGCAAACCTTAGATACCGGTGATGATCTTTGTGAATCGGTATGTGAAGGTAAGCATCTTTTAAATCCACTGTGGTCATGTACTGACCCTTTTGGATCATGGGTAAGATTGTCCGAATAGTTTCCATTTTGAACGATGGAACTCTTAGGAATTTGTTTAGAATCTTTAAATCTAAGATTGGCCTGAAAGTTCCCTCTTTTTTGGGAACCACAAACAGGTTTGAGTAGAACCCTTGTCCTTGTTCCGACCGCGGAACCGGATGGATCACTCCCATTAATAACAGATCTTGTACACAGCGTAGAAACGCTTCTTTCTTTATCTGGTTTGTTGACAATCTTGACAGATGAAATCTCCCTCTTGGGGGAGATAATTTGAAGTCTAGAAGGTATCCCTGAGATATGATCTCTAGCGCCCAGGGATCCTGAACATCTCTTGCCCAGGCCTGGGCGAAGAGAGAAAGTCTGCCCCCCACTAGATCCGGTCCCGGATCGGGGGCTCTCGGTTCATGCTGTCTTTGGGGCAGCAGCAGGTTTCCTGGCCTGCTTGCTCTTGTTCCAGGACTGGTTAGGCTTCCAGCCTTGCCTGTAACGAGCAACAGCTCCCTCCTGTTTTGGTGCAGTGGAGGTTGATGCTGCTCCTGTTTTGAAATTCCGAAAGGGACGAAAATTAGACTGTCTAGCCTTAGCTTTGGCTTTGTCTTGAGGTAGGGCGTGGCCCTTACCTCCTGTAATGTCAGCGATAATTTCTTTCAAACCGGGCCCAAATAAAGACTGCCCCTTGAAAGGTATATTAAGTAATTTGGACTTAGAAGTAACATCAGCTGACCAGGATTTTAGCCACAGCGCCCTACGTGCCTTTATGGCGAATCCTGAGTTCTTAGCCGTAAGTTTGGTTAAATGTACTACGGCCTCCGAAATGAATGAATTAGCTAGTTTAAGGACTCTAAGCCTGTCCGTAATGTCGTCTAGCGTAGATGAACTAAGGTTCTCTTCCAGAGACTCAATCCAAAATGCTGCCGCAGCCGTAATCGGCGCGATACATGCAAGGGGTTGCAATATAAAACCTTGTTGAACAAACATTTTCTTAAGGTAACCCTCTAATTTTTTATCCATTGGATCTGAAAAAGCACAGCTATCCTCCACCGGGATAGTGGTACGCTTAGCTAAAGTAGAAACTGCTCCCTCCACCTTAGGGACCGTTTGCCATAAGTCCCGAGTGGTGGTGTCTATTGGAAACATCTTTCTAAATATTGGAGGGGGTGAGAACGGCACACCGGGTCTATCCCACTCCTTAGTAACAATTTCAGTTAGTCTCTTAGGTATAGGAAAAACGTCAGTACTCGCCGGTACCGCAAAGTATTTATCCAACCTACACAGTTTCTCTGGTATTGCAACGGTGTTACAATCATTGAGAGCTGCTAAGACCTCCCCTAGTAATACACGGAGGTTCTCCAATTTAAATTTAAAATTTGAAATATCTGAATCCAATCTGTTTGGATCAGAACCGTCACCTACAGAATGAAGCTCTCCGTCCTCATGCTCTGCAAGCTGTGACGCAGTATCAGACATGGCCCTAGTATTGTCAGCGCACTCTGTTCTCACCCCAGAGTGATCACGCTTGCCTCTTAGTTCTGGTAATTTAGACAAAACTTCAGTCATAACAGTAGCCATATCTTGTAATGTTATCTGTAATGGCCGCCCAGATGTATTAGGCGCCATAATATCACGCACCTCCCGGGCGGGAGATGCAGGTACTGCCGCGTGAGGCGAGTTAGTCGGCATAACTCTCCCCTCGCTGTTTGGTGAAATTTGTTCAAATTGTACAGATTGACTTTTATTTAAAGTAGCATCAATACAGTTAGTACATAAATTTCTATTGGGCTCAACCTTGGCATTGGAACAAATGACACAGATATCTTCCTCTGAGTCAGACATGTTTAACACACTAGCAATAAACTTGCAACTTGGTTATAATCTTTTTTAGCAAAAACGTACTGTGCCTCAAAGAGGTACTAAACGATTAAATGACAGTTGAAACAATGAACTGAAAAACAGTTATAGCATCAAACTTTAAAACAACACAACTTTTAGCAAAGGTTTGTTCCCATTAGTAAAATAACAATAATTAAATTTGACATAAAAATTATAGAGCAACGTTTTTATTCACAGTCAATATAAAATTCTCACAGCTCTGCTGAGAGAATCTACCTCCCTCCAAAGAAGTTTGAAGACCCCTGAGATCTGTCAGAGATGAACCGGATCATGCAGGAAATATAAGAGTAACTGACTGGAATTTTTTGATGCGTAGCAAAGAGCGCCAAAAACGGCCCCTCCCTCATACACAGCAGTGAAGAGAAACGAAACTGTCACAATTAAAACCAAACAACTGCCAAGTGGAAAATAATGCCCAAATATTTATTCACTCAGTACCTCAGAAATGTAAACGATTCTACATTCCAGCAAAAACGTTTAACATGATAAATACTTATTAAAAGGATTAGTGACTTTTAACAGAGTAGTTCCGGTGAAATACCATCCCCAGAATACTGAAGTGTATACATACATGTCATTATAACGGTATGGCAGGATTTTCTCATCAATTCCATTCAGAAAATAAAAACTGCTACATACCTCAATGCAGATTCATCTGCCCGCTGTCCCCTGATCTGAAGATTTTACCTCCCTCAGATGGCCGAGAACAGCAATATGATCTTAACTACTCCGGTTAAAATCATAGTAAAAAACTCTGGTAGATTCTTCCTCAAACTCTGCCAGAGAAGTAATAACACGCTCCGGTGCTATTGTAAAATAACAAACTTTTGATTGAAGTCATAAAAACTAAGTATAATCACCATAGTCCTCTCACACATCCTATCTAGTCGTTGGGTGCAAGAGAATGACTGGGACTGACGTAGAGGGGAGGAGCTATATGCAGCTCTGCTGGGTGAATCCTCTTGCATTTCCTGTTGGGGAGGAGTTATATCCCAGAAGTAATGATGACCCGTGGACTGATCACACATAACAGAAGAAATAACACACTCCGGTGCTATTATAAAATAACAAACTTTTGATTGAAGGTATGAAACTAAGTATAATCACCACAGTCCTCTCACACATCCTATCTATTCGTTGGGTGCAAGAGAATGACTGGTAATGGCAGTTAGGGGAGGAGCTATATAGCAGCTCTGCTGGGTGAATCCTCTTGCACTTCCTGTTGGGGAGGAGTTAATATCCCATAAGTAATGGATGATCCGTGGACTGGATACACTTAACAAGAGAAATAATTCATTATCATCTACAATTTCATGATACAAATTATAAAATTCAAGTGTTCACTGTAAATTTAGAATAGCAGAGAATATATACTATTATGTAACATTTGAATTCAAAATGAATTGAATAAAGTGTCAATCAAACTAGTGACACTATCTGCAATATATCCTTAGAACTCTGTTAGTGAAAATATAGATAACCCTTTGCCTTCTTATGTAGTGTCTAGAATGTACATATAATGCTAAAGTAAAAGGGAAGTTACCCACTAGGTTAAACCTGTAAGCGAACTATATGGTAAAGTTAATACCTAAATAATTCTATTTAATAATTAGTATTAGTAACCTTAGTAGAAAGGTGTGGAATAATAATATGTTTGCTAGACAATACCAGAGAGCCACTAAATGATGTTATGAGGAAAATTGCACTATAATTACAAATTTAGGTAGGACATCCATCGCCAACAATTAATTAGATCTGTCTGTATATTAAGACCTTTAGGTGCTCTTGTCTTAAGTTTGAAGATCCAAAATGCTTCTCGCATACGGAGCATCTTGTCTCTATCACCTCCTCTTTTGGGGACTCGCACCCATTCAATGACTTGCCATACCAGATGTTCAATCTTACTATCATGGCAAAATTTGAAGTGTCGCGCCACTTGAGAGTCTGGGTCATCTGACTTAACATCATAGATGTGTTCTTTAATCCTGTCTCTGGCCTCCCTTGTAGTTAAACCAACATACTGTTTTAAGCAATCTTTGCATGTAACTAGGTACACTACATGTGTGCTGCGACAATTTGTGCAAGCATCATTTTCGAAAATCCTCTGGGTATTAGTATATTGAAAAGTTTTGCCTGTTAATGTGTATAAACAAGCCTTGCATCTTGTTGCGCCACACCTGTAGTGTCCCTTGCATTCTAACCAGCTTGTAGGTTTATTCAAACTCATTTGGATTTCACTAGGGGCCAAAATGTTACCCAAGGTCCTGTTCTTTCTAGGAATGCACTTGCATCCTGTAAGTGCTATATCATAGAGGTCCTCATCCCCTTTTAAAATGGGTAAGCATTCACGATTGATATTCGCAATCTGTTCAAATTGCTTGAGTCATTGGTAGTACTTGTAAAGCTAAGGCCCACATCATTTCTGTTAATATCATTAACAAAATCAGTACACTCTTGTGATGTTCCCCTCCAGATTAGGAGGAGATCATCGATATTATCTCCTGTACATCACAATCCTTCCCCTCTGGCGGCAGTCTCCTCCATATATATGGGATAGCTCCCACCACCCCATATATAGATTCGCAAAGGAGGGGGCAAATGTAGCCCCCATAGCTGTTCCTCTCTTTTGGAGATAGAAACTGCCGCCAAAGGAGAAGAAATTGTGCGTAAGCAGGAAATAAAGAACTCTGAGTATAAAGCTCTTGTGTGTACTGTTGTAACCTGTGTAGTTATCAAGAAAAAACGCAATTGCAGTCATCCCCTTATCCAAAGGAATACTTGAATAAAGGCTGGCTACATCGACTGTCAGCCATGAGAACCCTTGTTCCCAGCTGATATCTTCCAACAGGACCAACAGGTGCTTAGTATCCTTCAAAAATGAAGGAAGAGTCCTAACCAATGGCTGTAGAATGCTCTCCATCTATCTCCCCAAGGGTTCCAACAAGGATCCAATGCCCGAGACGATCGGACGACCCTGAACATTGTCTAGACCCTTGTGTGTCTTGGGGAGATGGTGGAAAATTGGAGTGCTAGGATACTTTACCCTTAGGAAATCTCTGGTGTCATCATCAATGACACCAAGTTCTCTTCCATCATCTAAAATCTGTTCAAGACTTTTTTTGAATGAATTAGTAGGATCACAACTCAACTTCAGATACACCTCTGTCTGACTCAGCTGTCTCTCTGCTTCGCGTATATAATCTTGCTTATCTAAGACAACTATATTTCCACCCTTGTCACTTCTACGTATAACAATGTCTTGTTTGAGCAAGAAGCCATTGAAAGGCTTAAATCTAGATTTAGTGAGATTATTGTGTCTAACTGGCTGTTCTTTGAGCGACTCCTGTAATTTATGTAGTTCTGCTTCTACACGCTTATGAAAAGATTCCAGATATATCCCTCTCTTCCTAGTGGGGTAAAACTCTGAAGTAGGCTTGAATTTAGCTTTAACTTGCTTCTCTTTACAGGATTCCATTTCAAGATTAAGTAGGGCCATATTAATAATGTTCAATTCAATGAGGCAGCTGATTATATCAGTGTCATTACTCCCTATGTCTAGAGTTAAGGTTTCGGTAGTTTCTTCATTTTTAAAACATTTTCCTGGTGACAGGCTTTCTAGCCTGAATCAGAGTATCTATAACTGACTCAGAGAACCCACGCTTTTATAGAATTAAGCGTTCAATCTCCAAGCAGTCAGACGTAGGGAAACTAAATTTGGATGCTTGAACGGACCCTGTATTAGAAGATCCTGCCTCATTGGCAGTGTCCATGGTGGGACAGATGACATGTCCACTAGGTCTGCATACCAAGTCCTGGGTGGCCACGCAGGCGCTATTAGAATCACAGAAGCCTTCTCCTGCTTGATTCTGGCAACCAGACGCTGGAGGAGAGGAAACGGTGGAAAAACATAAGCCAGATTGAAGGACCAAGGCGCTGCTAGAGCATCTATCAATACCGCCTTGGGGTCCCGGGACCTGGAGCCGTAGAGAGGAAGTTTGGCGTTCTGACGGGACGCCATCAGATCCAATTCTGGAGTGCCCCATAGCCGAGTCAGCTGGGCAAATACCTCCGGGTGGAGTTCCCACTCCCCCGAGTGAAAAGTCTGACGACTTAGAAAATCCGCCTCCCAGTTGTCTACTCCTGGGATGTGAATTGCTGAGAGATGGCAGGAGTGATCCTCCGCCCACCCGATTATTTTGGTTACTTCCGTCATCGCTAGGGAACTCTTTGTTCCCCCCTGATGATTGACGTAAGCTACAGTCGTGATGTTGTCCGACTGAAATCTGATGAATTTGGCCGCAGCTAGTTGAGGCCATGCCTGAAGAGCATTGAATATCGCCCTCAGTTCCAGAATGTTTATCGAGAGAAGCTTTTCTTCCCGAGACCATAAGCCCTGAGCTTTCAGGGAGTCCCAGACCGCACCCCAGCCTAACAGACTGGCGTCGGTCGTTACAACGATCCACTCTGGTCTGCGGAAACATATTCCCTGAGACAGGTGATCCTGAGACAACCACCAGAGAAGAGAATCTCTGGTCTCCTGGTCCAACTGAATTTGAGGAGACAAATCTGCATAATCCCCATTCCACTGTTTGAGCATGCATAGTTGCAGAGGTCTGAGGTGTATCCGAGCAAAAAGGGACTATGTCCATTGCCGCTACCATTAATCCGATTGTCTCCATGCACTGAGCCACAGATCGCCGGGGAATGGAATGAAGAACTCGGCAAGTAGTTAAGAGTTTTAATTTCCTGACCTCCGTCAGAAATATTTTCATTTCTACCGAGTCTATTAGAGTCCCTAGGAAGGGAACCCTTGTGAGAGGGGAAAGGGAACTCTTTTTGAGGTTCACCTTCCACCCGTGAGACCTCAGAAAGGCCAATACAATCTCTGTGTGAGACTTGGCTCTTTGGAAACAGGGCGCCTGAATTAAGATGTCGTCTAGGTAATGTGCCACTGCTATGCCCCGCGGTTTTAGAACCGCCAGGAGGGACCCTAGAACCTTTGTGAAAATTCTGGGAGCAGTGGCTAAGCCGAAAGGAAGAGCCACAAACTGGTAATGCTTGTCCAGAAAGTTGAACCTGAGAAACTGGTGATGATCTTTGTGGATAGGAATGTGTAGGTATGCATCCTTTAGATCCACGGTAGACATATTGACCTTCCTGGATCATTGGTAAGATTGTCCGAATGGTCTCCATCTTGAATGATGGGACTCTTAGGAATCTTTTTAGATCCAGGATGGGTCTGAAAGTTCCCTCTTTTTTGGGAACCACAAACAGGTTTGAGTAAAAACCCAGCCCTTGTTCCATGATTGGAACTGGGTGGATCACTCCCATTGCATGTAGATCTTCTACACAGCGTAAAAACGCCTCTTTCTTTGTCTGATCTGTAGACAGACGAGAAATGTGGAACCTCCCCCTTGGAGGAGAACCCTTGAATTCTAGAAGATATCCCTGGGATACAATATCTAACGCCCAAGGATCGTGTACATCTCTTGCCCAGGCCTGAGCGGAGAGAGAGAGTCTGCCCCCTACTAGATCCAGTCTCGGATCGGGGGCTACCCCTTCATGCTGTCTTGTTGGCAGCTGAAGGCTTTTTGGCCTGTTTACCCTTATTCCAGCCCTGGTAAGGTTTCCAGGTTGTCTTGGGCTGTGAAGAATTACCCTCTTGCTTTGCAGCCGGAGAGGATGAAGCGGGCCATTCCTGAAATTATGAAAGGAACGAAAATTAGCTTTGTTCTTTGTCTTAAAAGACTTGTCCTGAGGGAGAGCATGGCCTTTTCCCCCCAGTGATTTCTGAAATAATCTCTTTCAATTCAGGCCCGAAGAGGGTCTTTCCTTTGAAAGGGATGTTCAAAAGCTTGGATTTAGACGACACATCGGCCGACCAGGACTTTAGCCATAGAGCCCTGCGCGCCAAAATGGCGAAACCTGAATTTTTTGCCGCTAACTTAGCTATTTGGAAAGCGGCGTCAGTGTTAAAAGAATTAGCTAGCTTTAGAGCTGTAATTCTATCCATAATTTCCTCATATGAGGTCTCCGTCTGGAGTCAGTCTTCCAGCGCCTCAAACCAGAAAGCAGCTGTAGTAGTTACAGGAATAATGCAGGCAATAGGCTGGAGAAGAAAACCTTGTTGAACAAAAATTTTCTTAAGTAAACCCTCTAACTTCTTATCCATAGGGTCTTTAAAAGCACAACTGTCTTCAATTGGTATGGTTGTGAGTTTAGCAAGTGAAGAAACAGCCCCCTCCACCTTAGGGACCGTCTGCCACGAGACCCGCACAGGGTCAGGTATGGGGAACATTTTCTTAAAAACAGGAGGGGGAACAAAGGGAACACCTGGTCTATCCCACTCCCTAGAAACGATATCCGCAATCCTCTTAGGGACCGGAAAGGTATCCGTGTAAACAGGGACCTCTAGGTACTTATCCATTTTACACAATTTCTCTGGGATCACCAAAGGGTCGCAGTCATCCAGAGTAGCTAATACATCCCTAAGCAAAACGCGGAGGTGTTCTAGTTTAAATTTAAAAGCCAATGTATCTGAATCTGTCTGAAAAGGAAAGTCTCCCTCAGACATCAAATCCCTCGCTCCCACTTCAGAGCGTTGTGAGGGTATATCGGATACGGCTACCAAAGCGTCAGAATGCTCATAATTTGTTCTTAAAATGGAGCTATCACGCTTTGCAGGTAACACGGGCAGTTTAGATAAGAAGGCTGTAAGAGAATTATCCATGACTGCCGCTAAGTCTTGTTAAGTAAAAGGGTTAGACGCACTAGAGGTACTAGGCGTCGCTTGCGCGGGCGTAACTGGTTGTGACACTTGGGGAGAGGCAGACGGGCTACCCTCGTTACCTTCAGTCTGAGAATCATCTTGGGCCACATTCTTAAGTGCAATAATATGATCTTTAAAGTGTATAGACATATCAGTACAAGTGGGACACATTCTGAGAGGGGGTTCCACCATGGCTTCTAAACACATTGAATAAGGATTTTCCTTAGTGTCAAACATGTTTAACAGACTAGTAGTATACACAAACAGGCTTGGAAATCACTTTAATCAAATAAAAAACACAATTTGAAAAAAACGTTACTGTGCCTTTAAGAGATAAAAAGAGCACACAATTTTACAAAACAGTGAAAAATGCAGCAATTCTCTTGAAATTTTCACAGTATGTACCTAAAGCCTTAATAAGATTGACCCACAAGTTGCAAAACGATTAACCCCTTAATGCCCAAACCGGAGCAGCCTAAAGCCAACACCCGGTTAGAAAAAGAACAGCACCTTGCCACAGCCTTGCTGTGGCCCTACCTGCCCTTAGGGATCAGATTTGGGGGAATATAACTTCTATAAGGCCCTCAAACAGCAGTAGGACCCTCCATGTGAAGCAGCATGAACTTCTCTGCAATTCTAACTGTGCATCTGAGGCGCGAAATTAGGCCCCTCCCACTCTACTCCGGAGCTTTGAGGCCTAGTAAATCACTCTTAAGTGAATAAAAAACAGCCATGTGGGTAATAACCCCAGAAAGAACCCCAAAAGGACTTTCAAAGTGTCTGCAAACGATATTTTTCTTAAATAAACAATCGATTGCCCTGAATCAGTGTCAAACAGCATAATTAGCCCTGTTATGTAAGCATTCAATTCCTTACTAAGTCTGTGAACATAGCTTACCCTCCCCTCATGGGGATATTGTCAGTCTCTAGCATTATCACAGTCTTGTCTAGAAATAAATGACTGAACATACCTCATTGCAGATTACCCTGCAAACCGTTCCCCCCAACTGAAGTTTTCTGGTACTCCTCAGTCCTGTGTGGGAACAGCAGTGGATTTTAGTTACAACATGCTAAAATCATTTTCCTCTCAGCAGAAATCTTCATCACTTTTCTGCTAGAGAGTAAATAGTACAAACCGGTACCATTTAAAATAAACTTTTGATTGAAGATAATAAAAACTACAATTCTAACACCACATTCACTTTACCCTCCCGTAGAGAGACCCTAGTGCTTAGAGCCGGCAAAGAGAATGACTGGGGGGTGGAGCTAGAGGGGGAGCTATATGGACAGCTCTGCTGTGTGCTCTCTTTGTCACTTCCTGTAGGGAATGAGAATATCCCACAAGTAAAGGATGAATCCGTGGACTGGATACCCCTTGCAAGAGAAAGAAAATTTATGCTTACCTGATAATTTTTTATTTAGTTACGATGAGTCCACGGATTTCATCATTACTTGTGGGATACAATACCAAAGCTATAGTACACGGATGAAAAGGGAGGGACAAGACAGGGAACCTAAACGGAAGAAACCACTGCCTGAAAAACCTAACTCCCAAAAACAGCCTCAGCCGAGGCAAAGGTATCAAATTTGTAAAATTTAGAAAAAGTGTGGAGAGAGGACCAAGTTGCAGCCTTGCAAATCTGTTCAACAGAAGCATCATGTTTGAATGCCCATGAAGAAGCAACAGCCCTAATGGATTGAGCCGAAATTCTTTCAGGAGGCTGCTGTCCAGTAGTCTCACAAGCAAAACGGATGATACTCCAGCCAATCTTCAGCCAAAAAGAAAGAGGTAGCCGTAGCTTTCTGACCCCTACGTTTTCCTGAAAAAAACGACAAATAAAGAAGGCGCTTGACGAAAAGCCTTAGACGCTTGTAAGTAAAATTTTAAAGCACAGACCACGTCCAAATTGTGTAGCAGACGTTCCGTCAGAGAAGAAGAATTAGGACATAAGGAAGCAACAGCAATCTCCTGATTAATGTTCATGTCCGAAACAACTTTAGGAAGAAAACCAAGTATAGTACGTAACACCACCTTATCCGAATGAAAAATAAGGTAAGGAGAATTATATTGAAATGCCGAAAGCTCAGACACTCGTCGAGCAGAAGGCAACAAGAAACTTAACTTTCCCAGATAACTTAATATCTATGGAATGCATAGGTTCAAACGGAACCCCTTGAAGAACTTTAAGAACTAAATTTAAACTCCATGGAGGAGCAATCGGTTTAAACACAGGCCTGATGCTAAGCAAAGCCTGACCAAAAGATTGAATACCTGGTACATCTGCCAGACCCTTGTGCAGCAAAATAGATAAGGCAGAGATCTGACCCTTTAGGGAACTCACTGATAACCCCTTCTCCAATCCCTCTTGGAGAAAAGACAAAATTCTGGAGATCCCAACTCTACTCCAGGAGTAACCCTTGGATTCACACCAGTAAAGATATTTGCTCCATATCTTAAAGTGAAGGTAAAGTTTTACACTATTCGACACAACCTAGCATCTATCCATTTGACCCTAATCTAGTCGCTAAGTTTTTTATTTTATTACTTTTATATTTTTCATTAAAAATTATATTTAAAAATCCCTACCGCTTCACTCAAGACTCCTCCCAAACACTATTTCCATCTTCTTAATCTTTTTTACGTCTTCAGCGGTCCCATCCGCTCTCTGCATCTGTAAAATGCACGTTCACACTTCAGCCTCTACATGCGCATGCGCCAATCACGATTCACAATTTGCAAATGCTCACATGCTAACTTGCATTGCAATATAGTATTGAATGAATATTACTCTTTTCATTCATTACTATTTGATTTGAGACAGACAGCAGCTGCATAGATTGCTATTGAACGCATTCCTTACTTGGAAGTAATACGCATGCGCAAAACCATAATGCGCATGGTAAGCAATGTGTTAATATATTTAATATCGCATGCGCAGATGAGTAGAGGGGCGGATGACGCTGAGGGGCGGATGACGCTGAGGGGCGGATGACGCTGAGGGGCGGATGACGCTGAGGGGCGGATGACGCTGAGGGGCGGATGACGCTGAGGGGCGGATGACGCTGAGGGGCGGATGACGCTGAGGGTCGGCCGCCTAACGGCCAAAATGTCAATTGGTGCTAAAAAAAAAAAAAAACGTGATCAAGAGCAGAAAAAAATATATGGGTTGAATTAGAGGAGGTAAAGAAAATGCTTTCTAAAGGTAATAACTTGATATATACAATACCATATATAAAATGATGAATTAAACATATTGATTTTTCAGCCATAATGTTATGCTTGATAGACATAGAGGTAACTTTACCATCACTTTACAGTAAATATTCCTAGCTACTGGCTTACGCGCCTGAATGAAGGCATCTATGACCGAAATCAGAAAAACCTCGCTTGGCTAAGATTAATCGTTCAATCTCCAAGCAGTCAGCTGCAGAGAAACTAGAGTCGGGCGACGAAATGGACCCTGAATGAGAAGGTCCTTCATCAATGGAAGTTTCCAAGGCGGCAGAGATGACATGTCCACCAGGTCAGCGTACCAAATCCTGCAAGACCACACAGGAGCAATGAGGATCACTGACTCCCTCTCCTGTGATTTGAGCAATAACCCGGGGAAGGAGCGTAAACGGGGAGAAAAGATATGCTAGGCTGAAGGACCAAGGACCTGTCAAGGTATCTATCAGCTCGGCCTGGGGGTCCCTGGACCTGGACCCGTAGCTCGGAAGCTTGGCATTCTGACGAGATGTCCTGAGATCCAACTCCGGCCGACCCCATCTGAGAATCGGGTTGGAGAATATTTCGGGATGAAGTTCCCACTCTCCTGGATGAAAGGTCTGCCGGCTCAGAAAATCTCCCCCCAGTTGTCTACCCCTGGGATGTAGATCGCTGACAGATGGCAAGAATGGGCCTCCGCCCACTGGATTATCTTGGCCACTTCAGTCATCGCTAAGGAACTCCTTGTTCCTCCCTGAGGACTGATGTAAGCCACCGTCGTTAGTTTGTCCGACTGCAATCTGATGAGTTAGGCTGAAGCCAACTGAGGCCAGGCCTGAAGTGCATTGAAGATCGCCCTCAGTTCTAAAATGTTGATGGGAAGGAGAGACTCTGCCTGAGTCCACACTCTGAGCCCGTAAAGAGTCCCAGACTGCTCCCCAACCTAAAAGGCTGGCATCCATTGTTACAATCACCCATGAAGAACTGCGAAAGCATGTCCCCTGGGACAGATGATCTAGAGACAACCACCCTTGAAGAGAGTCACTCGTCTTCTGATCTAGGGTTATTCGAGGAGACAAATCTACATAATCGCCATTCCACCGCCTGAGCATGTTTAGCTGCAGAGGCCTAAGACTTGAAACCGAGCAAACGGTATGTCCGTTGCTGCCACCATCAATCCGATTATCTCCATGCACTGAGCCACTGACGGCCGAGGAGTGAACCGATGGACTCAACATGTATTCAGAATCTAGGACTGTCTAACTTCTGTCAGAAAAATTTTCATGGATATAGAGTCGATTACAGTTCCCAGTAAGGGTACCCTTGTCTGCGGAATTAAACTCTTTTCCAGATCTACCTTCCACCCGTGAGTTCTCAGGAAGGATAGTACAATGTCGGTATGGGACCTTGTTGGCTGAGAAGACGATACCTGGATTAGAATATCGTCCAGATAAGGCACCACCGCAATGCCCTGCGGTCTTAGAACCGCCAATAGAGCCCCCAGAACCTTTGTGAAAATTCTGGGTGCCGTGGCCAGACCGAAAGGGAGAGCCACGAATCAAAAAATGTTTGCCCAAATAGGAAAACCTCAGGAACTTGTGATGATCTCTGTGGATAGGCACATGAAGAAATGTATCCTTAGATCCACTGTTGTCATAAAATGACCCTCCTGGATCAATGGGAGAAAAGTATGAATAGTTTCCATCTTGAAAGATGGAACTCAGAGAAACTTGTTCAGACTCTTGAGGTCTAAGATAGGTCTGAAGGTTCCCTCCATTTTAGGGACTACAAACAGATTTGACTAAAAACCCTGTTCCTGTATTGGAACGGGACAAATCACTCCCATGGAAGAAAGGTCTCTTACACTTTTTAAGAACGCTGTTCCTTCTTATCTGGTCTGCAGATAATCTTGAACGAAAAAAAATCTTCCTCGGGGGAAGAATTTCTGAACTCCAGTTTGTATCCCTGAGACACTATCTATAGCCCAGGGATCCTAAACATCTCGGACCCAAGCCTGAATAAAAAAAGGAAAGTCTGCCCCCTACCAGATCCGGTCCCGGATCGAGGGGAAATCCTTAATGCTGACTTGGAAGCAGCAGCAGGCTTCTGCGATTGTCTACCCTTGTTCCACGATTGGTTGCGTCTCCAGGTAGACTTGGATTGCGAATAGTTTCCTTCCTGTTTAGAGGAAGAGGAGGAGGAGTTTCCCTTGAAATTTTGAAAGGAACGAAAATTACTTTGTTGACCTTTCTGCTTTGATCTTTTATCCTGAGGGAGGAGATGACCCTTGCCTCCTGTGATATTAGAGATAATTTCCTTCAAGTCAGGTCCAAACAGGGTATCCCGTTTGTAAGGAATAGCCAGAAGTTTTGACTTGGATGATACGTCCGCAGACCAAGGCTTTAACCATAAGGCCCTGCGGGCTAGGATGGAAAAACCTGAACTCTTAGCAGCCAATTTAGTTATCTGCAGAAAAGCATCAGTAATAAATGGATTAGCTAATTTTAAGAGCTTTAATACGATCCTGAATCTCTCCCAGAAAAGTCTCAGTCTTAAGAGATTCTGCAATAGCATCAAACCAATAAGCTGCCGCACTAGTGACCGTAACAATGCAAGCAGCCGGTTGCAAAAGTAAACCCTGGTGAACATAGACCTTTTTAAGTAGACCCTCCTACTACATGCCCATAGGGTCTAGAAGGCACAACTATCCTCAATAGGAATAGTAGATTGCCTGGCCAAAGTGGAAATAGTCCGTCCGTCAAGTTTCCCTGACAGTGTCGGCTATCGAAAACATCTTCCTGAAAATCAGATAATCCCAAAGTGCCTCCCTCCTTCAGTAATATGGAGGAATCATTGGAAACAGAAACTGCTGAAAAAAACTTCCTCTAGTAATGTTTTCTACCTCATGGAAAAAAACATAAGGCATCATAACTCCGAATGGAGTGGAAAAGGAAGCGCAGTGCACTGTATGTGGGCCATAAAATTCTGTGGGACACTCTAGGATAAATTTGTGGCATAACTTGACCATTGTCAACCGACTCCTAAATAGCAATCGCCATAGGGGAAGTAGGTACATAATTTTTTTTTTATTTACACACAAAAAATGTTAGTCTCATTAAGTCTTAAAAGTAACTTAATTTGTGTGTGCTTTTGTTCCATCCTAATCACAAAGGATGAATGAACAAATAAACAGCTGAAATTATTTTAATAAAATCTGCACAGAAAAGATGTTACTGTCTCTTTAAATTTTAAAAGAAACTGTCTGTTTGCGTGCATTTGTTCCATCCTAAGTCACAAAGGATGAAATAACAAATAACCAGCTGAAATTCTTTTTCTTTATACATGCAGGGTTGAAATGATTAGCAAAGAAAATAGCAACAGTTACTGAAAATTTCAGATATTGTGCTGATTAGCAAAGACAATTGCAGCAGTTACTGAAAACTTCAGATATTGTGCTGAGGTGCCCAACCAAAATGTAAATGTTCATTTAGCACCTCAGAGGACTGCCTATTAACCATTTTATTTCCTTTTGTGAAATATACATGGAGAAAACAAGTATATATACATAAAAGTGTGCTATACCAGCAATGAAAAAGTAACAACACTAGGGCTGTGTTAGATGGTCTGCCCCCGAAATCGACATGGAGGTGAAGAGCGTAATTACACAGTCTCACATAGCTCCACCCCTCGTGGGTGTGAAAACGCCCCATCTCCCGGCACTTTTATGACTGTGCGCTGAGATAGAGACAAAGCGGCGCAAAATAGTAACTCCGCCCATCATGGGCGTGTCGCAAACAATCTCCCGGTCGCCATTAACTTTTTGCATAGATAGGCCACCGGGAGTTGTTAAAACTGCACCCTCAGAGATATATTGGGGGCGACCAGGCTACCGCATGTCATGTAGCTTTGTAGAACAAGAGTGACCCATACACCATTTCCTTATAAATGTGTTAAGAGTATCGCCATATTAACGTTTTCAGTTAGGAAACCCAAAACGGAACCATCTCCTGGTCGTTATAGTCAAACTGACATTAACTCCTGTCAGTGTCTGCATAAAAATAGCTGCCAATAGACCTCTCCCTCTAGGAGTTTACTTGTCCCCCACATTAAGAGCCCTATTTCTTAGCCCTTGTTTATGTGACAGTCCAGAAATGTAGTGCTCACTTTACTTCTGAGTGGTTTTATGTCCCCAGAAAACAAAGTTAGCACTTACCTTGAACTTCTGCCTGCAGCAAGGCAGCCTCACAGGCTTGAGAGGTCCTCTCCCTCACATCGACCTGTGGAGAAATAAAGTGCTGAGTAATCTTCACCTCAGACTACAGGATACAGGGCAGCATGAAATATATGGGAGGCGCAGTGAGAATTATGTTCCCCTTGCTCTACTGTAGAGACTGATATGGACTACGGCTACACCCTGGGCAAAACGGCACACTCTGGTACTATTTTGAAAATAAAAAACGCTTGATTGAAGAATCAAAAACTAACACCTCACTTTGCCAGCTCCTATCACTAACATAGGCAAAGAGAATGACTAGAGTGGGAGGGAAGGGAGGAGCTATATATACAGCTCTGCTGCGGTACCCTTTGCCTCATCCTGTAATCCCACAAGTAAGGATTAAATCTGTGGACTCATTGTGTCTTTAAAAAGAAAATTATATATATATATATATATATATATATATATATATATATATATATATATATATATATATATATATATATATATATATATATATATATATATATATATATATATATATATATATATATATATACACACATACACACATATATACACACACACACAAACAAACAGAGAGTACTCACGCTTTCTTTATGTCCTCTGGAGAGGAATTCCTATGAACTCCCAAAACGTCATAATACTCCACCATGGTTTAAAAAAAATATTTCCAAATTATACAGTATTGAGAGCTAGAGGAAAAAAAAGAAAAAATTAAATGAGTAAATTTTTAAACACATTGCAGTGAAAAACAGTTTTGTAATATTACCTTATGACAAAGAGTAACAACGGTAAACAAATTTCAAACCAACAGATGAGCTTTATTCTTGACTGTTTTAATTCGAAGCATATTTGGAAAATATTTATATTCAATTTAACTACAAGCATTTTTTTCCCCTTTTTGCAATCATGGTTTAAAGTTATAGCGTGCCAGAGCACAGTGAACGTAAAGTACAAATGTATATACACTGTGCACCTGCATGCAGAGACTGTGCATGCTGAAATGTCAATGGTGATGCAAGATGTGTTCTAACATGTTAAAGCTGGATTTAAAGCTTGTGGGTATAATATCTTTGAAAAATAATTTGGTTTTGCATTTCGACTGGATCAAACAAAATCCATCAAAGTAAAATCAAGCATAATTAGGCTATTCCATCATCAACAGATAAATTCACCAACACATAATATTCTGATTATCATTAGAAAATTATAAAAACAAAAATAAGTCTTGCAAAATGTTACAGTATTTCAAGTCAATCCCTAGGCAATCCAAGTTATGTGCTTTCAGCATTCTAAAACTATCTTTATATCATAGGATCTCTCTCTTACCCACTTAAAGGGATATGAAACCCAAACATTTTATTTTGCGATTCAGAGAGCATACCATTTAAAAAAAAAAATCCAAATTTATTCTATTATCAAATTTGCTTCACTCCCATGCTATTCTGTGTTGAAGAGATACATAGACATCTGGAGCACTACATGGCAGGAAATAGTACGGCCATCTAGCGCTCTTGCAGCTGGATAACATTTTTGCAAAACTTCTGCCATATAGTGTTCCAGAAATTGGATGGTTTCTGAGCATACATCCCTGCTTTTCAACAAATGATACAAGTTAAACAAAAATCTGAGAATAGAAGTAAATAAAAAAAAAATTAAATTGCATGCTCTCTCGGAATCATTAAAGTAAAAACAAGAACCCGTATCAGAGCTAAAAATCCCTCCCACCTCTTAGTTTAACGTATAACCGATTAGAGAATAGGTAACACAGGTAGGAAAGACAAAGCAGGGTCTGTAGCGGTGTCATTAGGATGGTCACCCAAAAATTGAAACAGGCGGGGCCTTTGAACCATCATCCCAAAAGAAAATAATCAGGCAAACATAAAATTTTCTTTTCTTTCGTAAAATGGTGATGGTTACCCAAGAAGATGGTCTATGTTACAGAAAGGGTGGGATCATTTATCTGACAGTTCCTATTTAACCGACACTGCGGTCTAAAGGAAATTCCTGCCAAAAGCCGATGGAGAAGAAGCAAAAACACAAAATGGGATAACATTTGGAAAAAGTAGAGAGAAGACCATGTTGAAACTTGGCAAATCTGCTCCAAAGATGCATCATTTTCAAAAGCACTTGTTTGAGCCAAGGAGGGCAACGCTACCTTAGCAGTTTTTAAAGTAGTTTAAAGCCATCAAGATTATGTAATAGTGGCTCCTTAGAGTTAGCAGGACCTGAACACAATGAAGGAACAACAATTTCTTGATTGATATTTTCCGTAGAAACTACCTAAGGAAGAAAATCATATTTAGTATGAAGCACAGCCATATCCTGGAGAATAAGTAGAAATGGAGAACAACAAGACAAGGTTGACAACTC
Organism: Bombina bombina; assembly: GCF_027579735.1. Classification (NCBI taxonomy): domain Eukaryota; kingdom Metazoa; phylum Chordata; class Amphibia; order Anura; family Bombinatoridae; genus Bombina; species Bombina bombina. The sequence continues at coordinate 195,672,342 of NC_069503.1, read as the reverse complement.
ACTCTCCTTGCTGAAGAGATTGCTAATAGGAAGAACCTCAGATACTTGTAATGGTCCCTGTGGATGGGATCATGCAGGTACGCATCCTTTAAAACTACCGTTGTCATAAATTGACTCTCTTGAACCAAGGGAAGAATGGAACAAATAGTTTCCATCTTGAAGGACGGCACTCTGAGGAATTTGTTTAGACCTTTGAGATCTAAGATTGGTCTGAAGGTTCCCTCTTTTTTGGGAACCACAAACAGATTGGAGAAAAATCCCAGACCCTGATCCTGCCTTGGAACAGGAACTATCACTCCTGGGTCGGAAAGATCTTGAACACAGTGCAAGAACGCCTCTCTTTATCTGGTCTACAGATAATCTTGAGAGAAGAAACCTGCCCCTTGGAGGGACAGTTTTGAACTCTAGTTTGTATCCCTGGGACACGATGTCCACCGCCCAGGGATCCTGAACATCCCAAACCCAGGCCTGAGCGAAGGATAGTCTGCCCCCACAAAATCCGGTCCCGGATCGGGGGTATACCCTTCATGCTGACTGAGTCGTTGGCGGGCTTCTTAGCTTGCTTCCCCTTGTTCCATGACTGTTTGGACCTCGAGGAAGGCTTGGACAGTTCTTGTTTTGTAGAAGGAGAGGAAGGCTTACCCTTGAAGTTTCGAAAGGAACGAAAATTACGCCGACGTCCCTTCTGCTTATTCCTCTTATGCAAGGGGAGGAAATGGCCTTTTCCACCCGTAATGTCGGAAGTAATCTCAGCCAATCATGGCCCAAACAAGGGCTTACCCTTGTAAAGAATCGCCAAAAGCTTAGACTTAGATGACAAGATAGGGAGCAACGAGTAGTAGTAAATGGATCATACTCAGATTGGACAAAAGTAATCAATGGAGTCCCCCAGGGATCAGTTATGGGCCCCATTCTTCTTAATATTTTTATAAATGACTTGGAGCTAGGATTAAATAGTGACATTTCTATTTTTGCAGATGATACTAAGTTAAGTAAGGTCATTAGGTCAGCGCAGGATGAACTTTAGTTACAAAGGGACCTGCAAAAATTAGAAGTATGGGCAGGTAAATGGAAAATGAGATTTAATACGGGAAAATGCAAGGTTCTACATTTTGGAAGTAAAAATAAGCAGGCAACCTATTATTTAAATGGGACAAGACTTAGACAAACACAGGAGGAAAGGGATTTGGGGGTAGTAATAGATAAGCTAAAGATGGGTGCACAATGCAGCATGGGAAAAGCAGACAACGCAGATACTGCTGAGGACATGAGGCTAGTGATGTCTTGCAACGTAACTCCAGGCGGAGTTAAAGAGGAAGCGCAGGGCACTACATGTGTGGGCGATACTTAGTACACTTGAGGAGAAAGCTGCGGCATATGTTAAACATTGTCATTAGACTCCTGAACAGAATCCGCCTTAGACAATGTTGGCTCAGAAAAAAAAAAAAAAAGTCACCCTGTAATTTAAAGTTCTCTCGATACATGAGGAACAAAAAGGGATTGGTGGTTCCACATTAGCATCAAAACAAAGAACAAGTAACATTTTGCAGGGCCTCTTGGTCCATCTTAACTCCCAATGGAACAATTACAATTAAATAAACTTAAATTTTCGATAAATTTAAACTAAAAAAATAAATAAAAAAACGTTCTCTTTAAATTTAAAACGTTAACTTTTTTTATTGTTTGCAGCAATGAAACAGATAAACTGACCCTCCGGACAACCTCTACACCTCAGCTTAGCTCTGCTGAGGTGCCTACCTACCCTGCTGACACCGGATTCCTTCACTAGAGGAATTTGGAACTCAACTTGATGCACAGTAAACAGCTGTCCAGTCTAACCACGCTGTGTTAAGCGCTTATCCTGCGGTTTTCCTGCTCCAAAAACGCTTGTTCCTATCTCGTCACCCTCCTGATCTACCAGAAATGAAGAGAAAAGGGCAAGCAACAGCAAGTTGCCGCCTCAGTTTGCCCTGCCCATCGTGGACGTCTAAAATTTAACCTCCCGGTTAGCAAAAACAGAATTTATGTTTACCTGATAAATTTCTTTCTCCAACGGTGTGTCCGGTCCACGGCGTCATCCTTACTTGTGGGATATTCTCTTCCCCAACAGGAAATGGCAAAGAGCCCAGCAAAGCTGGTCACATGATCCCTCCTAGGCTCCGCCTACCCCAGTCATTCGACCGACGTTAAGGAGGAATATTTGCATAGGAGAAACCATATGGTACCGTGGTGACTGTAGTTAAAGAAAATAAAATATCAGACCTGATTAAAAAAACCAGGGCGGGCCGTGGACCGGACACACCGTTGGAGAAAGAAATTTATCAGGTAAACATAAATTCTGTTTTCTCCAACATAGGTGTGTCCGGTCCACGGCGTCATCCTTACTTGTGGGAACCAATACCAAAGCTTTAGGACACGGATGAAGGGAGGGAGCAAATCAGGTCACCTAAATGGAAGGCACCACGGCTTGCAAAACCTTTCTCCCAAAAATAGCCTCAGAAGAAGCAAAAGTATCAAACTTGTAAAATTTGGTAAAAGTGTGCAGTGAAGACCAAGTCGCTGCCCTACATATCTGATCAACAGAAGCCTCGTTCTTGAAGGCCCATGTGGAAGCCACAGCCCTAGTGGAATGAGCTGTGATTCTTTCGGGAGGCTGCCGTCCGGCAGTCTCGTAAGCCAATCTGATGATGCTTTTAATCCAAAAAGAGAGAGAGGTAGAAGTTGCTTTTTGACCTCTCCTTTTACCTGAATAAACAACAAACACTAAAAAACTCTAAGCCATCTCCGTGGAGATGTTGCCTGTACAACGGCAAAGAGAATGACTGGGGTAGGCGGAGCCTAGGAGGGATCATGTGACCAGCTTTGCTGGGCTCTTTGCCATTTCCTGTTGGGGAAGAGAATATCCCACAAGTAAGGATGACGCCGTGGACCGGACACACCTATGTTGGAGAAAAGTATTTTAAAAGTTAAGCCGCCGGGAAAAGTGAAAACCACACCAATATGAGCCTCGTTTATACTCCTCAGCCCCAGTGCCTGCTACTACTGCCTTTCCTTTCCATGCTCCCCCACTATATAGGAGAATGTCCAGTGTCCCATAATTGCAATTAAGTGCCCAGTTTTTCCTGTATACATCCCAGAAAAATTAAACTCAGCACTTACCTCAGAAATCTGCTAGGCAGCAAGGCAGCTCACTAGGTTTGAGAGGCATGATCCCTCACATGGACCTGTGGAAAAAAGAAACAAAGACTGAGTAATCTTACTCAGGCTTTCAATGTTAGGGCAGCATAAAATAAATGGGAGGCGCAGTGAGGATTGTACCCCACAAGTTCCCATTGCTTGAAAGCCACCACTGCTCTACTGAAGACACCGATATGGACTACGGCTACACCATAGGACAAAGCAGAACAATCTTTATTCTCAAATTAATCTTCTCTTTGAATGCATCGTTCTATCTAGCATTTATTTAATGACTAAGTTTTAGTTGGTTGAGCAATACATACACAATCAGTAATACTAGTAGTAATATTAACACTAATTTAAAACTCCCTTTCCAGTTCTACAGTATTACATAAAATGTATACATTATAAATAATAATTCAGGGAGTTTATATTTAAGGAAAAATGGTTGCTGTCAAACACACTACAACAGTGAGACTATAAAAAGAGCTATAAAGAAAAGCTGAAGGTCATGCTATGAAAATTCTCTTCTCCAACACACCCACACAATCTATTTTTATAGTCCGTGGTTGCAGTAGTTCATGAAAATGAGAGCTAGAACTTAGATAGTAATTGTAACTGAACGGAAAAATAAAATTGCAAATGTTTTTAGTGCTTAGAACATCTGCATCTCAGTTTCAACATATCTACAGGTAGGAAAAGCCTTTATCCAAACTGCTTGGCAGCGGAAACTTATTTGATTTTGAAATATTTGCATCTTTAGAATGGGACAGTTAGGAGAGGGAATGGAACCAAATGTAAATAGTAATATCTTATGTCATTTAGACCAGGGGTTGACAAATCTGTTCAAAATGTAGGAGCCAGTAAGAATATTTAGAAGCCAGACTGCGGTATTTGCATATAGATGTATGGAGAATAACCCACAAAGTTAGGAGCCAGGGGTAAAATTCTAGGAGCCAGTGGCTGCCTGGCTTCTGGGTTTGTCGAGCCCTGATTTAGGCGATATTTACGGGTCATAATACAGCTTATGCACGTATGTATGTATGTATGTGGTACTTGTAAAGCCGTTCATAAGCTGTATTATGACCTGTAAATATTGTCTAAATCAGGGCTCGACAAACCCAGAAGCCAGGCAGCCACTGGCTCCTAGAATTTTACCCTTGGCTCCTAACTTTGTGGCTTCTGGGTTTGTCGAGCCCTGATTTAGACAATATTTACAGGTCATAATACAGCTTATGCACGTATGTATGTATGTATGTATGTATGTAGCGCGGCTAATCACCCGTAAGGTTCTCAAGGCGCTGCTCATTTTATCGACCTCGGAAGGAAGAAAGGCTGAGTGGGATCGAACCTGCAAACCTATCTTGCTGCAGAGCTCAGCCACAGTGCTGAGCTATCTGTCCGGCTAGGTTTATATAACTTTTAATCCTTTTGTATACATAGTACTCTGAGAAAGTTAACCGTAATGTAATAAGAATGGCAACCAGTTGCTATTTTAAATAAATATAAGACCATTATCTACATTTTAGAATACAAACACACCAGCAGAGTAGATTACAGACGGAGGACAAATAGTTTTTTTGTTTCCTTTTTTTTTTTTTTTTTTTTTTTTTTTGATTAAAAAGTTTGTATTTCAGAATAAGTTTGGCTTTTGGAATTCCAGATTTAGGGATTTGTACCTGTATTTACATTCTGCAAAACATATAAAGTTAAGACAAAACAAACCACTCCAAAAATCCTGAACTACTTGCCAACAGCAGCTAATTCAGTTTGACTAACCTGCCAAGACTGACCTAAAGAAAGTTTTTTCATATAAATTTACATCTTTACACATTTGTCTAAAAGGGACATGTAACTTTTCTTTTGAAATTTAGAAAGAGCGCACAATTTAAAAATGGGGGGGAGAAGTATACAATATACTTCTATCATTAAATTTAACAAGTTATCAAGGTATTCTTTGTTAAAAGACCTTATGTAGGTAGCCTAAACGCCTGGAGTACTACAAACACTTGCAAATATAACCAGTGTTCTCCCCATGATCATTTTAGCAGGTGTACCACCCGGCTAAAATGTTAGCCAATATTAAGCTAAAACTGGCCAGCATTAAAAATATTCAATTATCACAAATTATCATTAAAGGGACAGTATACACTAATTTTCATATAACTGCATGTAATAGACACTACTATAAAGAATAATATGCACAGATACTGATATAAAAATCCAGTATAAAAAGGTTTAAAAACGTACTTCGAAGCTTTCAGTTTAGCTCTGTTGAAAAGGCAGTTGGAAAGCCCACTGCAAGTGGGAAATAAGACACCCCCCCCTTCTTTTGCATATGAAAAGACCCTTTACACAAACAGGAGCAAGCTGGAGAAGGTAGCTGACGGTATTCAAATAAAACTTTGGGGCTTGGTTAGGAGTCTGAAAATCAGAGCAATGTTCTTTAAAAATAAGCAAAATTATAAAAAAATTTAAAAAAACAAAACTTTATGGGCTTTATAAATAGATCCTCTACAAAACATTTATGCAAAGAAAAAATGTGTATAATGGCCCTTTAAATACATTTATGTTAAATTATGCAGTTTATTTGTGCTTTGGATAGCTGAAAACGATATAATATTAGAAAATATTACACTACCCCCACCCGACTACTTCATAATTCCTAAATGAATCATTTGGAACATATAAAAGGGTAGAAAAAAATTTAGGGTACGCTGTTCTAGTTCAAACATTAATACTCTTTCAATCAAGCAGAGCTACTGTATATTTAGGGTATAATCTGTTTACAGCTCTTTAGGGAAAAAACTTGCACCTCCCAAGTTAGAATTCTGGTCCCAGTATTGTTTTCTTGCTGAAGTGCAAAAGTGGTCAAAGTAGTAATATTTTTTTTTCTTTTCAACAGCAACCATCTCTTTATAATAATGTCAAAACAAAGGGTAAAGAAGCTGTCTAGTCAGGAGAATAAAGACTGAAGCTAGCATTCCTAAATGCAGAGGCTGGCGACCAATTGCAAAAACAGAATTTATGCTTACCTGATAAATTACTTTCTCCAACGGTGTGTCCGGTCCACGGCGTCATCCTTACTTGTGGGAATATCTCTTCCCCAACAGGAAATGGCAAAGAGTCCCAGCAAAGCTGGCCATATAGTCCCTCCTAGGCTCCGCCCACCCCAGTCATTCGACCGACGGACAGGAGGAAATATATATATAGGAGAAACCATATGGTACCGTGGTGACTGTAGTTAGAGAAAATAATTCATCAGACCTGATTAAAAAACCAGGGCGGGCCGTGGACCGGACACACCGTTTGAGAAAGTAATTTATCAGGTAAGCATAAATTCTGTTTTCTCCAACATTGGTGTGTCCGGTCCACGGCGTCATCCTTACTTGTGGGAACCAATACCAAAGCTTTAGGACACGGATGAAGGGAGGGAGCAAATCAGGTTACCTAAACGGAAGGCACCACGGCTTGCAAAACCTCTCTCCCAAAAATAGCCTCCGAAGAAGCAAAAGTATCAAATTTGTAAAATTTGGCAAAAGTGTGCAGTGAAGACCAAGTCGCTGCCTTACATATCTGATCAACAGAAGCCTCGTTCTTGAAGGCCCATGTGGAAGCCACAGCCCTAGTGGAGTGAGCTGTGATTCTTTCAGGAGGCTGCCGTCCGGCAGTCTCGTAAGCCAATCGGATGATTCTTTTAAGTCAAAAGGAAAGAGAGGTAGAAGTCGCTTTTTGACCTCTCCTTTTACCAGAATAGACGACAAACAGAGAAGATGTTTGTCTGAAATCTTTTGTAGCTTTTAAATAGAATTTTAGAGCACGGACTACGTCCAAATTGTGTAACAAACGTTCCTTCTTTGAAACTGGATTCGGACACAAAGAAGGTACAACTATCTCCTGGCCTGAACCAGAGTATCAATCACCGAATCTGAAAACCCACGCTTTGATAGAATCAAGCGTTCAATCTCCAAGCCGTCAGCTGGAGGGAGACCAGATTTGGATGTTCGAATGGACCCTGAACAAGAAGGTCCTGTCTCAAAGGTAGCTTCCATGGTGGAACCGATGACATATTCACCAGGTCTGCATAACAAGTCCTGTGTGGCCACGCAGGAGCTATCAAGATCACCGAGACCCTCTCCTGTTTGATCCTGGCTACCAGCCTGGGAATGAGAGGAAACGGTGGGAACACATAAGCTAGGTTGAAGGTCCAAAGCGCTACTAGTGCATCCACTAGAGTCGCCTTGGGATCCCTGGATCTGGACCCGTAGCAAGGAACCTTGAAGTTCTGACGAGACGCCATCAGATCCATGTCTGGAATGCCCCATAATTGAGTCAACTGGGCAAAAATCTCCGGGTGGAGTTCCCACTCCCCCGGATGGAATGTCTCACGACTCAGATAATCCGCTTCCCAGTTTTCCACACCTGGGATGTGGATCGCAGATAGATGGCAGGAGTGATTCTCCGCCCATTGAATTATTTTGGTTACTTCTTTCATCGCCAGGGAACTCCTTGTTCCCCCCTGATGATTGATATACGCAACAGTCGTCATGTTGTCTGATTGGAATCTTATGAATCTGGCCTTTGCAAGCTGAGGCCAAGCCCTGAGAGCATTGAATATTGCTCTTATTTCCAGAATGTTTATCGGGAGAAGAGACTCTTCCCGAGACCATAGTCCCTGAGCTTTCAGGGATTCCCAGACCGCACCCCAGCCAACTAGACTGGCGTTGGTCGTGACAATGACCCACTCTGGTCTGCAGAAGCTCATTCCCTGGGATAGGTGGTCCAGGGATATCCACCAACGGAGTGAATCTCTGGTCTTCTGATCTACTTGAATCACTGGAGACAAGCCTGTATAGTCCCTATTCCACTGTTTCAGCATGCACAGTTGTAATGGTCTTAGATGAATTCGCGCAAAAGGAACTATGTCCATTGCTGCAACCATCAACCCTACTACTTCCACGTCCTTCCATAGCTCAGTGCATGGAACAGAATGAAGAACTTGACAAGCGCTTAGAAGTTTTGACTTTCTGACATCTGTCAGAAAGATCCTCATTTCTAAGGAATCTATTATTGTTCCCAGGAAGGGAACTCTTGTTGACGGAGACAGAGAACTTTTTTCTATGTTCACCTTCCATCCGTGAGATCTGAGAAAGGCCAGAACGATGTCTGTATGAGCCTTTGCTTTTGAAAGGGACGACGCTTGTATTAGAATGTCGTCCAAGTATGGTACTACTGCAATGCCCCTCGGTCTTAGAACCGCTAGAAGGGACCCGAGTACCTTTGTGAAAATCCTTGGAGCAGTGGCTAATCCGAATGGGAGGACCACAAACTGGTAATGTTTGTCCAGAAAGGCAAACCTTAAGAACTGATGATGTTCTTTGTGGATAGGAATATGTAGGTACGCATCCTTTAGATCCACGGTAGTCATAAATAGACCTTCCTGGATAGTGGGTAGAATCGTTCGAATGGTTTCCATTTTGAACGATGGTACCCTGAGAAATTTGTTTAGGATCTTTAAATCCAGAATTGGTCTGAAGGTTCCCTCTTTTTTGGGAACTACGAACAGATTTGAGTAAAATCCCATTCCTTGTACCGTCATTGGAACTGGGTGTATCACTCCCATCTTTAGCAGGTCTTCTACACAATGTAAGAACGCCTGTCTCTTTATTTGGTTTGAGGATAAGTGAGACATGTGAAACCTTCCCCTTGGGGGTAGTTCCTTGAATTCCAGAAGATAACCCTGAGAAACTATTTCTAGCCTCCAGGGATCCTGAACATCTCTTGCCCAAGCCTAAGCAAAGAGAGAGAGTCTGCCCCCCACTAGATCCGGTCCCGGATCGGGGGCTACTCCTTCATGCTGTTTTGTTAGCGGTAGCAGGCTTCTTGGTCTGCTTACCCTTGTTCCAGCCTTGTTCCAGGCTGGTTTGGACTGTGAGGCATTACCCTCTTGCTTAGAGGATGCAGAATTAGAGGCCGGTCCGTTCCTGAAATTACGAAAGGAACGAAAATTAGACTTATTCTTGGCCTTGAAAGGACTATCTTGTGGGAGGGCGTGGCCCTTTCCCCCAGTAATGTCTGAGATAATCTCTTTCAATTCTGGTCCAAAGAGAGTTTTACCCTTGAAGGGGATGTTAAGCAATTTTGTCTTGGATGATACATCCGCTGACCAAGACTTTAGCCAAAGCGCTCTGCGTGCCACAATTGCAAACCCTGAATTTTTCGCCGCTAATCTAGCTAATTGCAAAGCGGCATCTAAAATAAAAGAGTTAGCCAACTTAAGTGCGTGAACTCTGTCCATAACCTCATATGGAGTCTCTCTACTGAGCGACTTTTCTAGTTCCTCGAACCAGAACCACGCTGCTGTAGTGACAGGAACAATGCACAAAATGGGTTGTAGAAGGTAACCTTGCTGTACAAAAATCTTTTTAAGCAAACCTTCCAATTTTTTATCCATAGGATCTTTGAAAGCACAACTATCTTCGATAGGAATAGTAGTGCGCTTGTTTAGAGTAGAAACTGCCCCCTCGACCTTAGGGACTGTCTGCCATAAGTCCTTTCTGGGGTCGACCATAGGAAATCATTTCTTAAATATAGGAGGGGGAACAAAAAGGTATGCCGGGCTTCTCCCACTCCTTATTCACTATGTCCGCCACCCGCTTGGGTATAGGAAAAGCGTCAGGGTGCACCGGAACCTCTAGGAACTTGTCCATCTTGCATAATTTTTCTGGAATGACCAAGTTGTCACAATCATCCAGAGTAGATAACACCTCCTTAAGCAGTGCGCGGAGATGTTCTAATTTAAATTTAAATGTCACAACATCAGGTTCAGCCTGTTGAGAAATTTTCCTCTCACAAACAGAAATCTTCATCTTTTTCTGTTTCAGAGTAAATAGTACATACCAGCACTATTTTAAAATAAACTCTTGATAGTAGAATAAAAAAACTACAACTAAACACCACATACTCTTAACCATCTCCGTGGAGATGTTGCCTGTGCAACGGCAAAGAGAATGACTGGGGTGGGCGGAGCCTAGGAGGGACTATATGGCCAGCTTTGCTGGGACTCTTTGCCATTTTCTGTTGGGGAAGAGATATTCCCACAAGTAAGGATGACGCCGTGGACCGGACACACCAATGTTGGAGAAACAAGGTCCATTTTTCCTATTTTGTCAATGTACAGCATGCTATACCATGCCATAGTTTTATTTATTTAGTAGGCACAAAAACAATATAGCTATATGGCTCCTAGTAACATGAGACCTAAATGCCAGCTGATGCTATCACACTAAAATACAAAACACGACCGTCATTTAAATACCACTTTTATTGCTGGGCTCTACAAATTTGTTTAAAATATAAAGTTAGATAAAGGTGTGTGTGTGTGCGCATGCAAGTTTTCCGTTTGTCAAGAAAGCAGTATGCAGCATAAATGCTATGCTTAGAGACAGAATTAAAAAGCACTGAAATAAGGGTTGCCCTGCTGGGGCTTAGAAACAGACCAACTTAAAGGGACACTAAACAATATTTTTCTTTAACCCCTTAACGACCAAGGACGTGCCAGGTATGTCCTACAAAAAACTACACTTCACGACCAAGGACGTGTCTGGCACGTCCTCTGGGGTTTTAAGCGGTGGAAGAGATTGTTATTGCTTCCAGCCGCTTTCTAGGTATTGCAGTGATACCTCGATATTGAAGCATCACTGCAATACCTTTTTACATTCACCGATGCAGCATCAGCCGATTGTTGGTGGAAGCCATAGCAGGGAGGTGGGTGGGCGGCCCATCGATGGTGTAGTTCCGAAGTTCTGTCCAGGAGTGCGCCGAGGGAGGGGGGGGGGGGTCGGGAGCATGCGCTAAGATCACATGACGGTGCCTGAATGCACTAATACGGAAGGGAGTAAGGGAGAGGGAGGGGGGGAATAATTCTTGATAAAGGGATCGGGAGGGGGGTGGGATATTGAGGGGGTGAAGGGGGCAGCTACACTACGAAAACAAATTGGGGTAAAATAATAAAATAAAAAACGAGCACTTATTAGAAACTGGGTACCTAAGATGGCCACAAATAGGAAGAGGGGGGAGGTTAAGAGAGCTGTTTGGGGGGGTGATCGTGAAGGTTTGGGGAGAACCTACACTGCAGAAACTATGTTTATATTTAAAAAAAAAAAGGGGGGGGGCTTTTATTTTAGTACTGGCAGACTTTCTGCCAGTACTTAAGATGGTGGTGACAATTGTGGTATTGGGGAGGGAAGAGAGCTGTTTGATGGGGGTCAGGGAGGGATCAGGGGGTGGGATGTGTCAGGTGGGAGGCTGATCTCTACACAAAAGCTAAAATTAACCCTACAAGCTCCCTAATTAACCCCTTCACTGTTGGGCATAATACAAGTGTGGTGCGCAGCAGCAATTAGCAGCCTTCTAATTACCAAGAAGCAAAGCCAAAGCCATATATGTTTGCCATTTCTAAACAGAGGAGATCCCAGAAGCATTTACAACCACGTGTACCATAATTGCACAAGCTGTTTGTAAATAATTTCAGTGTGAAACCTAAAGTTTGTGAGGGAAACAATTTGAAAAAGTGAACGATTTTTTTTTTATTTGATCACATTTGGAGGTGAAATGGTGGCATGAAATACACCAAAATGGGCCTAGATCAATACTTTGGGTTGTCTACTAAAAAAAAATATATATATATATATAAACATGTAAAGGGTTATTCAGGGATACCGGATAGATAAGTGTTCCAATGTAACTATCGCTAATTTTGAAAAAAAATGGTTTGGAAATAGCAAAGTGCTACTTGTACTTATTACCCTATAACTTGCAAAAAAGCAAATATGTAAACATTGAGTATTTCTAAACTCAGGACAAAATTTAGAAACTATTTAGCATGGGTATTTTTTGGTGGTTGTAGATGTGTAACAGATTGTGGGGGTCAAAGTTAGAAAAAGTGTGTGTTTTTTCATCATATTTTATAAAAAAGAATTATAGTAAATTATCAAATTATGATGAAAATAATGGTATCTTTAGAAAGTCCATTTAATGGCTTGAAAAACATTATATAATGTGTGAAGTACAGTAAATGAGTAAGAGGAAATACAAAATGTCCACGGGTTCATTCTTATTACTGTTGGGAATACCACTCCTCGCCAGGAGGCGGCAGCAAAGAGCACCACAGTAAAACTGTTAAGTATCACTTCCCTACTCATAAACCCCTGTCATTCAACCGAAAGTAAATGGAGAAAGGAAAGTAACAAGGTGCGGAGATGACTAACCAAAAAACAAAAAGGGTGGGTCCGTGGACACACCACATATTGAAGAAATACATTTATCATGTAAGCATAAATTTTGTTTTCTTCTAAAGATGTGGTGAGTCCAGGGGTTTATCTTAATTACTGTTGGGAACCAATACCCAAGCTAGAGTACACATTAATAGGGAGGGATAAAAAAAAAAAAAAACAGCATGCCTAAACAGAAGGCACCACCGCTTGAAGAACCTTTCTCCCAAAAGCTGCCTCAGCTGAGGCAAAAGTATCAAATCTGTAAAATTTTGAAAAAGTATGCAGACACGACCAAGTTGCAGCTTTGCTCCATAGAGGCTTCATTTTTGAAAGCCCAAGAAGAGGCTATGGCTCTGGTGGAATGAGCCTTAATCCTCTCTGGAGGCCGTTTCCCAGAGGTTTCATAAGCCCTGTGGATCACACACCTCAACCAAAGAGCTAGAGTAGAGGCAGGCGCTCTGACTTCTATACTTCCCAGAAAAACAAACGAATAAAGCTGAAGACTTCCAAAAGTCTTTAGTCGCTTCTAAGTAAAACTTAAGAGCTTGAACCACATCCTGGTTATGCAGCAAAGCTCCTTGTCTGAAGAAGGCTTCGGACACAGGGAAGGAACAACTATTTCCTGATAAATATTCTTAGTAGATACAACCTTGGGAAGGAATCCCAACTTAATATGAATAACAGCCTTATTAGCATGAAAAATGAGAGGAGAATCAAACTATAAAGCGGAGAGTTCAGATACTCTCCGAGCAGAAGAAATAGCCAACTATAACAAAACTTTCAAGGGAATGCATCAGCTCAAACAGACGCCATTGTAAAACCTTAAGAACAAGATTAAGGCTCCAAGGAGGAGCAATCACCTTAAACACCAGCCTAATTCTGACTAAGGCCTGACAAAAAGACTGAACGTCGGGCACATCTGCCAAACATTTGTGAGAAAGGACTGATAAGGCCGAAATTTGACCCTTCAGAGTACTAACAGACAAGCCTTTATCCAGACCCTCCTGAAGAAAGGATAATATTCTTGGGATCCTAACCTTACTTCAAGAATATCCCTTAGCGTCACACCAAAAAAGATATTTCCTCCATATCTTATGGTAAATCCTTCTAGTGACCGGCTTACAAGCCTGGATCAGTGTCTCAATAACTGACTCTGAAAACCCCCGCTTAGATAGAATCAAGAGTTCAATCTCCAAGCAGTCAGCTTCAGAGAAACGAGATTTGGATGAAGAAAAGGCCCCTGAAGAAGAAGATCCTTCCTCAGGGGAAGCTTCCACGGAGGTAGAGTTGACATCTCCACTAGATCTGCATACCAGATTCTCAGAGGCCAGGCTGGGGGCGATTAGAATCACCAATGCTCGTTCCTGTCTTATGCGGGAAATCACCCGAGACAGGAGGGCAAACAGAGGAAACAGATAAGCCAACTGGAAGTCCCACGGAACTACCAGAGCATCTATTAGAAAGGCCCGAGGATCCCTTGACCTGGAACCGTACATTGGAAGCTTTGCATTTTGGCGGGACGCCATGAGATACAACTCCGGCATCCCCCATCTGGAAACTAGTTTGGAGAACACTTCCGGATGGAGTTCCCATTCCCCCGGATGGAAAGTCTGCCTGCTTAGAAAATCCGCTTCCCAGTTGTCATCTCCCGGAATGTGGATGGCTGACAGACAACAATAGTGGTCTTCCACGCCCCCTGAATGATCCGAGATACCTCCCTCATCGCTAGGGAACTTAGTGTTCCCCCCTGATGGTTGATGTACGCTACTGATGTTATGCTGTCTGATTGAAATATGAATAACTGGTTCAAGGCCTACTGAGGCCAAGCTAAAAACGCATTGTAAATTGCTCTCAATTCCAGAATGTTGATCGGTAGTTTGGACTCCTCCTGAGTCCAAAGACCCTGAGCTTTGAGGAATTTTCAGACTGCCTCCCAGCCCACCAGGCTGGCGTCTGTAGTCACTATCACCCAAGATGGTCTACGAAAGCAAGTGCCCCGGGACAGTTGCTCCAGAGAAAGCCACCAATGAAGAGAATCCTTTGTCTTCTGATCTTTGGAGAAAGATACAGATAATCTCCATTCCACTGATTGAGAATGCATAACTGTAAAGCTCTCAGATGAAAACAAGCAAATGGCACAATGTCCATGGCTTCCACCATCAGTCCAATTTCTTCCATACACTGAGCAACAGAAGGACGAACTGTCTCCTGAAGGACTCGACAAGATGATAGGAGCTTGACTGTTCTGGTCTCAGTCAGGAATATCTTCATCAGAACAGAGTCTATAATCGTCCCTAAGAACACAACTCATGTTGCTGGAACCAGAGAACTCTTTTCCACATTTACCTTCCACCCATGAAACCGGAGGAAGTAGATTAACATCTCTGTGCGAGATGCTGCCTTTGGAAAGGAGGGAGCCTGAATTAGAATATTGTCCAGATAGGGGGCCGCTGCTATCCCCGTTGACCGGACCACCGCTAGAAGGGCCTGTAGAACCTTAGAGAATATCCTGGGAGCTGTGGCCAGGCCAAAAGGCAAGGCCACAAACTGAAAGCGACGATCCAGAAATGCAAATCTCAGAAACTTGTGACAATCCCTGTGGATGGGAACATGTAAGTAAGCGTCCTTCAAATCTATGGTCGTCATATACTGACCCTCTTGGATCAAAGGAAGAATTGTCTGAATGGTTTCCATCTTGAACGATGGAACCTTGAGGAATTTGTTTCGACATCTTAAGTCTAGAATCGGGCGGAAGGTTTCCTCTTTTTTTGGGAACCACGAAAAGGTTTGAATAAAAACCCAGACCCTGTTCCAACTTTGGAACTGGAACAATCACCCCCAGGGCCAAGAGGTCTTCGATACACCTTAAGAACGCCTCTGTCTTTATCTGGTCTGCAGATAACCTGGAAAGGTGAAACCTGCCCCTGGGGGGGGACAACCCTTGAATTCTAACCTGCAGCCCTGAGACACAATTTCCACCGCCCATGGGTCTGGAATGTCCCTTAACCAGACTTGAGCGAACTGAGGGAGTCTGCCCCCCACTAGATCCAAGCCTGGATCGGGGGCAACCCCTTCATGTAGACAAAGTCGGTAGCGGGCTTTTTGGCCTGCTTACTCTTACACTCCAGGATTGAGTCGGTTTCCAGGCTGGCTTTTTATTATCCTGCTTGGACAAAGATGAGGACTTTCCTCTAAAGTTGCTAAAAGAACGAAAATTACTTTGACGTCCCTTCGGTTTGCTCCTCATCCTAATTTTCCTCAATTGCAGGGAAATTAATGGAAACTATTTTAAAGGAAAGACTTGTATCTTTCATTCAGACAAACAACTTAGAAGACAAAGGACAGCATGGTTTCACTGCTGGAAGATCATGCCAGACTAATCTAACTGATTTCTTTGACCATGTAACTATAATAGAAAACCAGGTAGGAGCCGTAGATGTTGCATATCTAGACTTTATGAAAGCATTTGACACCATCCCACACAACAAACTTATTCACAAAATGTATTGCCTTGGAATAGATGCTAAAATTGTTAAGTGGGTAGAATGCTGGCTTAAAGATAGACGACAGAGGGTATCAATTAATGGAGTACATTCAAATGAGGCATCAGTTACTAGTGGTGTTCCCCAAGGGTCAGTTCTTGGGCCTGTTTTGTGCAACATGTTCATAAGTGATATTGGAAGTGGGCTTAAGGGGAAAGTTTGCTTGTTTGCTGATACAAAAATTTGAAACAGGGTAGATGTTCCAGGAGGAGTTGATCAAATGAACTGTGATATTAATAAACTAGAGAACTGGTCAAATAAATGGGATCTGAAATTTAATATTACCAAGAGCAAAATTATGCATATATAGGATCCAAAACCCAAAGGCCAATTATAGTCTCAATGGTAGATTACTGACTGTAATTAAAGAAGAAAGGGACTTGGGAATTATTATTTCAGATTATTTAAAATTTGGTACACAATGCAGCAGTGCAGCCAGCTAGGCCAGTCAAATGCTTGGCTGCATTGAAAGAGGTTTTAAGTACCAGAAATAGCAAGGTTCTTATACCACTTTACAGATCATTAGACCAAATATAGAATACTGTGTACAGTTCTGGAGACCATATCTTCAGAAAGATATAAATAAACTAGAAGCTGTCCAAAGGAGGGCTACTAAAATGGTACTTGGTCTAAAATATAAAATGTACAAAGAAAGACTCTAAGATCTAAATAAAAAATTATGCTTACCTGATAAATGTATTTCTCTTGTAGTGTATCCAGTCCACGGATCATCCGTTACTTGTGGGATATTCTCCTTCCCAACAGGAAGTTTCAAGAGGATCACCCACAGCAGAGCTGCTATATAGCTCCTCCCCTCACTACCATATCCAGTCATTCGACCGAAACAAGACGAGAAAGGAGAAACCATAGGGTGCAGTGGTGACTAGTTTAATTAAAATTTAGACCTGCCTTAAAAGGACAGGGCGGGCCGTGGACTGGATACACTACAAGAGAAATAAATTTATCAGGTAAGCATAAATTATGTTTTCTCTTGTTAAGTGTATCCAGTCCACGGATCATCCATTACTTGTGGGATACAAATACCAAAGCTAAAGTACACGGATGATGGGAGGGACAAGGCAGGAACTTAAACGGAAGGAACCACTGCCTGTAGAACCTTTCTCCCAAAAACAGCCTCCGAAGCAAAAGTATCAAATTTGTAAAATTTTGAAAAGGTGTGAAGCGAAGACCAAGTCGCAGCCTTGCAAATCTGTTCAACAGAGGCCTCATTTTTAAAGGCGCAGGTAGAAGCCACAGCTCTAGTAGAATGAGCTGTAATCCTTTCAGGGGGCTGCTGTCCAGCAGTCTCATAGGCTAGGCGAATTATGCTCCGAAGCCAAAAGGAAAGAGAGGTTGCCGAAGCTTTTTGACCTCTCCTCTGTCCAGAGTAAACGACAAACAGGGAAGACGTTTGACGAAAATCTTTAGTAGCTTGTAAGTAAAACTTAAAGGCACGAACTACGTCCAGATTATGTAAAAGACGTTCCTTCTTTGAAGAAGGATTAGGACACAATGATGGAACAATCTCTTGATTGATATTCTTGTTAGAAACCACCTTAGGTAAAAACCCAGGTTTGGTACGCAGAACTACCTTATCTGCATGAAAAATCAGATAAGGAGAATCACATTGTAAGGCAGATAGCTCATAGACTCTTCGAGCCGAGGAAATAACTTTCCAAGATAAAAGTTTAATATCAATGGAATGAAGGGGTTCAAACGGAACTTGAAGAACCTTGAAGAACTTTAAGAACCAAGTTTAAGCTCCACGGGGGAGCAACAGTTCTAAACACAGGCTTAATTCTAACCAAAGCCTGACAAAATGCCTGGATGTCTGGAACCTCTGCCAGACGCTTGTGCAAAAGAATAGACAGAGCAGAAATCTGTCCTTTTAAAGAACTAGCTGATAATACTTTGTCCAAACCCTCTTGGAGAAAGGACAATATCC
This sequence comes from Bombina bombina, assembly GCF_027579735.1. NCBI lineage: Eukaryota > Metazoa > Chordata > Amphibia > Anura > Bombinatoridae > Bombina > Bombina bombina. The sequence continues at coordinate 195,654,403 of NC_069503.1, read as the reverse complement.
TAGGAATCCTAACCTTACTCCATGAGTAATTCTTGGATTCACACCAATAAAGATATTTACGCCATATTTTATGGTAGATTTTCCTGGAGACAGGCTTTCGTGCCTGTATTAAGGTATCAATGACTGACTCGGAGAAGCCACGCCTTGATAGAATCAAGCGTTCAATCTCCATGCAGTCAGTCTCAGAGAGATTAGATTTGGATGATTGAAAGGACTTTGCCTCTGAGGCAGGACCTTCTAATACAGAGTCCATGGTGGAAAGGATGACATGTCCACTAGGTCTGCATACCATGTCCTGCGTGGCCACGCAGGCGCTATCAGAATCACTGATGCTCTCTCCTGTTTGATTTTGGCAATCAGTCGAGGGAGCAGAGGAAACGGTGGAAACACATAAGCCAGGTTGAAGAACCAAGGAGCTGCTAGAGCATCTATCAGCGTCGCTCCCGGGTCCCTGGTTCCGTAACAAGGAAACTTGGCGTTCTGGCGAGACGCCATGAGATCCAGTTCTGGTTTGCCCCAACGATGGATCAGTTGAGCAAACACCTCCGGATGGAGTTCCCACTCCCCCGGATGAAATGTCTGACGACTTAGAAAATCCGCCTCCCAGTTCTCTATGCCTGGGATGTGGATCGCTGACAGGTGGCAAGAGTGAGACTCTGCCCAGCGAATTATCTTTGAGACTTCTAACATCGCTAGGGAACTCCTGGTTCCCCCTTGATGGTTGATGTATGCCACAGTCGTGATGTTGTCCGACTGAAATCTGATGAACCTCAGGGTTGCTAACTGAGGCCAAGCCAGAAGAGCCTTGAATATTGCTCTTAACTCCAGAATATTTATTGGGAGGAGTTTCTCCTCCTGAGTCCACGATCCCTGAGCCTTCAGGGAGTTCCAGACTACGCCCCAACCTAGAAGGCTGGCGTCTGTTGTTACAATCGTCCAATCTGGCCTGCGAAAGGTCATACCCTTGGACAGATGGACCCGAGATAGCCACCAGAGAAGAGAATCTCTGGTCTCTTGATCCAGATTTAGTAGAGGGGACAAATCTGAGTAATCCCCATTCCACTGACTTAGCATGCATAATTGCAGCGGTCTGAGATGCAGGCACGCAAATGGTACTATGTCCATTGCCGCTACCATTAAGCCGATTACTTCCATGCACTGAGCCACTGACGGGCGTGGAATGGAATGAAGGACACGGCAAGCATTTAGAAGTTTTGATAACCTGGACTCCGTCAGGTAAATTTTCATCTCTACAGAATCTATAAGAGTCCCTAGGAAGGAGACTCTTGTGAGTGGGGATAGAGAACTCTTTTCCACGTTCACTTTCCACCCATGCGACCTCAGAAATGCCAGAACTATCTCTGTATGAGACTTAGAAATTTGAAAGCTTGACGCCTGTATCAGGATGTCGTCTAGATACGGAGCCACCGCTATGCCTCGCGGTCTTAGAGCCGCCAGAAGTGAGCACAGTACCTTTGTAAAAATTCTCGGGGCTGTGGCCAACCCGAAGGGAAGAGCTACAAATTGGTGATGCCTGTCTAGAAAGGCAAACCTTAGGAACCGATGATCTTTGTGAATCGGTATGTGAAGGTAGGCATCCTTTAAGTCCACTGTGGTCATGTACTGACCCTCTTGGATCATGGGTAGGATGGTCCGAATAGTTTCCATTTTGAATGATGGAACTCTGAGGAATTTGTTTAAGATCTTTAGATCCAAGATTGGTCTGAAGGTTCCCTCTTTTTTGGGAACCACAAACAGATTTGAATAAAACCCCTGTCCCTGTTCCGTCCGCGGAACTGGATGGATCACTCCCATTACTAGGAGGTCTTGCACACAGCTTAGGAATGCCTCTTTCTTTATCAGGTTTGCCGATAACCTTGAAAGATGAAATCTCCCTTGTGGAGGAGAAGCTTTGAAGTCCAGAAGATATCCCTGAGATATGATCTCCAACGCCCAGGGATCCTGAACATCTCTTGCCCACGCCTGGGCGAAGAGAGAACGTCTGCCCCCCACTAGATCCGTTTCCGGATAGGGGGCCGTTCCTTCATGCTGTCTTGGGGGCAGCAGCAGGCTTCCTGGCCTGCTTGCCCTTATTCCAGGACTGGTTAGGTTTCCAGGCCTGTCTGGAATGAGCAACCGTTCCCTCTTGTTTTGAAGCGGAGGAAGTTGATGCTGCTCCTGCCTTGAAATTTCGAAAGGCACGAAAATTAGACTGTTTGGCCTTTGATTTGGCCCTGTCCTGAGGAAGGGTATGACCCTTACCTCCAGTAATGTCTGCAATAATTTCCTTCAAACCAGGCCCGAATAAGGTCTGCCCTTTGAAAGGAATGTTGAGTAATTTAGACTTTGAAGTCACGTCAGCTGACCAGGATTTGAGCCATAGCACCCTACGCGCCTGGATGGCGAATCCGGAATTCTTAGCCATTAGTTTAGTCAAATGAACAATGGCATCAGAAACAAATGAGTTAGCTAGCTTAAGCGTTCTAAAGCTTGTCAATAATTTCATTCAATGGAGGTGTCTGGATGGCCTCTTCCAGGGCCTCAAACCAGAATGCCGCAGCAGCAGTGACAGACGCAATGCATGCAAGGGGCCGTAAAATAAAACCTTGTTGAATAAACATTTTCTTAAGGTAATCCTCCAATTTTTTATCCATTGGATCTGAAAAAGCACAACTGTCCTCAACCGGGATAGTGGTACGCTTTGCTAAAGTAGAAACTGCTCCCTCCACCTTAGGGACCGTCTGCCATAAGTCCCGTGTAGTGGCGTCTATTGGAAACATTTTTCTAAATATAGGAGGTGGGGAAAAGGGCACACTGGGTCTATCCCACTCCTTGCTAATAATTTCTGTAAGCCTTTTAGGTATAGGAAACACGTCAGTACACACCGGCACCGCATAGTATCTATCCAGCCTACACAATTTCTCTGGAATTGCAACGGTGTTACAGTCATTCAGAGCAGCTAATACCTCCCCAAGCAATACACGGAGGTTCTCAAGCTTAAATTTAAAATTAGAAATCTCTGAATCAGGTTTCCCCGAGTCATAGATGTCACCCACAGACTGAAGCTCTCCGTCCTCATGTTCTGCATACTGTGACGCAGTATCAGACATGGCTCTAACAGCATTTGCGCGCTCTGTATCTCTCCTAACCCCAGAGCTATCGCGCTTGCCTCTTAATTCAGGCAATCTAGATAATACCTCTGACAGGGTATTATTCATGATTGCAGCCATGTCCTGCAAGGTAATCGCTATGGGCGTCCCTGATGTAATTGGCGCCATATTAGCGTGCGTCCCCTGAGCGGGAGGCGAAGGGTCTGACACGTGGGGAGAGTTAGTCGGCATAACTTCCCCCTCGACAGAACCCTCTGGTGATAATTCTTTTATAGATAAAGACTGATCTTTACTGTTTAAGGTGAAATCAATACATTTAGTACACATTCTCCTATGGGGCTCCACCATGGCTTTCAAACATAATGAACAAGTAGGTTCCTCTGTGTCAGACATGTTTAAACAGACTAGCAATGAGACTAGCAAGCTTGGAAAACACTTTAAAACAAGTTTACAAGCAATATAAAAAAACGTTACTGCACCTTTAAGAAACACCAATTTTTTCCAAATCTTGAAATAACAGTGAAAAAATGCAGTTACACTAACAAAATTTTTACAGTGTATGTAATAAGTTAGCAGAGCATTGCACCCACTTGCAAATGGATGATTAACCCCTTAATACCAAAAACGGAATAACAAATGTCAAAAACGTTTTTTAAACAGTCACAACAACTGCCACAGCTCTACTGTGGCTTTTTACCTCCCTCAATATGACTTTTGAAGCCTTTTGAGCCCTTCAGAGAAGTCCTAGATCATGCAGGAAGAAGCTGGATGTCTGTGTCTGTAATTTTTGCTGTGCAAAAAACGCTAAAATAGGCCCCTCCCTCTCATATTACAACAGTGGGAAGCCTCAGGGAACTGTTTCTAGGCAAAATTCAAGCCAGCCATGTGGAAAAAACTAGGCCCCAATAAGTTTTATCACCAAACATATGTAAAAAACGATTAAACATGCCAGCAAACGTTTTAAAATACACTTTTATAAGAGTATGTATCTCTATTAATAAGCCTGATACCAGTCGCTATCACTGCATTTAAGGCTTTACTTACATTACTTTGGTATCAGCAGCATTTTCTAGCAAATTCCATCCCTAGAAAAATATTTTAACTGCACATACCTTATTGCAGGAAAACCTGCACGCTATTCCCCCTCTGAAGTTACCTCACTCCTCAAAATATGTGAGAACAGCAAAGGATCTTAGCTACTTCTGCTAAGATCATAGAAAACGCAGGCAGATTCTTCTTCTAAATACTGCCTGAGATAAACAGTACACTCCGGTACCATTTAAAAATAACAAACTTTTGATTGAAGAAATAAACTAAGTATAAAACACTACAGTCCTCTTACGACCTCCATCTTAGTTGAGAGTTGCAAGAGAATGACTGGATATGGCAGTGAGGGGAGGAGCTATATAGCAGCTCTGCTGTGGGTGATCCTCTTGCAACTTCCTGTTGGGAAGGAGAATATCCCACAAGTAATGGATGATCCGTGGACTGGATACACTTAACAAGAGAAATATATAGCTTAGAGGATAGAAGGGAAAGAGGTGACATGATAGAAACCTTGAAATATATGAAGGGACTTAATAAAATAGAAGCTGAAAGCATCTTTCACAAAAAAATAAATGCCAAAACAAGGGATCACAATCTAAAGTTAGAGGGTAGCAGATTCAGGAGAAATTTGAGGGTGGTGGTGAGGTGGTAAACACAAAGACTGTAAAGGAATTTAAAAACGCCTGGGACATGCATAAGGCTATCCTAAGTAAAAAGGAACATGGGTAGACTTGATGGGCCTTTTTGGTTCTTATCTACCGGCAAATTCTATGTTTCTATGAAAAGATCCTTTTCCGCCTGTAACATCAGAAATGATTTCTGCCAAACCCGGGCCAAATAAGGTCTTACCCTTGTAAGGAAGAGCCATCAATTTAGCCTTAGATGAAACATTAGCTGACAAGACTTCAACCATAAAGCCCATCTGTCCAAAACAGCAAAACCAGAAGCCTTAGCTCCCAATCTGAGGACCGCATCAGCAACATAGGAATTGACTAACCTGAGAGCTCTGATTCTGTCCTGAATCTTGTCAAGAGGAGTTTCCTCCTGAAGAGAATCTGTTAATGCCTCAAACTAATATGAGGCAGCACTAGTCACCGTAGCAATACAGACCACTGGTTGCCATTGAAGACCAAGATGTGCATAGATCTTCTTAAGATAAGCATCCATCTTTTTATCCATAGGATCCTTGAAGGCGCAACTATCCTCAATAGGTATAGTCATCCTCTTGGCTAGAGTGGAAATGGCACCCTCTACCTTGGGTACCGAAGACCAAACCTACGTAATGGAAAAATCTACTGGAAACATTTTCTTAAACACCGGAGACGGATTAAAAACCACTCCTGTTTTCTCCCAATCTTGCACTATGATTTCCTTAGCCCTATCTGGGATCGGAAATACCTCATTAGAGGAAGGAACATCAAAGAAACTATTAAGTTTATTGGACTTCTGGGCGTTACTACTGCCTGAGAATCCGAATCGTCCAAAGTAGCTAAAAACTCCTTTAAGTAACACCCAGAGGTGTTCTAGCTTAAACCTGAAAGAGGAACCTTCACTATCAGAGAAGGGCAACATACTGTTTGAATCTGATATTTCACCCTCTGAGCGAGAATTCTCCTCATCCTCCGATCTTAAAGGAACCTGAGGGTCCGCATTAGAAACAGATACCCTAGTCTCTGAAACCTTAGATTTCCTCTTGCGCTTCGCTGAAAATCTGGGAAACTCAGCTAAGGCTGCAGATATTGCTGAGGATACTTGTGCAGCAATCTCTGCCTTTAAAAATGCTCCGCTGGGAGTTAAAGAGGAACCGCAGAACACAGTGTTAGCTGCCATAGAGGCTTGGGACGAAATAGGGTAAGGTCCTGGCATTACCTGAACAACATCCTCCTGAGAGACAAGGCTCAACATAAAAAAAAAAAAATTGTCTTTACCCTGCAATATCCGTTTTACACAGGAAGAACAGAACTGCATAGGAACGTCTAAACACAATAAACAGGGATTGAGTGGAATTCATATCAGACATAACTGGTATTATCCTCTATTCAAACTCCAGCGTTTATTAAAGTATTTTCTTTTGAATTGTTTAATTCTTGTTGTTGTATATTAAACACTTAATAAAATGACCTCAAAAAAAATACAGAATTTATGCTTACCTGATAAATTGCTTTCTCCAACGGTGTGTCCGGTCCACGGCGTCATCCTTAGGAAATATGCATAGGAGAAACCATATGATACCGTGGTGACTGTAGTTAGAGAAAATAATTCATCAGACCTGATTAAAAAAACCAGGGCGGGCCGTAGACCGGACACACCGTTGGAGAAAGCAATTTATCAGGTAAGAATAAATTCTGTTTTCTCCAACATAGGTGTGTCCGGTCCACGGCGTCATCCTTACTTGTGGGAACCAATACCAAAGCTTTAGGACACGGATGAAGGGAGGGAGCAAATCAGGTCACCTAAATGGAAGGCACCACGGCTTGCAAAACCTTTCTCAAAAAAATAGCCTCTGAAGAAGCAAAAGTATCAAATTTGTAAAATTTGGCAAAAGTGTGCAGTGAAGACCAAGTCGCTGCCTTACATATCTGGTCAACAGAAGCCTCGTTCTTGAAGGCCCATGTGGAAGCCACAGCCCTAGTGGAATGAGCTGTGATTCTTTCAGGAGGCTGCCGTCCGGCAGTCTCATAAGCCAATCGGATAATGCTTTTAAGCCAAAAGGAAAGAGAGGTAGAAGTCGCTTTTTGACCTCTCCTTTTACCAGAATAAACAACAAACAAGGAAGATGTTTGTCTGAAATCTTTAGTGGCCTCTAAATAGAATTTTAGAGCACGGACTACGTCCAAATTGTGTAACAAACGTTCCTTCTTTGAAACTGGATTCGGACACAAAGAAGGTACAACTATCTCCTGGTTAATATTCTTGTTGGAAACAACTTTCGGAAGAAAACCAGGCTTAGTACGCAAAACCACCTTATCTGCATGGAACACCAGATAGGGCGGAGAACACTGCAGAGCAGATAACTCAGAAACTCTTCTAGCAGAAGAAATTGCAACCAAAAACAAAACTTTCCAAGATAATAATTTAATATCTACGGAATGTAAGGGTTCAAACGGAACCCCTTGAAGAACTGAAAGAACTAGATTAAGACTCCAGGGAGGAGTCAAAGGTCTGTAAACAGGCTTGATTCTAACCAGAGCCTGAACAAACGCTTGAACGTCTGGCACAGCTGCCAGCCTTTTGTGAAGTAAAACAGATAACGCAGAGATCTGTCCCTTCAGAGAACTTGCAGATAATCCTTTCTCCAAACCTTCTTGTAGAAAGGATAGAATCTTAGGAATTTTTATCTTGTTCCATGGGAATCCTTTAGCTTCACACCAATAGATATATTTTTTCCATATCTTATGGTAAATTTTTCTAGTTACAGGCTTTCTAGCCTGAATCAGAGTATCTATTACAGAATCTGAAAACCCACGCTTTGATAAAATCAAGCGTTCAATCTCCAAGCAGTCAGTTGGAGGGAAGCCAGATTCGGATGTTCGAATGGACCTTGAACAAGAAGGTCCTGTCTCAAAGGTAGCTTCCATGGTGGAGCCGATGACATATTCACCAGGTCTGCATACCAAGTCCTGCGTGGCCACGCAGGAGCTATCAAGATCACCGAAGCCCTCTCCTGATTGATCCTGGCTACCAGCCTGGGAATGAGAGGAAACGGTGGGAATACATAAGCTAGGTTGAAGGTCCAAGGTGCTACTAGTGCATCTACTAGAGTCGCCTTGGGATCCCTGGACCTGGACCCGTAACAAGGAACCTTGAAGTTCTGACGAGAGGCCATCAGATCCATGTCTGGAATGCCCCATAATCGAGTTATTTGGGCAAAGATTTCTGGATGGAGTTCCCACTCCCCCGGATGGAATGTCTGACGACTCAGAAAATCCGCTTCCCAATTTTCCACTCCTGGGATGTGGATTGCAGACAAGTGGCAGGAGTGATCCTCCGCCCATTGAATTATCTTGGTCACTTCCTCCATCGCCAGGGAACTCCTTGTTCCCCCCTGATGGTTGATATATGCAACTGTCGTCATGTTGTCTGATTGAAACCTTATGAATTTGGCCTTTGCTAGATGAGGCCAAGCTTTGAGAGCATCTCAGTTCCAGAATGTTTATCGGGAGAAGAGATTCTTCCCGAGACCATAGACCCTGAGCTTTCAGGGGTTCCCAGACCGCGCCCCAGCCCACCAGACTGGCGTCGGTCGTGACAATGACCCACTCTGGTCTGCGGAAGCTCATTCCCTGTGACAGGTTGTCCAGGATCAGCCACCAACGGAGTGAATCTCTGGTCCTTTGATCTACTTGAATCGTCGGAGACAAGTCTGTATAATCCCCATTCCACTGTCTGAGCATGCACAGTTGTAATGGCCTTACAACTGCAACCATCAATCCTATTACTTCCATGCACTGCGCTATGGAAGGACGAAGAACAGAATGAAGTACTTGACAAGAACTTAGAAGTTTTGATTTTCTGACCTCTGTCAGAAAAATCCTCATTTCTAAGGAGTCTATTATTGTTCCCAAGAAGGGAACTCTTGTTGACGGGGAAAGAGAACTTTTTTCTATGTTCACTTTCCATCCGTGAGATCTGAGAAAGGCTAGGACGATGTCCGTATGAGCCTTTGCTTTTGACAGAGACGACGCTTGAATCAGGATGTCGTCCAAGTACGGTACTACTGCAATGCCCCTTGGTCTTAGAACCGCTAGAAGGGACCCTAGTACCTTTGTGAAAATTCTCGGAGCAGTGGCTAATCCGAATGGAAGTGCCACAAACTGGTAATGCTTGTCCAGGAAAGCGAACCTTAGGAACTGATGATGTTCCTTGTGGATAGGAATATGTAGGTACGCATCCTTTAAATCCACCGTGGTCATAAATTGACCTTCCTGGATGGTAGGAAGGATCGTTCGAATGGTTTCCATTTTGAACGATGGAACCCTGAGAAATTTGTTTAGGATCTTGAGATCTAAAATTGGTCTGAATGTTCCCTCTTTTTTGGGAACTATGAACAGGTTGGAGTAAAACCCCATCCCTTGTTCTCCTATTGGAACTGGACGAATTACTCCCATCTTTAACAGGTCTTCTACACAATGTAAGAATGCCTGTCTTTTTTATTTGGTTTGAAGATAATTGAGACCTGTGGAACCTTCCCCTTGGGGGTAGTTCCTTGAATTCCAGGAGATAACCTTGAGAAACTATTTCTAGTGCCCAAGGATCCTGAACATCTCTTGCCCAGGCCTGAGCAAAGAGAGAAAGTCTGCCCCCCACCAGATCCGATCCCGGATCGGGGGCCATCCCTTCATGCTGTTTTGGTAGCAGTGGCAGGCTTCTTGGCCTGCTTACCCTTGCATCGGTCTCCAGGCTGGTTTGGGTTGAGAAGTATTACCCTCTTGCTTAGAGGATGTAGAAGTAGAGGCTGGTCCGTTTCTGCGAAAGGGACGAAAATTAGGCTTATTTCTAGCCTTAAAAGACCTATCCTGAGGAAGGGCGTGGCCCTTTCCCCCGGTGATGTCTGAAATAATCTCTTTCAAATCAGGACCAAACAGTGTTTTGCCCTTGAAAGGGATGTTAAGCAATTTTGTCTTGGAAGACACATCCGCTGACCAAGACTTTAGCCAAAGCGCTCTGCGCGCCACGATAGCAAACCCTGAATTTTTCGCCGCTAATCTAGCTAATTGCAAAGCGGCATCTAGAATAAAAGTTAGACAATTTAAGTGCTTGAACTCTGTCCATAACCTCCTCATACGAAGATTCTTTATTGAGCGACTTTTCTAGTTCTTCGAACCAGAAACACGCTGCCGTAGTGACAGGAACAATGCATGAAATTGGTTGTAGAAGGTAACCCTGCTGAACAAACATCTTTTTAAGCAAACCCTCTAATTTTTTATCCATAGGATCTTTGAAAGCACAACTATCTTCTATGGGAATAGTAGTGCGTTTGTTTAGAGTAGAGACCGCCCCCTCGACCTTAGGGACTGTCTGCCATAAGTCCTTTCTGGGGTCGACTATAGGAAATAATTTCTTAAATATAGGGGGAGGAACAAAAGGTATGCCGGGCCTTTCCCATTCCTTATTTACTATGTCCGCCACCCGCTTGGGTATAGGAAAAACATCGGGGGGCACCGGAACCTCTAGGAACTTGTCCATCTTACATAATTTCTCTGGAATGACCAAATTGTCACAATCATCCAGAGTAGACAATACCTCCTTAAGCAGTGCGCGGAGATGTTCTAATTTAAATTTAAATGTTACAACATCAGGTTCAGCTTGTTGAGAAATTTTTCCTGAATCTGAAATTTCTCCCTCAGACAAAACCTCCCTCCTGGCCCCTTCAGATTGGTGTGAGGGTATGTCAGAACAGTTATCATCAGCGTCCTCTTGCTCTTCAGTGTTTAAAACAGCGCAATCGCGCTCTCTCTGATAAGTAGGCATTTTAGATAAAATATTTGCAATAGAATTATCCATAACAGCCGTTAATTGTTGCATGGTAATAAGTATTGGCGCACTAGATGTACTAGGGGCCTCTTGTGTGGGCAAAACTGGTGTAGACACAGAAGGGGATGATGCAGTACCATGCTTACTCCCCTCATCTGAAGAATCATCTTGGGCACTATTATCATCTGTGGCATCATTGTCCCTACTTTGTTTGGACACCATGTCACAATTATCACATATATTTAAATGGGGAGACACATTGGCTTTCATACATATAGAACATCGCTTATCTGATGGTTCAGACATGTTACACAGGCTTAAACTTGTCAACAAAGCACAAAAAACGTTTTAAAATAAAACCGTTACTGTCACTTTAAATTTTAAACAGAACACACTTTATTACTGAATATGCGAAAAAGCATGAAGCAATTGTTCAAAGTTCACCAAAATTTCACCACAGTGTCTTAAAGCCTTAAAAGTATTGCACACCAAATTTGAAAGCTTTAACCCTTAAAATAACGGAACCGGAGCCGTTTTTACATTTAACCCCTATACAGTCCCAGGTATCTGCTTTGCTGAGACCCAACCAAGCCCAGAGGGGAATACGATACCAAATGACGCCTTCTATAAGCTTTTTCAGTGGTTCTTAGCTCCTCACACATGCATCTGCATGCCTTGCTTTCCAAAAACAACTGCGCATTAGTGGCGCGAAAATGAGGCTCTGCCTATGACTAGAGAAGGCCCCCATCTGAAAAAGGTGTCCATACAGTGCCTGCCGTTTTTTTAACAACAATCCCCAAGATTATAATAGCTATAAAGAGTTATAATCTGCCAAATATGCTTAGCAAAGTAATCGTTTTAGCCCAGAAAAATGTCTACCAGTTTTTTAAGCCCTTATAAAGCCCTTTATTCTTTTACTTAATCTAAGAAAATGGCTTACCGGTCCCCATAGGGAAAATGACAGCCTTCCAGCATTACAAAGTCTTGTTAGAAATGTGGCCAGTCATACCTCAGGCAGAAAAGTCTGCCAACTGCTTCCCCCAACTGAAGTTACTTCATCTCAACAGTCCTGTGTGGAAACAGCAATCGATTTTAGTAACGTTTGCTAAAATCATCTTCCTCTTACAAACAGAAATCTTCTTCTCTTTTCTGTTTCAGAGTAAATAGTACATACCAGCACTATTTTAAAATAACAAACACTTGATTGAAGAATAAAAACTACAATTTTAAATTACACACAAAAAAAAAAATTCACCTCCTCCATGCACATAGAGGCAAAGAGAATGACTGGGGTTTATGAGTAGGGAAGTGATACTTAACAGTTTTTACTGTGGTGCTCCTTGCCTCCTCCTGCTGGCGAGGAGTGGTATTCCCAACAGTAATTAAGATAAACCCATGGACTCACTGAAATCTTTAGAAGAAATTACAGCTAAACACAAAGACTGCAGAAATGTTAAAATAACCCTGGTCCCAGACGGTCAACAAATGGAAAAGTGGTCTGGTCACTAAAGGGTTAATGATTCAGTTAGAGCATGCAATTTTAATCAACTTTCTAATTTACTCCTATTCAAATTTTCTTCTTTCTAGTGCTATCGTTATTTAAAAAGCAGGAATGTAAAGCATAGGATCCAGCCCATTTTTGGTTCAGACCTGGGTTATGCTTGCTTATTTACCTCAGTGCAGCTGGATCATTTTGATGCCACACTGCTGTGAACTACAGAGTAATCCTGCTGACTGTTTCATTGGCGAGCTGCAGTCAGAGGAACTCCTTGTCAGTGCAGTTTTGCAGGTCCCCGCAGTGTCTATCTGCATATACACGTCCCTGTCCACCGCAGCTCGCCTCTGGCGGTCTGAATTCTCCTGGAGGAATTCAGCATTGCAGCCGAGCGCCATTTTGCACTCGCGTGCAATCCTGCACACAGTCAATCACACACGGGCAGGAGCTGTCAAGAGGTGGCTAAGAGTTTAGCAAAGCAGGGGTCTGATTACCGCTGCTTGTTAAATACAGCTTTCGACAGCCGTAGGGGTTCAAAGGCTGGCAAAAGCCTTTGATATATGGACCCCTTAAAGCAAACTTATTTTGCAGAATTGAGTCTCAAGGATGACCTGATTTTTTATTTTATTTTCAAACAGTCTAACCTGAACTCTTTAAAATTTAAAAAAAAATTGGTTGGCTCCTATATTTGAAATAAATTTGTCAACCAATTATTTGTCAAGCACTTATTGAATATTTAAGACTACTACAAAATACTAGTGCACGATTTGCAGTAGAATGTGAAAACTTTATGTAAACCAAACTAAATCCATTAGGGATAGATAAAATGTCTAAACGGGCACATGTATAAAAATGAGTTAGGGATTGCTACTTAATTCTGTTATAAATAACTGTATACAGTGTAAGATTAAACCATCACTTGCAATAAGGACTGTGTGTCATGACATCTGTCTGTTTCTCCCCCAGCACTCTCCTTCCTCAGTGCAGCACATTTGCTAACAAGTTACCCCAGCATAATACCTAAAGTAGAAAAAAACTAAAACGTATTCTTACCAGATAAATTAATTTATTTCGGGGTAGTGAGAGTCCACGATCCTAACTGTTGGGAATTACATCACCTGGCAACCAGGAAGTAAAAAAAAAAAAAAGACACCATATACCAGATTTTAATAACCCCCCCCTACTTCCTTTTACTTCCAAGTATTGCATAGCAGAGGATAGAAAGAAGCAATAAAGACCATAGAGATGCTAACCAGGCCTGCCATCACAAAAAATTTTTTATATATGTTGGGCAGGTTCGTGTACTCTCACTACTAAGAAAGAAATTAAATTTATCAGGTAAGAATAAATTATGCTTTCTTTCTAATGCTAGTGAGAGTCCACGATCCTTACTGTTGGGAATCAATACCCAAGCTGTTGAGTCCAGGAAAGAAGGGTGGGGAGCAGTGTTCCCTCTAAGGCCAGTTTTGTGTGCGGCCCAGCAGTGAAACAGTTAATTAGGTAACCACACCCTGCAATTAGCAAACACTGCACAATGCAAATGGAAAGGTATGGTTCTCTTGTTAACTGTTTCACTGCTGGGCTGCACACAAAACTGTCCTTAGAGGGAACACTGGTGGGGAGAATATATATATATATATATATATATATATATATATATATATATATATATATATATATATATATATATATATATATATATATATATATATATATATATATATATATATCCCTCAATTAATAGGAACTATTGCCTGTAGAACCTGTCTGCCAAAAGCAGCCTCCACTGAGGCAAAATAGTAAAAGTGAGAGAATTTAGTAAAGGTATGCAAGGAAGATCTTGCATATCTGTTCTACATAAGCCTAAATTGTAAAAGGTCAAAGAAGTTGAAACTTAACGAGTAGAGTGAGCAGTGATTCGAGAAGGTGGTTGCTGATCCGCCTCCAAGTAAGAAATGCAAATTAAATTCCTCAACCAAAAGGACAAGGAAACGGAAGTAGCCTTCTGACCCTTACTCCTATCAGAATATAAAAATAAAATTGAAAGACTGACTAAATTCCTTAGTAGCTTGCAAATAGAATGACAAAGCCCGAACCACATCTAGATTATGCAAGTCTCGTTCCTTTGAAGACTTAGGGTTCGAAGAGAGAAGGAACAACAATCTAACAGTTAATATTTTCCTTGAAAAAAACTTTGGCAAAAATCCAGATTCAGTACATAGAATTGCTTTATCCTGATGAAAGGTCAAGTACTGAGGGATCAAACGAAAGAGCAGATAGCTCAGAAATTATTCTAGCTGGAGAGATAGCCAAAAGGAATTAAAAAAAAAAAAAAAAATTGATCTTAAAATCCAAAGAATGCTCTGGTTTGAATAGGGGAACTTGCAAAACGTTGACAACTATGTTGAGATTTCAAGGAGGAAGAGACAGCTTAATAACCAGCCTAATCCTAACAAATACTTGAATAAAAGGATTGAATATCAGGCAAATGAGCTAACTTCCAATGTAAAAGAACTGAAAGGGCAGAGATCTGACCCTTAATAGAACTGGCAGAAAGACCCTTCTCTGGAGGGTTTGACAACTCAAATAGTCCGCTTCCCAGTTGTTCACTCCTGGGATATGGATGGCTGAAATTAAACAAAGATTCGACTCCACTCAAGACCGTATGCGAGAGACCTCCTGCATTGCAAGGGAACTGTGAATGCCCCCCAGATTTATGTCACTCGTGATATTGTCCGATTGAAACGAAAATGGGATACGAGTGGAGATATGAGTGGAGAGATGGTCAAGACTAGAGAGCATTGAAGATTGTCCTAAGTTCGAGAACATTGATAGAAAGAAGTGTTTCTTGCAAAGTCCAAATTCCCTGAACTCGCAAATGATCCCAAACCGTGTCCTCCACTTCATCTGATTCAGGAGCAGAGTCCTCTGACAAGTACTCTCATTCAGATGACAAAGATTACCTAATCAATTCAGACTCTTGAGCTTGTCTTACGACTGTTGGGCAAACTACAGTGCTGCCCCTTGAAGAAGAGTTAGAAGTATGAAACTGCTTACGTTTACTTGCAGGCGGGATAGCTGCAATAGCTTCAGTAACCACAGATTGCAAATGCGTTTGAAATTGAGGAGAAAACTCTAGAACTCCACCTTGAGTAATAGAACAGGCTTGGGAGATGGGCCTGGAACTTGAGAGTGTGTCTGTAGAACTGATGCTAGGCAAGTGCTACAAAGCTGTGCCGGAGGGCAAAAAGTGTTAAGACTTGCACAGCAAACATTCATCTAAAGGAGAAAGAAAAGTCAGAGGAACCTTCCTCAGAAAGCATTTCACCCATGACTGCAGTCCCAGTAATCTCAATCCATAGAGCTGGGAAAATAGAGAACCCACCCTTTAAGTATGAAAGAGCTATGCCCAGCCCTACTAGAAAGGAGCAACCATATACCCCTAAGGGGAAAAGACTTTCCAAAATGTATGTGCACTATTGTGTCCAAACATATAAGACAACAAAATAAGGTTTAAAATATTATGGACCCCCTTGCTATGGTATACATATCTCACCCCCTACTGAACCTGTAATTTATCACTGAGAAGGAAGTTGCGACTGATTCTCCTGAGCGACCACACCAGATGTGAAGGGAAGCGCGCAAAAGCAGAGAACTGTCGCGCAGCTGAAGAACCTGCTCCCTTCCATCACTGCGAGATAATGCGGCTAGCCTGAGACAACCAGAGCATACCCCAGTGTTCCAGTCTACACTGGAACAAGACCAGAGTGCCCATGGTAATGCGCAGGCTGAAAACTGACTCTGTTGCCACAGCGTTCAGCCATAAGTCACGGAGCCTCGAGATAATTAGCAGGGGGAGAAAATAGGGCCCTGCTGACTAGCAGGCAAATACTGTGCAAAGAAAAAGTGTTAGTCTAAAACATCACACATCTACACGAACATGCCCCAAATGTCAAAGTCCACTCATTGTACCTTGCCCCCAATAAAGAGACCCAGTGGGAACAGGGGTTTAGACAGTTGGCAGCAAACTATAAGGTCCCCAGCACTAAGTGCATCAGAGGGACTGGAGTGAGACCCAAGGACAAGGTACTTACACTCCACAGAACCACTCCTAAATGGATTGTCATCCAGATTTCTGCCAAGAGCTGTAACAGAGAGAGGCAAATATCAGAAGAGTTTTTGGATTAGTACATCAGGAGGCGGCTAAGGAACTACCTTTCGACACCCAGGTGTAGCTTGTCTCTTAACTCCAACAAGGAGAAGAATAGTGCACAAGCAACCCTCTCCTAATTCATTCTCTTCTAGGAACTATCCACTGAAGGAATATATATTAGAAAAACACTGCATAAATGCAGCAGCATCTCAATCCTTGTCTTCTCCTTTGCCGAGGCAAATAAATACTGAGAGGGTAGAGGAAGTAGGAGTGATTATTAAACTCTGGTATAGGGTGTAAATCCCAAACAGTAAGGTTTGTGGACTCTCACTACCATTAGAAAAAAAGTTCAATTTAAAAAGCACTCAAGTTAAAGGGACAGTCTAGTTTCATGATTCAGATAGGTCATGTCATTTTAATTTTAAACAATTTTCCAATTTACTTTTAATCACCAATTTTGCTTTGTTCTCTTTGAATTCTTAGTTGAAAGCTAAACCTAGGAGCTTCATATGCTAATTTATAAGCCCTTGAAAGCCATCTCTTCTCTCAGTTTTTCACCACTAGAGGGTGTAAGTTCATTGTGTCATATAGATAACACTGTGCTCATGCACGCGAAGTTCTAGGGAGCCAGGACTGATTGGCTAAAATAAATGTCTGTCAAAAGAACTGAAATAAGGGGGCAGTTTGCAGAGGTTTAGGTACAAGATAATCAGGAGATAAAAAGTGTATTTATATAACTGTGTTGGTTATGCAAAACTAGGGAATGGGTAATAAAGGGATTATCTTTTAAAACAATAAAAATTCTGGTGTAGACTGTCCCTTTAAGGGATCATGCATGCTTCCGGAGCCACTGCTCAGCCTACAAATAATCCAGATCAAGTAAAGTACACCCGTACAATCCTCTTGTGAAGCAATATTTCAGTTTAATAAAAAGGATGTTTGTATTTTCCCATCCTTTTTATTAAATGAAAAGATTTCTTCGCAAGGCAAAAGTGTTGTAGAAACTTTTTGTTGTTCTGGATAATACCTAAAGCAGGAGTTCACAACCTAAGCTGACAGGTGATGCCAACCAAAGGTTTGCATAATCCAGTAAATATGTATGAATTGTTGATAACGAATATTACTGTACACATCACACACCTTGGAAGGACAGTTTGTGTCCTTGCATGACCATTGCTCCGCAAGAATGCACCCCAAAGGCGATTTCCC
Organism: Bombina bombina; assembly: GCF_027579735.1. Taxonomy (NCBI): domain Eukaryota; kingdom Metazoa; phylum Chordata; class Amphibia; order Anura; family Bombinatoridae; genus Bombina; species Bombina bombina. Next base: position 195,636,915 of record NC_069503.1, on the reverse strand, counting down.
AGTGGCAGCATCCAGGCTGCAACTGTCCAACACGTCTTCACACAGATAAGAGGAATGGCTGTGCCAGAGCAGATCACAAAAAGACGTGTCTGGTAGCCACACAAACACAACAGAGACATGACTTTTGCTAGGTGTCAAGGGCCGATTTCCTAGAGAGTACGGTATTTGGCCCTGCGGTAGTTCAAAGCTCATCTTAGAAATACTAAAATATTAGTGTTCCAGACATTTCCCTAAATTAAACATAGCTTGAAAATACAGCAATGTCACTGTGAATAGGTGCAGACAACAACTGGTGCTTATACATATATCTGGAAAAGGTGAGCAATCAAATCAAAAACATGAAATGAAGAGCAGCCATAAGAATCTTGAGCAAGGCATCTCATAATTAAAGTGATTGTAAAGAGTAATGTATTACTGCCCAGTATCTAAAAATAATCTTAAAAACAGGGCCACTTTTTAATAATTATTTTTTCACAACGAGTGAAATATAAATTTTGATGAATTAAAGTGCCCCTGTTTTTAATTGCATTTTTAAAAACCCAAAGTTGCTTAAATTTTTCCCCATATCATGTGACAGCCATAAGCAAAATCACAAACACATATATAGTGAATTCCTGCACATTCTCAGTAGGAGCTGGTGCCTCAAAAAGTGTGCTGTGCATATAAAACAACTGCACACAATTTGATAATGAAATTGAAATGGATCGTTGTTTAAAATTGCATGCTCTATCTAAATTATGAAAGTTTAACACTGAGTGCTGAGCACTTTCCCACCTGGGTGCTAAGCTGGATTTGAGGTGTTTGTTTTTTTTATTTTTTTTATAATTTTTTTTCTATAACTTTTTTCTTTTTCTTTCAGATCAGCTGCTTAGATGCCCGAGATACAGGCTTCTAAGCAGCATGCCCCATTTCCCTATACTGTCTATTGTATTTGTTAAATAAAGTTGCGCGGTGTCATCACCTCGCGAATCGTGAAGCCCCGGCGATGCCTGTCACTATGCAGGCCAGATCGCCGGGGTAGGAGCCCCCAGATCTCCCTCAAGGTGGGAGAGTGCTAGCGACGGCTCCGAGCCGTCATTAGCAGCTGACAGACAATTAGCACTCAAGGGGTTCATTTTGACTTTGGCGTCCATTTAATAAAACAAAGTCTTGACAGTTAAAGGGACAGTCAACCAAAATTATTACGGTTTAAAAAGATAGATAGAGCCTTTACTACCCAGCTTTGCACAACTAACATTGTTATATTAATATACTTTATAACATGTCTGCCTGATTCTAAGCCACTACAGACAGCCGCCTCTTAATCACATGCTTTTTATTTGCTTTTCACAACAAGGAGACTGCTAATCCATGTAAGCCATATAGATAAAATTGTGTGCTCTTCCATGGAGTTGTGCATGACACTGAATTAATTGGCTAAAATGCAAGTGAATAGATAATAGCCATGTGTTTAAAGGGCCAGTCAACCCAAAAACTGTTCTAACTTAATAACAAAATGTGTGCAACAATTATTACTGCAAACTGTATTCCAATTTAGGTTGATAAATACTGTGGAAGTATTTACTAGATCCCCCTCGGCCGTTTAGAAATGGCCGCCAGAGCCCTCCTACCCCTGATGTTATCCTGACCTACTAAACCAAACAAGTCGATATGGCGCGTTCCCGACATTTTGCGCATGTGCCGTTTATGCTGAAGGCTTTATCGAATAAAAAACAACCGCTCAGTATCATAGCGGTTCTTGTTTGCGGCAGTCGGAACGATTAAGAGAATGCACACACTGGTCTGACGCATACAAGAACCGCTATGATACTGAGCGGTTGCATTTGATTGCTAACCGATAAAGCACCCTTCAGCATAAACGGGGGCACTGCACATGTGCAAATCGCTGGGAACGCACTGTATCGACTTGCTTTATTTAGTGGATGTTGAGAGAAAGATCAGGATAACATCAGGGGTAGAAGGGCTCAGGCAGCAATTTCTAAACGGCCGAGGGGGAACTAAAGTACTTTTACTTCCACAGTATTTATTGATCTAAATTGGGATACAGTTTGCAGTAATAATCGTTGCACACATTGTTATGATAAGTTGATACACTTTAAATTGTTCAGCAAAAGTTTAGGCATTTCTCACAGGGTGTAGGCAGATACCTGTATTTATGTATCATCTTGAGAAAGGGGGTGCAATATTCCTAAAATGGTCACTCTCAAAATGAGAGCTCTAGACCAATGCATCACTGGATTGGAGTTTTTTTATGCATGGGGAAGACAAAAACTAAACAAAACTAAGATTACATTTTAGGTTTAAAGTGTATGCCTCACCCATATGGGTGTATCACAGAAATTTGAGGATGAGGAGATGACTAGGGATGAGAGTTTAACAGAAGCTGGATTATTTATTTATGAACAATCAAATATCAAGAGCACAAACATTTTTATAAGCAAAGGAGGGTGTGCATTTAAAAGCAAGAAAAGCAACTTTCATAAGTCCCAATGTCAAGAAAGTCTAGAATACTGTCAAATTATCATGTAGCGGCTGCCATTAATCAATTTGCAAATAGTAAATGTAGTCTTTAGTACACAAATATGTTACCACATTATTATTATAAAAATATGTTTTCTGCCTTCAAATGTCAGATTCTAGATAAAGCTGGCTGCTACATTTGACAAATAGTTCAAGACTGTAAAACATACTCTTTCCTTTCCTATAATCATATGCAAGTTTTTTACTTTGTTTACATACATACACAAAGCTTAGAATTTAAAAAAAAAAAAATTATGCTTACCTGATAATTTTCTTTTCTTAAGATGGAAAGAGTCCACAGCTGCATTCATTACTTTTGAGAAATAAGGACCTGGCCACCTGGAGGAGACAGACACACCCCAGCCAAAGGCTTAAATACTCCTAACACTTGCCTTATCCCCCAGTCCTTCTGCCAAGGAACAAGGAACAGTAGAAGAAATACCAGGGTGAAAAGATGCCAGAATAATAAAAAATAGACGCCCCACAGAAAAAAATACGGGTGGGGAGCTGTGGACTCTTTCCATCTGAAGAAAAGAAAATGATCAGGTAAGCATAATTTAAGTTTATCTTCATAAATGGAAAGAGTCCACAGCTGAATTCATTACTTTTGGGAAAACAATACCCAAGCTATAGAGGACACTGAATGCAAAAAAAAAAAAAAAAAGTTAGAGGGTACAATAGGCGGCCCAATCTGAGGGCACCAGGCCTGGGGAAAAAAAAAAAAAACATAACCCAACCAAACCCTGCTTCGTCAGAGCCGGGCAAAAAAAAAAAAAAAAAAAAAGGAAGGAAGGAAAATGCCACAAGGACACTGACCCGCAGATAGTCTGAAAGCCTAAATAGGGACCGCAAAGCAGACTCACTGAGCCAACACTCCTGCAGGAGAACCATCACCCAGCATATGGTCCTCACATAACCCTTACTAAGTTACTAGTACAGTACCATAATCCCCAAAAGGGAGAGGACAAGGGTGAGCCAAAGAGATACCCAAAAGGTACAGCAAGATCCAATAAAGGAAAAAACCCCTTCAAAAGAACGCCAAGTCCAGAGACCAGACTGGATCCCGAGAACAAAAGACGACGACGCCCAACCCACAAGGAGCAACCAGGCATCATGAAGGAGAAGAAATATCTTCCAAACACCGTGCAAACAGCACAGAAAAAGACAACTGAAGACAAAGTCCTCAAAACGTCAGAACTCAGACTGAGCAAACAGAAAAATTACAAGTAGCAAACTCAGAAAGATAAACATCTGAGTCCAGTAACACGCTGCCATCCGTAGGAAGACATGGAGAAAACAATATCCGTAAGGAAAAAGCAGCCGAATAAAATAGCAGATTGCCCAACCTCCAAGACAGAGGACACACTCCAGGCATACTCACAGATCTAAAAGGAGGAGAGGAACAGAAACTCTAAAAAAAGGTTCACTGGCACCCCCAAGACCTGAGGATGAACAACAGATCTCAGATCCTACACCTAGCCGGACCAGCCCAAGCAACGGCAGATCTGAAAGCAAGGTAACAGAAAGGAACCCCAAGACCGGCCCCCAAAAGGACGTAAGAATGGACACAGCCACTTCAACCTAGAGACAATTGAGCAGGTGTTAGACCCAAGTAGATCTAACAAAGCCACCCAACAAGTCTCAATGTGGAGCCAGCAGCTCCCCAGATGGAAAAGAACAACTCAAAGAGCAGACCAATCCCCGAACCAAATAAAACATCTGTTCCAACTTCTTGAACACAGGAGAGGGCCCTAAAAAAAAAAAAAAAAAAAAAAAACCAACAACAACAACAACAACAACAACACACAACTCCATAAAGGAGGACAACAAGCCCCCTGAAAGGGAGAGCATCGATAAACACCTGCCCATAAGACAGGAAGTCTTAGGAAAAACCGAGAGAACACAAGGCCAAGTCACTGACTAACACGGAAAGAACCCCCTTAAAACACCATCATGCTAGCACACATACCAGGAACAAGAGTGATAGCTGAGCAACCGCAAACTTCCGCTTGCTAGGCAGGAAAGCCCAGCATCAGGTCACATTAGTTGGCTGTCCCAAGGGAACCGTATCGTCCGGCACAAGACAAGCCCCAAGGAGCCTCGGCTCTCAGAAAATCTAGCCAAGTTGTAAAACGTAACAGCCAGAACAAGGGCTAAGTCCAAGTACCCCGGAAACTGGAATCCCCAGGCCAGTCCTAGGATCATAAGGTCCGGTAACATCCCACAGCAGATCCACAAAGAGAAAACGCTGAGTAAAACCCTCGACAACCGGAAGATCATGACACACATGGCCCCACAAACGTTTAGATTAAACACTCTTGCAGGAACATAAATCCCTTGTCTGATATAAAAAAAACAGACCTCCCTGGGAAAAATCCAGAATAACCCGGATAACAAGAGCAAAAAACCCTTGCAAGTCCGGACCCAAAGGGAAGAAACCAGCCCTTGCAGGAGCCCAACACTCCAAAGAGCCAAGATCTCCCAAGGCCATAAAAGGACACTAGGCGTCCAAGCAACAGTAACATGATTGTGCTTTAAAAAGCGCGGCTAATCCCCCCCCTTAAGGGACACAAGGCGCTGCTCATTTTATCAACCTCGAAAGGAGGAATAGACTTTGCTGGGGATCGAACTAGCAACCCTCGGTTTGATACAGTACAGAGTAGCCAAAGAGCATTAGTATGCTGAGCTAGCTGTCCAGCTAGCCACAAGCTCCAGACACAAGGGGAACAGTGAGGACAAGTAACCCGAACAGAGCAACAGCAAGCCTCCACATCACCTCAGATTCAAAGTCAGAGGACAGCAAAACATTGGTTTGGATGCCAATACCTGTACCATATGAGTGAAAAACCACTAAGACCTCTTCTATCCCAAGAAGGAGATGAAGAGCACTCCCAACACCGGAGAAGGACCTCTAGCCGGAGCCCAAAAATACCTCACTGTCTAATGTCCCAAAAAAGGAACAACCAACTCCTGAAGGGAATCCAAGTCCCTCAAAGGTGATCCAATCCACAAGGAGAAAACAGACAAAGTCCAAGAACGTCTCAATGAAAAGAAGAACCACTAAAGAAACAAATCCAAAAAAGACAATTCCCAGGGCCTCCTAAAGGCAACACCGCCCCGACTGGCGGAAAAGAGACGCTAAACCCCCTTACCTTCCCACCACGTGGGAAGGAATACTCTAGGTTCCGAGGATATCGGAAGCAAGAGAGAGTGACGCAGCAAAATTCACTGACCCAGTCACCAGAGAGACGGCTATTTAAGGACTGAAACCATCCCAAGAGCCGCACGGACCCGTCATTACTCATTGGCTAAAATGTAAGTCTGTCAAAAGAACTGAAATAAGGGGGCAGTTTGCAGAGGCTTAGATACAAGGTAATCACAGAGTTAAAAAGTGTATTAACCCCTTAATGACGTGACATAACCTAATACATATATCACCATTCAAAGGGTTACTTCACTGGTCATGTGTTAAAGGGACACTAAACCCCAAAAAAATCTTTCATGATTCAGGTAGAGAATACAATTTTAAATAACTTTCCAAATTACTTCTATTATCTAATTTGCTTCATTCTTTAGATAGCCTTTGTTGAAGAAATAGCAATGCACATGGGTGAGCCAATCACACGAGGCATTTATGTGCATCTACCAATCAGCAGCTACTGAGCATATCTAGATATGCTTTTCAGCAAAGAATATCAAGAGAATGAAGCAAATTAGATAATAGAAGTAAATTTAAAAAAAAAATTAAAAACAGAATTTATGTTTACCTGATAAATTTCTTTCTCCAACGGTGTGTCCGGTCCACGGCGTCATCCTTACTTGTGGGATATTCTCTTCCCCAACAGGAAATGGCAAAGAGCCCAGCAAAGCTGGTCACATGATCCCTCCTAGGCTCCGCCTACCCCAGTCATTCGACCGACGTTAAGGAGGAATATTAGCATAGGAGAAACCATATGGTACCGTGGTGACTGTAGTTAAAGAAAATAAATTATCAGACCTGATTAAAAAACCAGGGCGGGCCGTGGACCGGACACACCGTTGGAGAAAGAAATTTATCAGGTAAACATAAATTCTGTTTTCTCCAACATAGGTGTGTCCGGTCCACGGCGTCATCCTTACTTGTGGGAACCAATACCAAAGCTTTAGGACACGGATGAAGGGAGGGAGCAAATCAGGTCACCTAAATGGAAGGCACCACGGCTTGCAAAACCTTTCTCCCAAAAATAGCCTCAGAAGAAGCAAAAGTATCAAACTTGTAAAATTTGGTAAAAGTGTGCAGTGAAGACCAAGTCGCTGCCCTACATATCTGATCAACAGAAGCCTCGTTCTTGAAGGCCCATGTGGAAGCCACAGCCCTAGTGGAATGAGCCGTGATTCTTTCAGGAGGCTGCCGTCCGGCAGTCTCGTAAGCCAATCTGATGATGCTTTTAATCCAAAAAGAGAGAGAGGTAGAAGTTGCTTTTTGACCTCTCCTTTTACCTGAATAAACAACAAACAGGGAAGATGTTTGTCTAAAATCCTTTGTAGCATCTAAATAGAATTTTAGAGCGCGAACAACATCCAAATTGTGCAACAAGCGTTCCTTCTTTGAAACTGGTTTCGGACACAGAGAAGGTACGATAATCTCCTGGTTAATGTTTTTGTTAGAAACAACTTTTGGAAGAAAACCAGGTTTAGTACGTAAAACCACCTTATCTGCATGGAACACCAGATAAGGAGGAGAACACTGCAGAGCAGATAATTCTGAAACTCTTCTAGCAGAAGAAATTGCAACTAAAAACAAAACTTTCCAAGATAATAACTTAATATCAACGGAATGTAAGGGTTCAAACGGAACCCCCTGAAGAACTGAAAGAACTAAATTGAGACTCCAAGGAGGAGTCAAAGGTTTGTAAACAGGCTTGATTCTAACCAGAGCCTGAACAAAGACTTGAACATCTGGCACAGCTGCCAGTTTTTTGTGAAGTAACACCGACAAGGCAGAAATCTGTCCCTTCAGGGAACTTGCCGATAATCCTTTTTCCAATCCTTCTTGAAGGAAGGATAGAATCCTAGGAATCTTAACCTTGTCCCAAGGGAATCCTTTAGATTCACACCAACATATATATTTTTTCCAAATTTTATGGTAAATCTTTCTAGTTACAGGCTTTCTGGCCTGAACAAGAGTATCGATAACAGAATCTGAGAAACCTCGCTTCGATAAAATCAAGCGTTCAATCTCCAAGCAGTCAGCTGGAGTGAAACCAGATTCGGATGTTCGAACGGACCCTGAACAAGAAGGTCTCGTCTCAAAGGTAGCTTCCAAGGTGGAGCCGATGACATATTCACCAGATCTGCATACCAAGTCCTGCGTGGCCACGCAGGAGCTATCAAGATCACCGACGCCCTCTCCTGATTGATCCTGGCTACCAGCCTGGGGATGAGAGGAAACGGCGGGAACACATAAGCTAGTTTGAAGGTCCAAGGTGCTACTAGTGCATCCACTAGAGCCGCCTTGGGATCCCTGGATCTGGACCCGTAGCAAGGAACTTTGAAGTTCTGACGAGAGGCCATCAGATCCATGTCTGGAATGCCCCAAAGTTGAGTGACTTGGGCAAAGATTTCCGGATGGAGTTCCCACTCCCCCGGATGCAATGTCTGACGACTCAGAAAATCCGCTTCCCAATTTTCCACTCCCGGGATGTGGATAGCAGACAGGTGGCAGGAGTGAGACTCCGCCCATAGAATGATCTTGGTCACTTCTTCCATCGCTAGGGAACTCCTTGTTCCCCCCTGATGGTTGATGTACGCAACAGTCGTCATGTTGTCTGATTGAAACCGTATGAACTTGGTCCTCGCTAGCTGAGGCCAAGCCTTGAGAGCATTGAATATCGCTCTCAGTTCCAGAATATTTATTGGTAGAAGAGATTCTTCCCGAGACCAAAGACCCTGAGCTTTCAGGGATCCCCAGACCGCGCCCCAGCCCATCAGACTGGCGTCGGTCGTGACAATGACCCACTCTGGTCTGTGGAATGTCATCCCTCGTGACAGGTTGTCCAGGGACAGCCACCAACGGAGTGAGTCTCTGGTCCTCTGATTTACTTGTATCTTTGGAGACAAGTCTGTATAGTCCCCATTCCACTGACTGAGCATGCACAGTTGTAACGGTCTTAGATGAATGCGCGCAAAAGGAACTATGTCCATTGCCGCTACCATCAACCCGATCACTTCCATGCACTGAGCTACGGAAGGAAGAGGAACGGAATGAAGTATTCGACAAGAGTCCAGGAGCTTTGTCTTTCTGGCCTCTGTTAGAAAAATCCTCATTTCTGAGGAGTCTATAATTGTTCCCAAGAAGGGAACCCTTGTTGACGGGGATAGAGAACTCTTTTCCACGTTCACTTTCCAGCCGTGCGATCTGAGAAAGGCCAGGACGATGTCCGTGTGAGCCTTTGCTCGAGGGAGGGACGACGCTTGAATCAGAATGTCGTCCAGGTAAGGTACTACAGCAATGCCCCTTGGTCTTAGCACAGCTAGAAGGGACCCTAGTACCTTTGTGAAAATCCTTGGAGCAGTGGCTAATCCGAAAGGAAGCGCCACGAACTGGTAATGTTTGTCCAGGAATGCAAACCTTAGGAACCGATGATGTTCCTTGTGGATAGGAATATGTAGATACGCATCCTTTAAATCCACCGTGGTCATGAATTGACCTTCCTGGATGGAAGGAAGGATAGTTCGAATGGTTTCCATCTTGAAAGATGGGACCTTGAGAAATTTGTTTAAGATCTTGAGATCTAGGATTGGTCTGAATGTTCCCTCTTTTTTGGGAACTATGAACAGATTGGAGTAGAACCCCATCCCTTGTTCTCTCAATGGAACAGGATGAATCACTCCCATTTTTAACAGGTCTTCTACGCAAAGTAAGAACGCCTGTCTTTTTATGTGGTCTGAAGACAACTGAGACCTGTGGAACCTTCCCCTTGGGGGAAGTCCCTTGAATTCCAGAAGATAACCCTGGGAGACTATTTCTAGCGCCCAAGGATCCAGAACATCTCTTGCCCAAGCCTGAGCGAAGAGAGAGAGTCTGCCCCCCACCAGATCCGGTCCCGGATCGGGGGCCGATATTTCATGCTGTCTTGGTAGCAGTGGCAGGTTTCTTTGCCTGCTTTCCCTTGTTCCAGCCTTGCATTGGTCTCCAAGCTGGCTTGGCCTGAGAAGTATTACCTTCTTGCTTAGAGGACGTAGCACCTTGGGCTGGTCCGTTTTTACGAAAGGGACGAAAATTAGGTCTATTTTTTGCCTTGAAAGGCCGATCCTGAGGAAGGGCATGGCCCTTACCCCCAGTGATATCAGAGATAATCTCTTTCAAGTCAGGACCAAACAGCGTTTTCCCCTTGAAAGGAATGTTTAGTAGCTTGTTCTTGGAAGACGCATCAGCCGACCAAGATTTCAACCAAAGCGCTCTGCGCGCCACAATAGCAAACCCAGAATTCTTAGCCGCTAACTTAGCCAATTGCAAAGAGGCGTCTAGAGTGAAAGAATTAGCCAATTTGAGAGCATTGACTCTGTCCATAATCTCCTCATAAGGAGGCGAGTCACTATCGAGCACCTTAATCAGTTCATCAAACCAGAAATATGCGGCTGTAGTGACAGGGACAATGCATGAAATGGGTTGTAGAAGGTAACCCTGCTGAACAAACATCTTTTTAAGCAAACCTTCTAATTTTTTATCCATAGGATCTTTGAAAGCACAACTATCCTCTATGGGAATAGTGGTGCGTTTGTTTAAAGTAGAAACCGCTCCCTCGACCTTGGGGACTGACTGCCATAAGTCCTTTCTGGGGTCGACCATAGGAAACAATTTTTTAAATATGGGGGGAGGGACGAAAGGAATACCGGGCCTTTCCCATTCTTTATTAACAATGTCCGCCACCCGCTTGGGTATAGGAAAAGCTTCTGGGAGCCCCGGCACCTCTAGGAACTTGTCCATTTTACATAGTTTCTCTGGGATGACCAAATTTTCACAATCATCCAGAGTGGATAATACCTCCTTAAGCAAAATGCGGAGATGTTCCAATTTAAATTTAAAAGTAATCACATCAGATTCAGCCTGCTGAGAAATATTCCCTAAATCAGTAATTTCTCCCTCAGACAAAACCTCCCTGGCCCCCTCAGATTGGGTTAGGGGCCCTTCAGAGATATTAATATCAGCGTCGTCATGCTCTTCAGTAACTAAAACAGAGCATCCACGCTTACGCTGAACAGGGTTCAATTTGGCTAAAATGTTTTTGACAGAATTATCCATTACAGCCGTTAATTGTTGCATAGTAAGGAGTATTGGCGCGCTAGATGTACTAGGGGCCTCCTGAGTGGGCAAGACTCGTGTAGACGAAGGAGGGAATGATGCAGTACCATGCTTACTCCCCTCACTTGAGGAATCATCTTGGGCATCATTGTCATTATCACATAAATCACATTTATTTAAATGAATAGGAATTCTGGCTTCCCCACATTCAGAACACAGTCTATCTGGTAGTTCAGACATGTTAAACAGGCATAAACTTGATAAGAAAGTACAAAAAACGTTTTGAAATAAAACCGTTACTGTCACTTTAAATTTTAAACTGAACACACTTTATTACTGCAATTGCGAAAAAACATGAAGGAATTGTTCAAAATTCACCAAACTTTCACCACAGTGTCTTAAAGCCTTGAAAATATTGCACACCAAATTTGGAAGCTTTAACCCTTAAAATAACGGAACCGGAGCCGTTTTAAGCTTTAACCCCTTTACAGTCCCTGGTATCTGCTTTGCTGAGACCCAACCAAGCCCCAAGGGGAATACGATACCAAATGACGCCTTCAGAAGTCTTTTGTAAGTATCAGAGCTCCTCTCACATGCGACTGCATGCCATGCCTCTCAAAAACAAGTGCGCAACACCGGCGCGAAAATGAGACTCTGCCTATGCTTTGGGAAAGCCCCTAAAGAATAAGGTGTCTAAAACAGTGCCTGCCGATATTATTATATCAAAATACCCAGAATAAATGATTCCTCAAGGCTAAATAAGTGTTAATTCAATCGATTTAGCCCAAAAAATGTCTACAGTCTAAATAAGCCCTTGTGAAGCCCTTATTTACAATCGTAATAAACATGGCTTACCGGATCCCATAGGGAAAATGACAGCTTCCAGCATTACATCGTCTTGTTAGAATGTGTCATACCTCAAGCAGCAAAGACTGCAAACTGTTCCCCCAACTGAAGTTAATGCTCTCAACAGTCCTGTGTGGAACAGCCATGGATTTTAGTTACGGTTGCTAAAATCATTTTCCTCATACAAACAGAATTCTTCATCTCTTTTCTGTTTCTGAGTAAATAGTACGTACCAGCACTATTTGAAAATAACAAACTCTTGATTGAATAATGAAAAACTACAGTTAAACACTAAAAAACTCTAAGCCATCTCCGTGGAGATGTTGCCTGTACAACGGCAAAGAGAATGACTGGGGTAGGCGGAGCCTAGGAGGGATCATGTGACCAGCTTTGCTGGGCTCTTTGCCATTTCCTGTTGGGGAAGAGAATATCCCACAAGTAAGGATGACGCCGTGGACCGGACACACCTATGTTGGAGAAATTGCTTACTCTTTCTAAATCATGAAAGAAAAAATGTGGATTTCATGTCCCTTTAAGGTAGGTGCCAGTATTGTACTGCTGCCCTGGAGCGGATACTTTGCATTAGTCAAACACATGTCCAAGCAACAGTGCAATGATAAAATGATTTAACATATTAGATCATTTACTTTCTGCTCTTTAATCTCCCTTTAAAAGCCAATGAGAATATATTAAAGGAATGGTCAAAATTAAACTCATGACTCTGATGGAGCATGTATTTTTTTTAAAAATCCAATTTACTTCTATTTTCAAATTTACTTCATTCTCTTGTACTCCTTGAAGAGCAAAACTATGTAAGCTGAGGAATAGAAATGCACTACTGGGAGCTAGCAGGTGGTGTGTGTATATATATATATATATATATATTCCTAATAAATTCTTTGGAAACAATGGAGACCCTTTTAAAGTGTTTATTTCACTTAACTGTAATGGTTTAGTGGGGTTTTACCTAGAATTATATATTTAGTGGTTTAAATTTAAAAATCTAGATATACATTTTTTAAAAACCACAGCATACTTTGATGAAAAGAATACCTAGGTAGGGCTGAGGAGCAGGGAGCTAGCTGCTGATTGGCGGCTGAACATATATGCAGCTTGTCATTGGTTTACTGGTGTGTTCAGCTAACTCCCAGTATTGAATAGGGCACCATCCAATAAAGTATACTAAGAGAATGAAGCAAAATTGATAATAGAAGAGGAAAGTTGTTTAAAATTGTATGCTCTGAATCATGAAAGAAAGAGGTTGGGTTTCATGTCCCCTTAACTTCTCCATGCTAGGACCACACTTACCAAAATCAACAAGAATCCTCCACTCATCTGCTGTGACTCAGTAATTCACACTCTGTCCCTTTTAACGTCGGACTTTTTGTTGGAATAGTCTACTCCAGAATATTTGTTTTAAAAAAAAAAAAAGATAATCCCTTTATTACCCATTCCCCAATTTTGCATAATATATTTTTAACCTCCAATTACCTTGTATCTAAGCCTCTGCAGACTGTCCCCTTATTTAATTTTTTTGACTGACTTGCATTTCAGCCAATCAGTGCTGACTCATAGGTAACTCCACGGGAGTGAGTACAACATTATCTATGACATGAACTAGCGCTGTCTAGCTGTGAAAAACTGTCAAAATGCAACGAGATAAGGGGTGGTCTTCAAGTGCTTAGAAATTAGTATATGAGCCTACCTAGGTATAGCTTTCAACAAAATACTAAGAGAAAATAATAAAAGTAAAATTGGAAATTTGTTTAAAATTGCATGCCCTATTAAAAACCATGAAAGTTTAATTTTGAATAGACCATCCCTTTAATGGGGGGCACTGCCAAGAGTTGCACTTATGAAGGTGATCTGCAAACAGCTGGGCTCATAGGCTTACCTGCTAAGAGGGGTTCAAAAGGAGGAGAGGAACGGGGGTTAGGAAAGGCTAGTGTAGGTTGTACGCATCCCTGAACTGTAGTCTTTAGGGAGCGCTTTAAACTTTCAAAACTACAGGAGAGAGTCTTGTGGAGCGAGGCAGAGACTTCCACAAGATAAGGGTCAGTCTGGAAAAGTCTTGTAGACGGTACGTGGGGAGGTAACAAGAGAGGAGGAGGTTGTGAGCAGAGTTAAGGGGACAGGAGGGAGATTGTCTGAGATATAGGGGGAAAAGTGCAGTTGAGGGCCTTGTAAGTCAGAGTCAGAATTTTGTGTTTAATTCTTGATCCTAGAGGAAGCCAGTGAAGAGATTGACAGAGAAGTGTAGCAGATGAAGAGCAATGTGTAAGGAAGACAAGTCTGGCAGAAGCATTCATTATGGATTATAAAGGAGCTAGATGGCAGCTAGGGAGATAACAGAGCTGCAGTAGTCAAGGCGAGAAAGGATTAGAGAGTGGATTAAAATCTTAGTTGTCCTGTGTAAGGAAATGTTGAATTTTAGAGATGTTTTTAAAAAGGTGGAAGCAGCAGGAATTGGCCAAAAACTGAATGCGAGGAGTGAAAGCAATATCTCTCTCTATATCCAAACACTAGATATGTTCATCTAGGTCCCAGTAGAGTATTTCTAAGAAAGAGCTAATTTTAACGGTGTGTTTATCCCGTTTGCAGGGGGTTAAACACATACTTACATGAACGTAACATTGGAACAATACAATACTCTAACACAGAGCATTTTATTTTTAAAGGGATAATAAATCCCACTTTAAAGATTCAGATAGAGCATGCAATTTTAAGCAACTTTCTAATTGACTCCTATTATAAATGTTTCTTCGTTCTCTTGCTATCTTTTATTTAAAAAAGCAATAAGGTAAAGCATAGGAGCCGACCCATTTTTGGTTCAGAACCCAGGTTAGCTTGCTTATCAGTTGACTGAATGTAGTCACCAATAAGCAAGTGCCATCTAGGGTGCTGAACCTAAAATGTGCCAGCTCCTAAGCTATAGAGTCCTGCTTTTTAAATAAATATAGCAAGAGAACAAAAAAAATTATAATAGGAGTAAATTATAAATTTTCTTTCATGATTCAGATAGAGCAAGCAAACATTTGGATTTAGTATCCTTTTAAGTTGACCTCTTAACAAGTTCCATATGACCTGCACACAAACAATGACACTCACTGTACATAATTCAATGTGTGTACACTTCTTATACATTGTAAGTTTGACAGGAACCTTTCAACATATGGGGTGGTCATTTTAACTGGTAAAATATTACATTTAAAAAAAAAAAAAAAAAAAAAACAGCAGCAGCTATCTAAACTACACACTCGTTCATACAGCGACTTCATCAGAACTTCTGCTTGAGCACTTGTTTGTAAAAAGGACGACACTGTACTTAAATTTTCTATGTTCCTTCTAGAAGGATATTTCAAACTGTATTAAAGAGCGAGCTTTGGGTTATGAAACAAGGATGCTCTTTTGCTGTATAAAGAAACCTTTTTCTTATGTGACTCACAATCTGCAAGTAAACAAACAAGATATATGCATCAACTGTAAAAGAATATATACTTCCAGATAGTTTCACTTTTAATTTGATCTGCATAACTTTATGGCAAATACTAAACTTAATAATAACACTGTTCTTTGATATATATGGTAGCCATTGGATTTTAATGTTTTAATGATTTTAATGTTCTTTTTAAGTGCTGCGTGTAAGAGTGTGCCAAAATACATTAAAATCTTTTTTCAAAACAAAATGTTACTACCCAAAATAGAATGTTTAGTCTCTTATTTCATGCTGGTAAATGAGCATCTCTCTGTCAAACAGAGCTGTAGGATGGATATATGCTTATCTTCCATTGAAAAAAAACTATTGAAAAGCCCTATGGATAACCGTCTGTGTATAAACCAGGTTGATACCGAAACTATAACTAGCTTGGGGAAAAAAAAAAAAAAAATGATTTGGGATAGCAGGTGTATTATTGCACACAAATGTTAGTTTTTCACTTTCAAGTTTCATTGTACATTAACAGTATTACAACATTACTAACTCCTCATATTTTCAATTCACTTATTACTGTAAATAGAATAAAGTTCTGAAGTTTAATATATTTAGAAACAGTAGCAGAGGTGGGCAAATCTGACCTAGACATGTTGAACGTATTGCAAGTGTGATGGGTTAATCAACTATTTTCAAACTGCATATTTTAAACGCATGTTCCAAACACTAGCAAAAAAATGGAAATGTAACATTTAATATTACATGATAGTCAATACAGCTTTAAAATCAAACTTATGACTAATAGTGTGTAATTTTAAAACAACTTTTCAATGTACTCTTAATATCAAATTCTCCTCTATTCCCTTGGTATCCATTGTTGAAGAATATGCCTAGCTAGGCTTAGGAGCTGGCTGGTGATTGGAGGCCTCCAGCCATTGGCTCACCTAATAATCTAAACTCCCAGTAGTGCATTGCTGATCCCAAGCCTACTCTCCAACAAAAGAATTAAAGGGACAGTATACACTCATTTTCATATATCTGCATGTAATAGACGCTACTTTAAAGAATAAGATGCACAGATTCTGATATTTCTGATATATCGGAAATTTGATAATAGAATATGAATAAGGTGTTTAAAATGTCAAGCTCTTTCTCTGAATCATTAAGTTTTAATTTTGTCTTTACTGTCCTTTTAGGACGTTGCACTTAACCCCTCTGTGGATCCCTTTAAAATGAAACAGTGTGCAACTATATATTATTTGCACTCTAGATGCTAGTGAATGACCACAGTATTATAAAGGCAGCATGTATAACAAAAGAATATAGAGATCTCTTATAAGACAGATCTCCTATATGTTGTGTGTGAGATCATGATGTAAAATAAATATCAAGAAATCTCAATCCGAAGATTTAGTTATAACAATAAAATGGCAGACCAGTATTAATGTTATCTTTTTTTGACTACAGTATCAAGTATCTGTACCAGCATCTAAGATGTTATAAATTATATCTAGATGTTTTTTGCATTATCTACGAAGAAAAATGACAGAGGAACAGTGAGAACAACAAGCACAAAAAGGAGCACTGTGTGGTAACAGATTACAGATACAAACCCCCATCCCCCAGCACTACCATTAGCAGGAATGGTGGATGCAGACAGTTTAACACAAACACCATGGTATATTACAGTGCGACAATACCGAGTCGCGCACCGTTGCACGGAGCTGGTGCACTGAGACAGTTAATACAGGCAGTGCATTATTATTTGTCACAATATGTAATTCTGGTGGTCAATCAGCAATGCGGATCCCGCTGGTACGGCGCCATATGCACAACAGGCCCTAAAACACATCGGACACCCTAATCCCCGCACATAAAATGTCTGTCACACAGTAGCTACCTCACCTCATGCACCGAGCGGTGTCCCCTTGTCACACCAATATCACACACACTCACCTACAACCTCCGTTCCCTCAGACGCAGAGTCAACAGCAAGAAAAAAACGGAAGTCTGTGTTACTAACGCGCTGTCTGACATTACGTCACTTCCGGTCCCCGCAGGGTCCCCGATAGGCAGGGTGGGAAGGTTCTAGAAGGGCCCAGAATGGAGCAATTGACGAACTGGACTCTGTCTGACACATAGAGGCTTTTCAGTTTCATAGTGTAAAATAACACAATACATTCACACCATATTTTAAGTCTATGCTACTGTATTATAATGCAAATGTCCCAGACATTTCAAATGGTTTTGCTCCAAAAAATGTAACACTCATGTAATATAGTAGTGCAACAATATAGCATGATATAAGTTAAAGTGTATGCTGGTTACTCAATGCAAACTGGCTTCTGCCCCCAATGGTAGTGTGTAATGCAAACCATGTCTAGTTTGTACACCACTAAATGAAACAAGGTACATAAGGTAGCTAGATATCCTTTAAAAATGCAAACGCTCAGCGGGTGTGTAATGAAAACAGAATGGGTCATGAACAGAACACATTGCCTACATCCTTGTTTAGTCAAATGCCCATATCAGGCCTCAGGGCAGACCTAGGTGTAGGGTGGTTGTCGCCTTTTCTGGAAGAAAAAACTACCTCCCATACTCATTTGCATAAGTAATTATACAGCATAAATCAAGAACTAAAGCTATATAAGCTGCGTTCGGCAAACACCTCCAGCGAGCCCAGCCTCGCTTGGAGTGTTCGGGGAAGGCTTCCAAGCAAGGTGCTGGGCGTTCGCTGAACGCTCAGATGACGTTAGTCCCAGCGCTTCCAGGTTGCTGGTAACGTTGGGAGTGAGAGTGAGCAAGCGCCTGAGAGTCTCAGATCCCTATGACGCAGCTTGGGAGCGTTTTGTTAACGCTCCCAAAACCGTGACGTTTCCCAGCGCCATATCATCACTCAGGGGATTTAACTGGCCCTGGGTCTCGGCGTTTGCCCAACGCGGCTATAAATAGATTCCACCACGCTTAGAAGAAGCTTCACCGTGATACTGTCTGGGTTAGCGTTGCCATATTGCTGCTTTGAAGGGTTATAAAATCCAAAAATGTTCTTTTGTGATTCAGACAGAGCATACAATTTTTATGAAGTCGGCATCTGGAGCACTGCATGGTAGAAAACAGTGCTGCCATCTAGTGCTCTTGTAGATAGAAAACATTGTTGCAAAACTACTGCTATATAGTGCTCCAGACCCTTGCATGCTCCTGAGCTTACCGCCCTGCTTTTCAACAAAAGAAACCAAGAGAACAAAAAACTGATCGAAAAAGTAAATACGAAAGTTATTTAAAACCGCATCCTCTATCTGAATCCTGAAGGAAAAAATGTGGGTTTCATATCCGTTTAAGGGAGGACACATATGAAAAATACATATGGCAACCCTAAACTTATAACCCTGTAGGCTCTCAACCATATGTCAACATTATTTTGTAAGTCAGAATCAATAACTAAAGTGTCTAGTATTTTACATATACTTTACTAGACAGACAACTTAACCACTGGACAGTTAAATACTGGATACCTGGCAACTCAAACATTTTCCTCTGATGTAAATGTAAGGACATATTGAGCCATCCTCTTCCTGACAAATCCAGCCAAACAAGTGGCTTCATTAGAAAGTGCAAAACCATCAGATGTGAGCAATGTGGTCTGTGTCACAACACCTTTTCCTGACATAAATAAGGAGAAAAATGGTTATATAACATATTAAATGTTTTTATCAAGCAGCAAATGTTTTTATTTTTAACAGGTTTAGTGGGCAAAAATAAAAACATTTAACTATATGTTGTAAAATTTACACTTGTGCATTCAGATTTGAAACAATACAAAAAAGGTAAATCAATAATTGTGCTGCATTCTTTGCATGCGTATGAAAACAGTTAAAGCCATTACTCTAAAGGAGTAAATACTTTAAATTTACAGTTTTACACTATTCAGTAGCAATCAAACAGGGTTCTTGTCTGTTGATTTTTGTGTCAGCCAATAAGTATGTAAGCTTCACCTTTGTTCTTGACAATCCTGAACCCATTAAAAAATCTTTACAAAAACGTTTGTGCTGCTGCTGGCTTGTAGCAGTCGCACTAGCTACTACTTTAACTTAATTTAAAGTGGATGGTAAAGTGGTGCCATATTAAAAGTGGCATTTGAAACATCTTTATAAATGAACATGAGTTTAATTCATAATTTTTGTTGTTGTTATATTAACCAAGTTATTATTAAATCTAACCTTAAATCCTATTGTCCCGTATTCCGCCCGGCTCCGAGTCACTTTTTTTTTTTTTTTTGCTGACGTATTCTTCGTCATATAGTTGAAATCCTGGCCATTAGGTGACCACGAGTTTAGCCAAACCGCCCCCTCTAACTAGATTGTATGCTCAAGTAAGTTAATATATTCGGCAAATAAAATTGTGCTCCAGTGTGACGCATGCGTATTCCTAAGTAAAAGGGAATCGCATCTGATGTCATTTAAAGCTAGCTAGTGATCCAGACGAGAATAATTTTAATTGCTCGTTTGTTCTAGGGGATCGCGATCGCAGCAGGATACACAACGTATCTCTCTACTTCAATAGTAAACAATGAATCACGTGATTCATTGTTTATTTTGTGCCGTAGAGAATAATTAGCGCATGCACACATCATATTGCATCAGGAGCAAGCCTGGTTGCTTATGTAGAGAGCATGTGGCACCGCTCTCTACATCGTCTAGAACATTGAACATGAAATCTATGGAGGGCGGAGCAAGGAGCCATTTTAGATTCATTCGGAAGCTGCTTTCTTAGTGAGAGGAGGGACAGTGTAGCTGCTGATGATTTAATAGGGAAATTGATAGCTAGGCTAGTGTATTCAGTGTCCACTACAGTCCTGAAGGACTCATCTGATCTCTGCTGTAAGGACAGCACCCCAAAAAGCCCATTTTAGGGCTAGAATTTCAGTCTGCTTTTTTTTTCCTGTGTAATCTAATTGCAGTTGCCTGCCTGTCTGCCAGCGTGTGTGTCAGGCTCACAGCGTATACTGTGCCCACTTGCCCATTGCCACCACTCATATCTGTTGTAACAGTAGTGTAAATTTAAAAAAAAAAAATTTTTTGACTGTGAAACATCAGTCTGCTAGTGTAATCTAATTGCAGTTGCCTGCCAGCGTGTGTGCCAGGCCCACTTGCCCAGTGCCACCACTCATATCTGTTGTAACAGTAGTGTAAATTTAAAAAAAAAAACTTTTTTGACTGTGAAACATCAGTCTGCTAGTGTAATCTAATTGCAGTTGCCTGCCTGCCAGCGTGTGTGCCAGGCTCACAGCGTATACTGTGCCCACTTGCCCAGTGCCACCACTCATATCTGTTGTAACAGTAGTGTAAATTTTAAAAAAAAAAACTTTTTTGACTGTGAAACATCAGTCTGCTAGTGTAATCTAATTGCAGTTGCCTGCCTGCCAGCGTGTGTGCCAGGCCCACTTGCCCAGTGCCACCACTCATATCTGGTGTAACAGTAGTGCAAATTAAAAAAAAAAAAACTTTTTTGACTGTGAAACATCTGTCTGCTTGTGTAATCTAATTGCAGTTGCCTGCCTGCCAGCGTGTGTGCCAGGCCCACTTGCCCAGTGCCACCACTCATATCTGTTGTAACAGTAGTGTAAATTTAAAAAAAATAAACTTTTTTGACTGTGAAACATCAGTCTGCTAGTGTAATCTAATTGCAGTTGCCTGCCTGCCAGCGTGTGTGCCAGGCCCACTTGCCCAGTGCCACCACTCATATCTGGTGTAACAGTAGTGTAAATTAAAAAAAAAAAAAACTTTTTTGACTGTGAAACATCAGTCTGCTAGTGTAATCTAATTGCAGTTGCCTGCCTGTCAGCGTGTGTGCCAGGCTCACAGCGTATACTGTGACCACTTGCCCATTGCCACCACTCATATCTGTTGTAACAGTAGTGTAAATTTTAAAAAAAAAACTTTTTTGACTGTGAAACATCAGTCTGCTAGTGTAATCTAATTGCAGTTGCCTGCCAGCGTGTGTGCCAGGCCCACTTGCCCAGTGCCACCACTCATATCTGTTGTAACAGTAGTGTAAATTTAAAAAAAAAAAATTTTTTGACTGTGAAACATCAGTCTGCTAGTGTAATCTAATTGCAGTTGCCTGCCTGCCAGCGTGTGTGCCAGGCTCACAGCGTATACTGTGCCCACTTGCCCAGTGCCACCACTCATATCTGTTGTAACAGTAGTGTAAATTTAAAAAAAAAAACTTTTTTGACTGTGAAACATCAGTCTGCTAGTGTAATCTAATTGCAGTTGCCTGCCAGCGTGTGTGCCAGGCCCACTTGCCCAGTGCCACCACTCATATCTGGTGTAACAGTAGTGCAAATTAAAAAAAAAAAAATTTTTGACTGTGAAACATCAGTCTGCTTGTGTAATCTAATTGCAGTTGCCTGCCTGCCACGGTGTGTGCCAGGCCTACTTGCCCAGTGCCACCACTCATATCTGTTGTAACAGTAGTGTAAATTTAAAAAAAAAAACTTTTTTGACTGTGAAACATCAGTCTGCTAGTGTAATCTAATTGCAGTTGCCTGCCTGCCAGCGTGTGTGCCAGGCTCACAGCGTATACTGTGCCCACTTGCCCAGTGCCACCACTCATATCTGTTGTAACAGTAGTGTAAATTTAAAAAAAAAAAACTTTTTTGACTGTGAAACATCAGTCTGCTAGTGTAATCTAATTGCAGTTGCCTGCCTGCCAGCGTGTGTGCCAGGCCCACTTGCCCAGTGCCACCACTCATATCTGGTGTAACAGTAGTGCAAATTAAAAAAAAAAAAACTTTTTTGACTGTGAAACATCAGTCTGCTTGTGTAATCTAATTGCAGTTGCCTGCCTGCCAGCGTGTGTGCCAGGCCCACTTGCCCAGTGCCACCACTCATATCTGTTGTAACAGTAGTGTAAATTTAAAAAAAAAAAACTTTTTTGACTGTGAAACATCAGTCTGCTAGTGTAATCTAATTGCAGTTGCCTGCCTGCCAGCGTGTGTACCAGGCTCACAGCGTATACTGTGACCACTTGCCCAGGGCCACCACTCATATCTGGTGTAACAGTAGTGTAAAATAAAAACTTTTTTGACTGTGAAACATCAGTCTGCTAGTGTAATCTAATTGCAGTTGCCTGCCTGTCAGCGTGTGTGCCAGGCCCACTTGCCCAGTGCCACCACTCATATCTGTTGTAACAGTAGTGTAAATTTAAAAATAAAAACTTTTTTGACTGTGAAACATCAGTCTGCTAGTGTAATCTAATTGCAGTTGCCTGCCTGCCAGCGTGTGTGCCAGGCTCACAGCGTATACTGTGACCACTTGCCCAGGGCCACCACTCATATCTGGTGTAACAGTAGTGTAAAATAAAAAATAAAAACTTTTTTGACTGTGAAACATCAGTCTGCTAGTGTAATCTAATTGCAGTTGCCTGCCTGCCTGCCAGTGTGTGTGCCAGGCCCACTTGCCCAGTGCCACCACTCATATCTGCTGTAACAGTAGTGTAAATTAAAAAAAAAAAACTTTTTTGACTGAGAAACATCAGTCTGCTTCTGTAATCTAATTGCAGTTGCCTGCCAGCGTGTGTGCCAGGCTCACAGCATATACTGTGCCCACTTGCCCAGTGCCACCACTCATATCTGTTGTAACAGTAGTGTAAATTTAAAAAAAAAACTTTTTTGATTGTGAAACATCAGTCTGCTAGTGTA
Source organism: Bombina bombina (assembly GCF_027579735.1). Lineage (NCBI taxonomy): Eukaryota > Metazoa > Chordata > Amphibia > Anura > Bombinatoridae > Bombina > Bombina bombina. The sequence continues at coordinate 195,614,133 of NC_069503.1, read as the reverse complement.
ATCTAATTGCAGTTGCCTGCCTGCCTGCCAGCGTGTGTGCCAGGCCCACTTGCCCAGTGCCACCACTCATATCTGGTGGCACAGTAGATTGCACGCAGTGCTCTGACAAAATGCAGAAGGACATTTGGCAGACGGACATTTGGCCGACAGACAGAAAGCTAAAGAATGTTCCGATTTCGGCCGAGGGCAGATACGTTCCAGAGTGCCCTGTTCTAATCAGAGCCTTGGGCGCCGCAACTGCCTCTGGGAACCTTACCATGGGTCTCAGACCGCACATCTTGTAATTCTATGTCTGGGAAATTATCTATCTATCAAATCTATCTATTTATCTATCAAATCTATCTATCGTATCTATCAAATGTATCTATTGCATCTATTGATCTATCTATCTAATCTATGTATCTATCTATCTATCAAATCTATCTATCTCGTGGCCGGACTGTTATCTGACAGCCACTTGTGTTTCGGCCATACCATATACATATCCATGCCATATACACATCCCCTGATAGGGGACGTAACAGGGATTAAACTGATCAGAATAGTACTACTTAACACACCACTCATATCTGGTGGCACAGTAGATTGCACGCGTAGTGCCACAAATTTGAAGTAGGAGGACCAACCACGCACCTTTTTCCATCTCCCGGTTCCTAGAATCCATGCCATATACACGTCCCCTGATAGGGGATCTAACAGGGATTACACTGATAGGAATAGTACTACACACGCAGAGAGAGGCAACGCAGAGAGAGGAGTCTGAAGAAGAGGAGTCAGAGGAGGAAGGTGGCTTTGAGTAGGTGGAAGACCAAACACAGCAGGCGTCCCAGGGGGCTTGTTGTCACCTTTCGGGGACCCTTGGTGTTGTACGTGGCTGGGTGACGGAAGAGACCTTCAATGACATCAGTGAGGACAAGGAACGGGACATGGCTAGCTTGGTATCCAACCTTGTGCAAATGGGGAGTTTGAGGTTGTGCAAATGGACTGTTTGCGGTTGTTTGTGGTGCGTTAAAGGGACAGTCTAGGCCAAAATCAACTTTCATGATTCAGATAGAGCATGTCATTTTTAACAATTTTCCAATTTACTTTTATCACCAATTTTGCTTTGTTCTCTTGGTATTCTTAGTTGAAAGCTTAACCTAGGAGGTTCATATGCTAATTTCTTAGACCTTGAAGCCCACCTCTTTCAGATTGCATTTTAACAGTTTTTCCCCACTAGAGGGTGTTAGTTCACGTATTTCATAAAGATAACACTGTGCTCGTGCATGAGAAGTTATCTGGGAGCAGGCACTGATTGGCTAGACTGCAAGTCTGTCAAAAGAACTGAAAAAAGGAGCAGTTTGCAGAGGCTTAGATACAAGATAATCACAGAGGTTAAAAGTATATTATTATAAATGTGTTAGTTATGAAAAACTGGGAAATGGGTAATAAAGGGATTATCTATCTTTTAAAACAATAAAAATTCTGGTGTAGACTGTCCCTTTAAACAGGGAGTTTGGTTTGTCACTGTGAAGCGGGCGTAACCCTTACACTACCTGATCGATACAACATCATACCTGATGTTTTAAAGCACGTTATTCCAAACAATTTAGCAATGTTAGGTGATTTATGCCCTTTATGGCTTAAAAACAGACTCTGCATCAACTATGTAATTTTCCATGGGAGTTTTGCCATGGATCCCCCTCCGGCATGCCACAGTCCAGGTGTTAGTCCCCTTAAAACAACTTTTCCATCACTATTGTGGCCAGAAAGAGTCCCTGTGGGTTTTAAAATTCGCCTGCCTATTGAAGTCTATGGAGGTTCGCCCGTTCGCGAACAGTTGCGGAAGTTCGCGTCCGCCGTTCGCGAACGCAAATTTTTAGGTTCGCAACATCACTACATATAGGCAGTCCGGGTGTTGAGCTTGTTTAGGATAATGAACTTACAAACATTTAGAGGAAGGGTCTGTGTACAGTGAGCACATCTGAAATTGACGTATTGTCATAAGTAACACCTAATACATTATTTTTAAAGTTTTGAAATGAAGGCTTTAAATGCTAAACAGCATTATAAACCTAATAATATAGATTGTATCATTATCAAACTAAGTTTAATGAACAAAAACATTTGCTAAACATCACCTAATAAAATAATTACACAATCGACTGCATCATCATCAAACTAAGTTTAATGAACAAAAACGTTTTTTTACTTGCATTTTTCTGCAATCAGTTCTCTGCATTGCTAGCATGTTAGATAATATTGGGTCTGCACCTATTCTATGCATTTCAATCTGCAGTGATTAATAAGCAGTTAGGCACCCTCACCTCAAGCTGCTGGACAGGAAGATAATAGGGAAGTGCCTGCTAAATTTTGCTTTATAGATCTGGTCTGATCTGTGTACACAGATCAAATTAAGGCTGTTAAGTTGCATAACTTTGCTGCAAAACAAGCGGACAGCTCCACCTACTGGCTATTTTAATTAGTGCATTGCTTTCCAAAGCTTTTAAATAGCAGTCACATGACTGAAAAAAAGGTTGTTATTCTGAAACGGCGCAAATTGAACCAGCGTAAACCGAGGGCCACCTGTATATATATATATATATATATAAAATATATAAATTCAGGTGGCCCTCGGTTTACAACGGTTCAATTTGCACCGTTTCAGAAGAACAACCTTTTTTCCAGTATGTGACTGCTATTGAAAAGCATTGAGAAGCAGTGCATTGATTAAAATAGCCAGTAGGTGGAGCTGTCCGCTTGTGTTGCAGCAAAGATATGCAAGTCAAGCAAGCTGAAATTAATCAGTTTAACCAGACCTGAGCTATTGAGCAGCTTGCAAAGGAACAAGATCTTCCTGTCTTTAAATCAGTCCAGATTGGAATGCATAGAAAGAACTGTTTGCAGAAAAATGCAAGTAAAGTCTGTGTTGTGTAATTATTTTATTAGGTTTATAATGCCGTTTAGCAAATCTGTTTGTTCATTTAACTTAGTTTAATTATATATTCTGTGTTGTGTGATTATTTTATTAGGTTTATAATGCTGTTTAGCATTTAAAGTCTTCATTTCAAATCTTTAAAAATAATGTATTAGGTGTTACTTATGCCAATTTTGAGAGGGGCCTGGAACCTAACTCCCTCACTTCCCATTGACTTACATTTTAAACTGGGTTTCAATTTACAATGGTTTCGATTTACAACCATTCCTTCTGGAACCTAACCCCGGCGTAAACTGAGGGCTACCTGTATATATATATTTTATAGGTTTATATATTTTTTATATATATTATACAGTAAGAAGCGCACTCCAAAGGTCTTAACGAAATGTCACTTTTAATGTTAACTTTTCGAGTCAAACTGACCCGTCCTCAGACAAACAGACAGTGTACACTGTCTGTTTGTCTGAGGACGGGTCAGTTCGACTTGAAAACGTTCACATTAAAAGTGACATTTCATTAAGACCTTTGGAGTGCGCTTCTTACTGGATTTATAATTACTTTTTGCTGCACCCAAGGCTATGGAGTGAAGATCCGGGAGTGCACATTGTCTTTGGTATATATATATATATATATATATATATATATATATATATATATATATATATATATATATATATATATATATATATAAATTGATTTCATAATGAATTTGAGGCCGTGAGAAGCCACACCCCAAGCCACGCCCTGAGACACACCCTCTCCACACCCACTTAAAAAGTGTCCTGGAATTTTCTGTGCAAAAGGCTGCAACACTAATAGGCTACCTGCATGAACGATCGGCGAGGCCCGACTTTACCATCACTTTAAGTTTAAGCTGCTGTCCAGCTGTTCCTCTGCTGCTTTTGAAGACATTCCCCATAGGATATAAGGGGTTAATGAATTTCTGTTAACAAATGAATGTAGTCAAATTTCAGCTAAACAGAACACCAGGAACTAATCTTTGACAAACTAAACACATTTTTTTTTTGTGAGAAACGATTCATCCGAAACAAAAAAAAATTCTGTGCACTTGGAAAATATTATGCTCACCTATAATTATCCAATTGCCCCTCCCATCTGAGGAAAATATCTTTTGTCCAAGATAGAAGAGTTAAAGGGCCATGAAACCCAACATTTTTCTTTTTCTTATATTTCATGATTCAAATAGAACATGCAATTTTAAACTACTTTCCTATTTACTTATTTTATCGAATTTGCTTTATTCTCTTGGTATTACTGCAAGTTATGTGAAGACATCCGGTGAACCAATGAAAAGAGGCATTTTTGTGCAGTCACCAATCAGCATATCACTCACAGTAATGCATTGCTGCTCCTGAGCCTAAATAGATATGCTTTTCAAGTAATGATACCAAGAGAATGTTGTTATTTATATAATAGAAGCAAATTGGAAAGTTGTTTAAAATCACATGTTCTGTCTAAATCTTGAAAGAAAAAGGTTGGGTTTCATGTCCCTTTAATAATGTTTTGTTATGCATGAGCATACTGTTTTAGTAGCATTTGAAGGATATATAGAATCCTAAGATACTCATCTGATGTCATGGATTTTACCTAATTATAAATAGAATGTACTTCTATTTTCAAGTTTTCTTCATTCTGTTGGTATCTTTATTTGAAAAAGCAAAAATGTAAACTTAGGAGCCGGCCCATTTTTGGCTCAGAACCTGGGTAGCACTTGCTGATTGGTGTCTAAATGTAGCCACCAATCAGCAATCCCTACCCAGGTGCTGAACCAAAAACAGGCTGGCTCCTAAGCTTAAATTCTTGCTTTTTCAAATAAAGATACCAAGAGAACAAAGAAAAATTGATAATAGTAGTAAATTAGAAAGTTGCTTTAAAATTGCATGTTATATCTAAATCATGAAAGTTTAATTTTGACTAGACTATTCCTTTAAGGGCCAGTTAACCATAGCTCTGTGGTCGCGCTAACCTGATGCGCATTAAATTAAATTGCGCATGAGCAATATCGGGTTTATTATGGGTGTTTTTGCGTGCATATTACAAGTTAAAAGTAAAGCGTTCGTTAAGCACAATTTAATTCAGCGCCTGGTTAGCATGACCTCTGGTTAACTGTGGCTCAATAATAAAAAGTGTGACAAAATACATCAGAAATACATTTAAAAGTACAGTTACACTCATAATAACACTATAATAAAACGTATTGAAAGAAAATTGCAATAACAAGTTATAAGGGTTCAAAGGTATGAGGTCTCAGTTGTTAGGGAAAAAAAGGCAGGCAAAGGGCTTTAACAGAGATACATACATATACATCTCTAAAGAGATATAAATAAGTTTATACTTGTGTACATGTGTATTTTTGTGTTTTACTGTATATATATTGTACATATTTAACATTATAATGTTGTTCACTTACAGGATAATGTCCTTTTTATTGTAAATACATATTTCTATATATATATCTGTATATACTTATACCTATATATCTATTCCTATAGATATATAGTTATAAATATGTACTTTACATGGACAGTATCATATACATAGAGAAATATATATTTCATAATAAAAACTATATTATTTTCTATGTGAAGAACATAGGAATGTAAAATATGCATCACGTTTCTAAATTTAGTCAGGTTAGCGCACATGAAAACTTAGTATTTTTTAGACGCATTATTGAAATTTTACATATAAAATATTTTTAAAAAATTATATAAATTATTAAAAATGAATAAACATACTCCATAGAATATATCTATATAGTTTACAGTATGTTTATTAATTCTCAGGTTCTGAGAAGTAAACAATCCTCAGTTTTTAGAACTAATATAATGAAAAAGGAGCAAAATAAATAATGAAAGTATATTGCAAAGTTATTTTATTACACAAAACGAAACATTTTATTTAAAAAAAATCTTAATTTTTTTACTGACCCTTTAAGAGGCCTTGCAATGGTGGGTTACAGAGGGTGGAAGCCTTATGGGGTAAGCACTTGTGTATGTGTTAGTTGTAGTCAGAAATAAAAAAACAACAGAAACGTGTCAGTATAGTTGTTAGATTTGGAGGACTTCCTGGGATGGAGGGGTTAATGTTAGTGCCAATATGGCACCAGCATATAGATGCTTAAAGGGATATGAAACTACATTTTTTCTTTCATGATTCAGATAGAGCATGCAATTTTAAGCAATTTTCTAATTGACTCCTGTTATCCTTTTTTTTTTTCGTTCTCTTGGTATGCTTTGTTGAGTGAGCAGCATTGCACTACTGGTTTTTAACTGAACACATGGGTGAGCCAATGACAATCAGTATATATATATATGCAGCCACCAATCAGCTGCTAGAACCTAGGTTCTTTGTTGCTCCTGAGACCAATCAGCCGCTAGAACCTAGGTTCTTTGTTGCTCCTGAGCCTTCCTAGATAAACCTTTCAGCAAAGGATAACAAGAGAAGGAAGCAAATTAAATAATATAAGTAAAATGGAAAGTTGTTTAAATTTGTATCTCTACCTGAACCATGAAAGAAAAATGTTGGGTTTTGGGTTTCATGTCCCTTTAAAGGGACATACAAGTGCAAAACGAAAATGCTCTAATGTGTGAGTATTTTATTGTGGCACTTTTGTCTTGCATATAACTCGGTATTTATTTAGATTACAGTAACAACAGTAACACCTTTTACTAGAGGCATTTTTGCTTATAGAAGTACAGTATATCGCAAAAATGCTTCTATTCCAAATTGAAATGCACAGGCACACAGTTAAATGTTTACCTCTCTATCACTTTAAAGGGATATGAAGCCCAAAATGTTCCTTTCATGATTTAAATAGAGCATACAATTTTAAACAACTTTCTGATTTACTTCTATTATCACATTTTCTTTGTTCTCTTTGTATCATTTGTTGAAAAACAGGGCCGTATGCTTAGGAGCCAACCCATTTCTGGAGCACTATATGGCAGCAGTTTTGTTACCCATTTGCAAGAGCACTAGATGGCAGCACTATTTCCTGCCATTTAGTGCTCCAGATGCCTACCTAGGTATCTCTTGCACACAGAATATCATGGGAATTAAGCAAATCTGATAATAGAGGTACTTTGGAGACTTTTTTTAAAAGGATATGCTCTGTCTGTATCACAAAATAACATTTTTGGGTGGAGGCGCGGAGAAGAAGTGTAGGCGACATGGAGAGACATAAAGGAGAGGCACTGTCAACAGAAATGCTTATGTGAGATAAGTAGGGCCCTGGTGGCAATACAAATTGAGGGGATAGCAGCCCATATGTTAATAGAGAAGGCTGGTTGGTCGCCAGTGCCAATTAAGTAGTATTTATGAATTTAGGTGGGAGAGTTTTGGAGCTCCATACATAAAAGGTAGCCTAAGAGATTTTTTTGGGATTTGCAGAGATTTTTGCTTTCAGATATCCCTGGTTGCAAATTAGGGGATGGTGCTTAAAACATTAATTTAAAGGAATATTGTGGGAAATAAGAAATGCTCTGTAACCATAGAACAGTTAGTTTTTAGCAGATAACTCGCTTAAAGGGATAATGTTGTCAGGCATGCAACTGATACGTTTTTTGTATTTATTTTCTTACACTCCTACTGCCACTACATCTTGATTACAAAGCTTTTCTATAGCAAATGCTGCAGTATTGAATCAGCAATTTCAAATGACTGTCCCCTTTATCAAGGTAAAGGCCACCCATGGATGGTTAGTTGTCCAGGTGAGCTGTCCAGGTTATCACCCATGCAAAATTAAACAAAGCAATTCGGACAGTATACAGATTTGTTTCATGTCCCTGCTGCCTTAGATTGAATCTACCCTGGTTTACACAATATTGCATCATGTGAAAGTGAGATTATGCCAAATGGACGGCAAATATATATTTATTTTTAATAATTGCATTAAAAGAACTTAATTTGTTACATTTTAAAATAAAAATATAAAAAAATTATTACTACACCATAAGGTGTTTCACAATGGTTAAACATATGCAAAGAGAGGCTGGGTACTGGGTGTGGTGAAGGCAGATGATGGGTGGCATCAGTGGTGAGTAACTTTTTGTCCCTTTGCTTTTCTCTAAGTTAATGAACACAATGGCCTCTAGTTATCAAGCCGTCAAACTCAAATACGGTGGAATTCCGCAGCGTATTTGTGGCGAGGCTGATTCAAGCCCTACACACCGGCAAAAGTAGAATTTTGTGACGTAAGCTACGATCCGCCGGAGTCAGTCCGACACAGATCGATTCTTATGTCACTCCAGATGTGCCGAACGCAAGTTCGGCACAATCTGACTACTTTTGAAAGTTATCAAATTCCTAGCAGGTACGCTCAGAACTTTTCCGGCCCTGGAGGCGGCGGATCCCATAGGAATCAAAGGGAGTCTGAACAAAGCGAAAGTTCATGTTCGCTGCTGCCCGACATCCCATTGATTCCTATTTGAAACGTCTGCACCTAACACCCTAACATGTACCCCAAATCTAAACACCCCTAATCTGCCCCCCTACACCGCTGACACCTATATTAAACATGTTAACCCCAAAACCGCCGCTCCCGGAGCCCACCGCCACTCTAATAAACTTATTAACCCTAAACCGCCGCTCCCGGACCCCGCCGCAACTATAATACATTTTTTAACCCCTATCCTGCAGATCCTGTACCCCTCCGCAACTAAATAAATTGTTTAACCCCTAAACCGCCGCTTCCGGACCCCGCCACCACCTATATTAAACTTATTAACCCCTAATCTGCCCCCCCTACACCATCGACACCTAAAATAAATTTATTAACCCCTATCCTGCCCCCCCTATACCGCCGCCATCTATATTAAACTAATTAACCCCTAAACCTAAGTCTAACACTAACCCTAACACCCCCCTAACTTAAATATTATTTTAATAGATCTAAATAAAAATTACTCTTATTAACTAAATTAATCCTATTTAAAACTAAATACTTATCTATAAAATAAACCCTAAGATAGCTACAATATGACTAATAATTATATTGTAGCTATTTTAGGATTTATTTTTATTTTACAGGTAACTTTGTATTTATTTTAACTAGGTACAATAGCTATTAAATAGTTATTAACTATTTAATAACTACCTAGCTAAAAGAAATACAAAATTACCTGTAAAATAAATCCTAACCTAAGTTACAATTAAAATGAATGTATATCTACCAGCGCCACAATAATACCATACAAGCTATATCTGATATAGGCGGAGTCTCCCAACCAGACTCCAAAAGTTAAGAGTAAAAAGAAATGCCAAGATACAGCGCTACACTACCCTCAGATGAGGGTTGGGTTGCTAAAGATGGTGTCCACGACTAGGAATGTGTATACATCAAGGTTAATATATAATATTGTGTTACACAAAGAATATATATAAAACCATGTAAAAAAGTACTTAAAAGGTAAAAGATTAAAAACAAAATATATATATATATATATAGGATGTGATATTAAAATGTATTAAACAAACATTTTATTAACATAAACTGACAGTAAAAAATACAGTTAAAAAATACAGTTAAAAATAGATTCAACAATCTAATGGATTGCCCCATACAATGTCCAAGAAGTTATGTCCTATGTAACATACAAGTGTTTAAGTCCCATACCAAAATGTCCAAAGCAAATGTTCAAGGTTAATATCCAAAAAAAATAAAAATAAAAATGATAATATGTCCAAAGTTGGTGTAAAAATCAAAAAGGTGAAAAAATGTAAAAAATATAAAAAATATATTAAATATTTTTTGAAAAGATGAAAAAATGAATAAAAATATATAAAAAAATATATGAGTTGTGATCAGCAACCCATATGGAAGGAATATAATATATGTGATAGTGAATAATTCTCGTGAGGTGTACACCTAAAAAGTTTGTATATAAAAGGGTGTATATAAAAGGGTGTGGTAAACAATGTGTCATAAAAAATGTGTCATAAAAAAGGATTCAAAATCCTGGTGAAATAAATAAAGTCCAAATTGCTCCAAAAAAATGTGTATATAATTCCAAGTATTCCAAATGTGAGTGTAGAAAGTGCTGGGTTGATGTTCCTCTTCTTAAAAGGTTATCAAATGTAATGGGATATCCTCCTGTACCTAAAAAAGTGTACAGAAAATAGACATAGTGCAATAAAATCACTTTAGAATGACAACAACAGTATTCTACTCACCAGATATATTCTGAGCTGCAATACCAGTGTATAGCCAACGCGTTTCGGTCCTCAGGGACCTTTCTCAAGACTGGTAGCAGCTGTCTGGCTTCTACACCTTAAGTGTGTTTTGATAGCCAATGGGATGGTTTGTGGAAATTGCGCCTAAAATTCTCTTTTTTCTTTTTTTTTTTTTTTTTTTTTTTTCATTTAAAATACATTTCCAGAAATTGATAATTATATTGTCCCCCATTTCTATTATCCGAAAGGGGAAAGAATATATATCATGTGTATTTGCCGGTGGAAGTGCCAACTCATTTTGGCATATTGGGGTTATAGTATATTGACTTGGCAAAATGCAAAGTTGCCTATATGAGAGTAAATATATGTAATGGCATTGTTCCTTGTAGTTGTGTCATTACATAAAAAACAATCTCTATGTGGATAAGTTTAATTATATAAAAAGATAAAATGATAAAAAATAATAAAAAATATATGACATATGAATAAAAATTGGGATTGGTATTGGAAGCTCAGAATGTCTGGTATAGAATAAAAATACAAATATCTGGTATAAAAATAAAAATGCAAATACAATATATAAAAAATGTAAGATACAAATAAGGGCATATGGATATCCATATGTTGTGGGTACAAAATTATAAAACCGTTATGTTGGAGTTATATATTTATTACCTAACATTACGTAAACAGGGGTAGACATTACTTAAAACAGGAGTTGGTATTATATTGCATAGTAGTGTGTTTGGAACCTATTACTGTCAATAATATTTCTATCCTGAGGATCTCAATGTCCTATATAGTTTCAGGAGTCTGCCAATAGATTTGGGGGTAGCTTATAAGTACAAATATATAAATATCTAAAAAATATAGAAAATTTGTGTAAAAATATTATTATAAAAATATTATGTAAAAAATATATTATGTAAAAAATATATATATTGTAAAAGCTTTTGGAACCTTGATTTTAAAAAAGGTTTTGAACCCCAAAGAAACCTTTTTAAAACTTTTTTTTAAAAAACATTTAAAAATTGCTTTGGTTTTAAAATTTCTTTAATTTTTAATTTGATTGGTTGAGAGTGGTGCTTGTGTTTGAAACAGTCTACTTTCTTCCCATCTTTCCATCTTTCCTGATTTTCTGGTGTCTTTTGGAGAGTTGGGAGTGGGAGAGAGTTTGTTTTTTGCTTCTCTTATAATAGGTGGAATATTTCCGTGTTGCTGTTAAGACCTTTGGGAAAGATGCAGTCTAGCAGGAAGATCCACTTTGATTCTACTCTCAGAAGTTGTTTTTCAAAATCCCCTCCTCTCCAATTTTTGGTGGGTCTACTAATGCCCATATATTTGAACATTTTGTTGCTTCCTTTGTGTTTTTCTTTAAAATGTTTGTATAGTGGAAAATCTTCCTTTCCCCATTTTATCTGTAAAAGATGCTCACGGATTCTATCTCGCAGTTTCCTAGAGGTTTGCCCTACATATTGTAGTCCACATCCACATTCGATTAGATATATGATGCCTGAATCCTGGCATCTGATCATCTCTTTCATATTAAAAGACTCCTGTGTTATATTGGATTTGAATATGCTACTCTTCTTGCCATGTTCGCAAGCCTTGCATGTCAGGCAGGGAAAGAAACCTTTAAGTGGTTTCCCATGTAGATCTTTCATTGTGGTTTTCCTAGTTACTTTGGGGACATTAGGAGCGATCATTGTTTTAATGTTTTTTGTTTTTCTGTAAATGAATGTTGGGGATTCCTTTAGATCTTTCCCAATTATATTGTCCTCTTTCAGAAAGTGCCAGTGCTTCTTTATTATCTTTTCGATTAGAAACCTATTTTCGCTGTATTCAGAGATGAAAGGTACCTGTATGGTAATGTCCCTTTCTGGAGTCTTGTCCTTATTTTTGTATTTCAGCATAGACCCTCTATCCATTTTCTCCACTTCTTCAATCGTTCTGTTTATGGTTTCCACATCGTATCCTCTGTCCACGAATCTTTCTTTTAGGATTTTTGACTGTTCTTTCCATTTTCCTCTGTCCGAACAATTCTTTCTGATCCTCATTAACTGTCCTTTCGGGATGTTTGATTTCCATCTATGGTGGTGACAACTGGTCTGATGGATGTAATTGCTACAGTCCACATCCTTAAAGTACGTAGAAGTAGACACTCTTCCTTCTTTTATCGTTATGTCTAAGTCCAGAAAGTGGATATTTTTCTTACTTATCTCGTGCATGAATTTCAAGTTCATGGTGTTATTATTCATCACATTAATAGTGTGTTGGAGGTCTTCCACAGAACCTCTCCATATAATGAGGATGTCATCTATGTATCTTTTGTATAGGACCAGGTCTGCGCCTGCTGGGCAGGAGTCCCAAAAGAGGTTCTCCCATTTACCCATGTATAAGTTGGCGTAGCTAGGCGCAAACCTGGTCCCCATAGCTGTTCCGCATATCTGGTTGTAGAACACTCCTCTGTCGTTGAAGTAATTATGGCTGAGGATATAGGAGATACCCTCCACAACAAACTCCCTTTGTTCCTGACTCAATTCTCTGTCCTTTTTCATGAAGTACTCCACTGCTTCTAAACCCAAGTTGTGTGGGATACTCGTATAAAGAGCAGTGACATCGCAGGTAGCTAATATGTATCGGTCGTCCCATTCTAGACTATTGAGTAGGTTCAGGACTTCTGTGGAGTCCTTGAGATAGGAAGGTAGTTGTTGTACATGTTTCTGAAGTCTTCTATCGATGTATTCTGATAGGTTGCAGGTGATGGAGCCAATACCGGATATGATCGGCCTTCCGGGGGGGTTATCCAACCTTTTGTGTATTTTAGGAAGGTAATAGAATACAGGTATCCTTGGATGTTTCATAGATATATACCTGTATTCCTGATTGTTGATAATACCTTTCCTTTTTGCTGACAGAAGTATGGAGTCCAGCTCTTCTTTATATCTTCTTGTGGGATCTGAGTTTAGTACCTCATAAGTCTCAGAATCTCCCCAAATCCTGTCTGATTCTTTGTTGTTATCTATTTTGTTTAGGATTACAATGCCCCCTCCCTTGTCAGCCGATTTTACTACAATGTCTTTGTTGTCTTCTAGACTCTTGATGGTATTTGTTTGTGTCTTAGTCATATTTTGGTGGAACTTCCTAATGTTGTTGTTGTTTAATCTCTTTATGTCATCACATACTACATTTTCAAATGTTTCGATGTGAGGTCCTTTATGTGAAATGGGGAAGAAAGTGGACTTTGGTTTCAGATCTGTGTAGTTAGGTTTATCTTGTGTCTGGTGCCCATTCTCTCTTATATTTATGTTTGTATTGGAATGTGAATTGGTTTTTTCTAATGCAGATTTGCAAAAAAATCTTTTAAGGGTAAGTTTTCTTACCAATTGTTTAACATGTGTATAGGTCTGGAATTTATCCAGACCCCTTGATGGAGCATAGGATAGACCTAAGGCCAATACTTCTTTGTCCTTATGGCTTAGATTTGTGTTGCTCAAATTGTATATCCCTCTATTCTTTAGATCCCTTGAGAAATTGTCGTTAGAGCTAGTAGAGGGTAAAGTTATTTGTGCATTTTTGCATCTAGTATGTGCCTGAGGTGTTATTTGAGACTTCTTTTTTAGCCTTATCCCTGCTCTTCTGCCTCTATGGATTTTCTTTTTTGACTTGGAGTTGTGAACTCCTCTACATCTTGTGTTCTGTTTTTTCTCTTTGACTGTTTGTTTCTGTCTAAGAGTGCTGGAGGGCCTTCCCCTAAAAAATGTTGTTGATTATCATGATTTATGGTAGTGCCTGATGATTGAGTGTTCGAATTCCTCAGGGCTGGAGGAGCAGGGCTGTTTAACATATCCATATTTCTCAGATTCTCAAATCTGTTAGTGTTTGGTGTGGGAGTGTCAACCCAAGTATTTCTAGATCTATTGTTGTGAGATTCTCTATGCTGATAGCTCTGATTATCTCCAAAATGTACTTTTGGGTACAATTGTTTGTGTTTGTAACCATAGTTGTCTCTATTCTGGTAGGTATCTCCTCTCTCATAGGATGGGAATCTAGTTTGTATTGGGTTGTGAAAATTGGTGGGTGATCTACCCCTAAACTCCCCACCTCTTGTTTGTACATGTTGGTATGTCCCCCTGTGGTCTCCTTGTCTGAAGCGATTATCATAACCCTGATATGGGGTCCTATGATAATGGATATTAACCTTGAACATTTGCTTTGGACATTTTGGTATGGGACTTAAACACTTGTATGTTACATAGGACATAACTTCTTGGACATTGTATGGGGCAATCCATTAGATTGTTGAATCTATTTTTAACTGTATTTTTTAACTGTATTTTTTACTGTCAGTTTATGTTAATAAAATGTTTGTTTAATACATTTTAATATCACATCCTATATATATATATATATATATATTTTGTTTTTAATCTTTTACCTTTTAAGTACTTTTTTACATGGTTTTATATATATTCTTTGTGTAACACAATATTATATATTAACCTTGATGTATACACATTCCTAGTCGTGGACACCATCTTTAGCAACCCAACCCTCATCTGAGGGTAGTGTAGCGCTGTATCTTGGCATTTCTTTTTACTCTAAGTTACAATTAAACCTAACACTACACTATCATTAAATTAATTAAATAAATTAGCTACCAATACCTACAATTAAATAAACTAAACTAAATTACAAAAAAAAACAAAACACTAAATTACAGAAAATAAAAAAATATTACAAGAATGTTATTCTATTCTACATTACAAAGTAATCAGCTCTTTTACCAGTTTATTTAGTTTTAAATAGGAATAATTAATTTAATAAGAGTAATATTATTTAGATTTATTTAATTAATATTTAAGTTAGGGGGGTGTTAGGGTTAGTGTTAGACTTAGGTTTAGGGGTTAATAATTTTATTATAGGTTGCGGCGGTATAGTGGGGGCAGGATAGGGGTTAATTAGTTTAATATAGGTGGTGGCGGGGTCCGGGAGCGGCGGTTTAGGGGTTAAACAATTTATTTAGTTGCGGTGGGGTCCGGGATCCGCAGGATAGGGGTTAAGGACTTTATTATAGGTGGCGGCGGTATAGGGGGGCAGGATAGGGGTTAATAGGTATTATGTAGGTGGCGGAGGGGTCCGGGAGCGGCGGTTTAGGGGTTAATATATTTATTATAGTTGCGGCGGGGTCTAGGAGCGGCAGTTTAGGGGTTAATAACTTTAGTTGCGGGGGGGCTCCGGGGGCGGCGGTATAGGGGGTAGAACAGTATAGTATAGTGTGGGTGCTTAGTGACAGCTTATCAATAAAGCTGTAAAAAAGCCGAAGAACAGCGAGATCGGATGAGTGATAACTATCACAGTCCGCTGCTCATCGCCCCGTTCTTGGTGCGCGGCTTTTTGACAGCTTTTTTGATAACTTTGGCGAACATATTCAGGTCCGCGGCGGCGATGTCAGGCGAGCTTAGGCGAGCGTATTTGGCCAGTGAATGCAAGAAAATTACGGAGCTTGATAACAAGAGGCCAATATGTCAATCAATATTTAATGAGTATCGGCACTTTATTTATTTTTTACACAAAAGCACTGTATTTACTTCTTCCAAACCATTTTACAGTAGTGTAGGGACCCGCCCCTCCCTCTCTCCTAGTGCAATGGGCTGCCCACTCACCTCCCTCCTTTCCTCCCAACACCTCTCACCGGAATTGCATCAAGATCATCACTGTCTGTAACTATTGTTGATCTGGCTTCATATGGCAAAGTGATGAGTGCTCCCTTTAAACATGAAGGCAGATGCCTTCTGCCCCCTGGTTGTGGCTCCCACTGTAAAAGCTGACAGCGGGACCTACGCCTCTGTGCTGGACATAGATACACTGTACACAGTACACTGGGAAAAGTACTGTATAATGTTCTGTTAAATAAAAGAACAATAAACATGGATTGTAATATACAGGGAGTGCAGAATTATTAGGCAAATGAGTATTTTGACCACATCATCCTCTTTATGCATGTTGTCTTACTCCAAGCTGTATAGGCTCGAAAGCCTACTACCAATTAAGCATATTAGGTGATGTGCATCTCTGTAATGAGAAGGGGTGTGGTCTAATGACATCAACACCCTATATCAGGTGTGCATAATTATTAGGCAACTTCCTTTCCTTTGGCAAAATGGGTCAAAAGAAGGACTTGACAGGCTCAGAAAAGTCAAAAATAGTGAGATATCTTGCAGAGGGATGCAGCACTCTTAAAATTGCAAAGCTTCTGAAGCGTGATCATCGAACAATCAAGCGTTTCATTCAAAATAGTCAACAGGGTCGCAAGAAGCGTGTGGAAAAACCAAGACGCAAAATAACTGCCCATGAACTGAGAAAAGTCAAGCGTGCAGCTGCCAAGATGCCACTTGCCACCAGTTTGGCTATATTTCAGAGCTGCAACATCACTGGAGTGCCCAAAAGCACAAGGTGTGCAATACTCAGAGACATGGCCAAGGTAAGAAAGGCTGAAAGACGACCACCACTGAACAAGACACACAAGCTGAAACGTCAAGCCTGGGCCAAGAAATATCTCAAGACTGATTTTTCTAAGGTTTTATGGACTGATGAAATGAGAGTGAGTCTTGATGGGCCAGATGGATGGGCCCGTGGCTGGATTGGTAAAGGGCAGAGAGCTCCAGTCTGACTCAGACGCCAGCAAGGTGGAGGTGGAGTACTGGTTTGGGCTGGTATCATCAAAGATGAGCTTGTGGGGCCTTTTCGGGTTGAGGATGGAGTCAAACTCAACTCCCAGTCCTATTGCCAGTTTCTGGAAGACACCTTCTTCAAGCAGTGGTACAGGAAGAAGTCTGCATCCTTCAAGAAAAAACATAATTTATGCTTACCTGATAAATTTATTTCTCTTGTGGTGTATCCAGTCCACGGATCATCCATTACTTATGGGATATATTCTCCTTCCCAACAGGAAGTTGCAAGAGTCCACCCACAGCAAAGCTGCTATATAGCTCCTCCCCTAACTGCCATTACCAGTCATTCGACCGAAAACATGCAGAGAAAGGAAAACCATAGGGTGCAGTGGTGACTGTAGTTTAATGGAAAAATTACCTGCCTTAAAGTGACAGGGCGGGCCGTGGACTGGATACACCACAAGAGAAATAAATTTATCAGGTAAGCATAAATTATGTTTTCTCTTGTTAAGTGTATCCAGTCCACGGATCACCCATTACTTATGGGATACCAATACCAAAGCTAAAGTACACGGATGATGGGAGGGACAAGGCAGGTACTTAAACGGAAGTTACCACTGCCTGTAAAAAACCCTTTCTCCCAAAAATAGCCTCCGAAGAAGCAAGGTATCAAATTTTTTAAATTTGAAAAAGTATGAAACGCAGACCAAGACTCCGTCTTGTAATCTGTTCAACAGAAGCCACATTTAAAAAAGGCCCAAGTGAAAACCACAGCTCTAGTAGAATGAGCTGTAATCCCTTCAGGAGGCTGCTGTCCAGCAGTCTCATAAACTAAATGAATTATGCTTTTTAACCAAAAAGACAGAGAGGTTGCTGAAGTCCTTTGACCTCTCCTCTGTCCAGAATAGACAACAAACAAGGTGAATGTTTGATGAAAATCTGTAGTAGCTTGTAAGTAAAACTTTAAAACACGAACCACGTCCAAATTGTGTAATAGACGTTCCTTCTTTGAAGAAGGATTAGGATACAAGAATGGAACAACAATCTCTTGAGTGATATTCTTGTTAGATACCACCTTAGGTAAAAACCCAGGTTGGTACACAGGACTACCTTATCCGTACGGAGAACCAGATAAGGAGAATCACATTGCAACGCAGATAACTCGGAGACTCTATGAGCCGAGGAAATAGCTACCAAAAAGGAACTTTCCAAGATAGAAGTTTGATATCTATGGAATGAAAAGGTTCAAATGGAACTCCTTGAAGAACCTTAAGAACCAGCTTTAAGCTCCATGGCGGAGCAACATTTTTAACCACAGGCTTGGTTCTAACCAAAGCCTGACCAAATGCCTGAACGTCTAGAATACCTGCCAGACGCTTGTGCAAAAGAATAGACAGAGTAGAAATCTGTCCTTTTAAAGAACTAGCTGACAACCCTTTTCTCAAAATCATCTTGGAGAAAAGATAATATCCTGGGAATCCAGACTTTACTCCATGAGTAACCCTTGGATTCATAACAATAAGATATTTACACCATATCTTATGTTAAATTTTCCTAGAGACAGGCTTTTATGCCTGTATTAAGGTATCAATTACTGACTCAGAGAAGCCATGCTTTGATAACATCAAGCGTTCTGTCTCCAGGCAGTCCATCTCAGATTAGTTATATTTAGATGGTTGAAAAGACCCTGAGGTAGAGGGTCCTGTCTCAGAAGCAGAGACCGTGGTGGAAAGGATGACATGTCCACCAGATCTGCATACCAGGTCCTGCGTGGCCACGCAGGCGCTGTCAAAAGCACCAAAGCACTCTCCTGCTTGATCTTGTGCAAACCCCTCCGGAGGGAATTCCCACTCCCCCGGATGAAAAGTCTGACGACTTAGAAAATCTGCCTCCCAGTTCTCAACACCTGGGATAGGGATAGCTTTTAGACAAGAGTGAGTCTCTGTCCAGTGAATTATTTTAAGACTTCTAACATTGCTAGGGAACTTCTGTTCCCCCTTGATGGTTGATGTAAGCCACAGTCGTGATATTGTCCGACTGAAATATGATGTACCTCAGAGTTGCTAACTGAGGCCAAGTCTGAAGAGCATGGAATATCGCTCCCAGTTCCAGAATATTCATTAGAAGGAGGGTCTCCTCCTGAGTCCACTATCCCTGAGCCTTCAGGGAGTTCCAGACTGTATCCCAACCTAAAAGGCTGGCATCTGTTGTAACAATTGTCCCATCTGACCTGCGGAAGGTCATACCCTTGGACAGATGGACCCGAGATAGTCACCAGAGAAGAGAATCTCTGGTTTCTTGGTCCGGATTTAACAGGAGAACAAATCTGTGTAATCCCCGTTCCTCTGGCTGAGCATGCATAGTTGCAGTGGTCTGAAATGTAGGCGTGAAAACGGTACTATGTCCCTTGCCGCTACCATTAAGCCGATTACATTCATGTACTGAGCCACCAAAGGGCGCGGATGGAATGAAGAACACGGCAGAAATTTAGAAACTTTGACAACCTGGACTCCGTCAGGTAAATTTTAATTTCTACAAAATCTATCAGAATCCCTAGGAGGGAAACCCTTGATATTGGGGATAGAGAACTCTTTCCTTGTTCACTTTCCACCCATGCGATCTCAGAAATGCCAGTACTACGTCCGTATGAGACTTGGCAACTTGGATGTTTGACGCCTGTATCAGGATGTCGTCTAAATAAGGGGCCACTTCTATGCCCCGCAGCCTAAGGACCGCCAAAGTGACCCCAGAACCTCCATAAAGATTCTAGGGGCTGTAGTTAACCCAAAGGAAAGAGCTACAAACTGGTAATGCCTGTCTAGAAAGGCAAACCTGAAAAACCGATGGTGATCTTTATGCATCGTAATGTGAGGATAAGCATCCTTCAAATCCATTGTAGTCCTCTATTGACTCTCCTGGATCATAGTTAAGATGGTACGAATAGTTTCCATCTTAAATGATAGAATTCTAAAGAATTTGTTTAAGATCTTTTAGATCCAAAATAGGTCTGAAGGTTTCCTTTCCTTGGGAACCACAAACCGATTTGAGGAAAACTGTGTCCCTGTTCCTCTATTGGAACTGAATGGGTCACGTACACAATGCAAGAATGTCTCTTTCTTTATCTGGTTTGCAGATAAATGTGAAAGGCAAAAACTCCCCTTTTTTGGGGGGGAAAGCTTTGAAATCCAGAACATATCTCTGGGGTATAATTTCCAATGCCCAGGGATCCTGGGCATCTCTTGCCCACGCCTGGGCGAAGAATGAAGTCTGCCCCCTATAGGATCCGTTACCAGATAGGGGTCCGTTCCTCATGCTGTTTTAGAGGCAGCAGCAGAATTTTCGAAAGGCACGAAAATTAGGCCTTTTTTGTCCCTTGATTTGGACCTGTCCTGAGGAAGGGCATGATCTTTTCCTCCAGTGATATAAGTAATAATCTCCTTCAAACTAGGCCTGAATAGGGTCTGCCCCTTGAAGGGAAGTTAAGTAGCTTATTTATTAAAGTCACGACAGCTGACCATGATATAAGCCATAGCGCTCTGCGCGCCAGTATAGTAAAAAACAGAATTCTTAGCCGTTAGTCTAGTCAAAGGAACAAAGGCATCAGAAAACAAAGGAATTGGCTAGCTTAAGTGCTCTAAGCTTGTCAAATATATTCATCCAATGGAGCCTGTAAAGCCTCATCAAGAGACTCAAACCAGAACGCCGCAGCAGCAGTGACAGGAGCAATGCGTGCAAGGGGCTGCAGGATAAAACCTTGTTGAATAAACATTTTTTATCCATTGGATCTAAAAAAGCACAACAGTCCTCGCCAGAGGTAGTGGTACGCTTAGCTAGAGTAGAAACTCTTCTCTCCACCTTAGGAACTGTCTGCCATAAGTCCCGTGTGGTGGCAACTATTAGAAAACATTCTTCTAAAAAATAGGAGGGGAAGAGAACGGCACACCTGGTCTATCCCATTCCTTATGAAAAATTTTAGTAAACCTCTTTAGGTATTGGAAAAACATAAGTACACACCGGCACTGCATATTATTTATCCAGTCTACACAATTTCTCTGGCACTGCGATTGTACACATTCATTCAGAGCAGCTAAAGCTTCCCTGAGCAACAAGTGGAGGTTCTCAAGCATAAATTTTAAATGTAGAAATATCAGAATCAGGTTAAATCATCTTCCCTGAGTCACAAATATCACCCACAGACTAAGCATATTGTGAGGTAGTATCAGACATGGTTCTTAAAGCGTCTGTATGCTCTGTATCTACCCCCAGAGCTGTTTTGCTTTCCTTTAATTTCAGGTAGTCTGACTAATACTGCTGCCAGTGTATTATACACAACCTTTGCCATGTCTTGTAAAATAAACGCTATGGGCGCCATTGATATACTTGGCGCCATTTGAGCGTGAGTCCCTGGAGCGGGAGTCAAAGGGTCTGACACGTGGGGAGAGTTAGTCGGCATAACTTCCCCCTCGACAGAATCCTCTGGTAAAATAAACGCTATGGGTGCCCTTGATGTACTTGGCGCCATTTGAGCGTGAGTCCCTAAAGCGGGAGTCAAAGGGTCTGACACGTGGGGAGAGTTAGTCGGCATAACTTCCCCCTCGACAGAATCCTCTGGTGATAATGTTTTTAAATACAAAAAATGATCTTTATTGTTTAACATGAAATCAGTACATCTGGTACACATTCTAAAATGGGGTTCCACCATGGCTTTAAACATAATAAACACAGAGCCTCCTCTATGTTAGACATGTTAGAACTAATAAAGAGACTAGTAAGCTTGGAAAACACTTTAAATCAAGTTAACAAGCAAATATAACAAACGTTACTGTGCCTTTAAGAGAAACAAATTTTGTCAAAATTTGAAAAACAGTGAAAAAAGGCAGTAAATCAAACGAAATTTTTACAGTACATGTAATAAGTTAACAGAGCATTGCACCCACTTGCAAATGGATGATTAACCCCTTAATGCAAAAAACAGATAAAAAAAAAAACAACATTTTTTTTTAAACAGACACAACAAAACTGCCACAGATGAGCTGTGGATTACCTTCCCTATAACTGTTTCTATGCAAAATTTAAGCCAGCCATGTGGAAAAATTAGGCCCCAATAAGTTTTATCACCAAACATATGTTAAAAAACGATTAAACATGCCAGCAAACGTTTTAAAACACATTCTTATAAGAGTATGTATGTCTATTAATAAGCCTGATCCAGTCGCTATCACTGCATTTAAGGCTTTACTTACATTACTTCGGTATCAGCAGTATTTTCTTAGTCAATTCCATTCCTTAGAAAAATATATTACTGCACATACCTTAGCATATATCTCTATCAATCAGCCTGGTACCAGTCGCTTTCACTGCATTTAAAGGCTGTACTTACATTACTTCGGTATCAGCAGTATTTTCTTAGTCAATTCCATTCCTTAGAAAAATATTTTACTGCACATACCTTATTTGCAGGAAAACCTGCACGCCATTCCCCCTCTGAAGTACCTTACTCCTCAGAATGTGTGAGAACAGCAACTGGATCTTAGTTACGTCTGCTAAGATCATAGAAAAAACGCAGGCAGATTCTTCTTCCAAATACTGCCTGAGATAAACAGCACACTCCGGTGCCATTTAAAAATAACAAACTTTTGATTGAAGAAATAAACTAAGTATAAAAAACCACAGACTCTCACGACCTCCTATCTATGTTGAGACTTGCAAGAGAATGACTGGTAATGGCAGTTAGGGGAGGAGCTATATAGCAGCTTTGCTGTGGGTGGACTCTTGCAACTTCCTGTTGGGAAGGAGAATATATCCCATAAGTAATGGATGATCCGTGGACTGGATACACTTAACAAGAGAAACATAATTTTCATGCAGGACAATGCTCCATCACACGCGTCCAAGTACTCCACAGCGTGGCTGGCAAGAAATGGTATAAAAGAAGAAAATCTAATGACATGGCCTCCTTGTTCACCTGATCTGAACCCCATTGAGAACCTGTGGTCCATCATCAAATGTGAGATTTACAAGGAGGGAAAACAGTACACCTCTCTGAACAGTGTCTGGGAGGCTGTGGTTGCTGCTGCACGCAATGTTGATGGTGAACAGATCAAAACACTGACAGAATCCATGGATGGCAGGCTTTTGAGTGTCCTTGCAAAGAAAGGTGGCTATATTGGTCACTGATTTGTTTTTGTTTTGTTTTTGAATGTCAGAAATGTATATTTGTGAATGTTGAGATGTTATATTGGTTTCACTGGTAAAAATAAATAATTGAAATGGGTATATATTTGTTTTTTTTTTTAAGTTGCCTAATAATTATGCACAGTAATAGTCACCTGCACACACAGATATCCCCCTAAAATAGCTAAAACTAAAAACAAACTAAAAACTACTTCCAAAAATATTCAGCTTTGATATTAATGAGTTTTTTGGGTTCATTGAGAACATGGTTGTTGTTCAATAATAAAATTAATCCTCAAAAATACAACTTGCCTAATAATTCTGCACTCCCTGTATAAGTATGCACAGTAAAATAGCTTTGCAATATACCTTTATTATTTATTTTCCTCCCTTTCCTTTAATTTAACATGGAATATTACCAATTTTCCAATTCTGAGACCTGTAAGTGCCCATGACACAAGCTAATCCTGACATATGCTTGTCCCTAATTGGCCTCAGGACTCAGAGATTATCAAATAACAAATA
Source organism: Bombina bombina (assembly GCF_027579735.1). Taxonomy (NCBI): domain Eukaryota; kingdom Metazoa; phylum Chordata; class Amphibia; order Anura; family Bombinatoridae; genus Bombina; species Bombina bombina. The sequence continues at coordinate 195,590,649 of NC_069503.1, read as the reverse complement.
GCAAACAATGAAGCATTTGCTAACAAAATGACAGTTGCAAGCTTTGTCTACTCCAGTAACAAGTCCTTATTAGTTCCTTAAAATAAGGGAAGTGGTGGGTGGAATTTGGCTATTGAAAAACAATTGCAGCAAACAATGTGTTACTTTTTTCCACTTAGTATTGCAATACAGCAGAAAAATTGTAATTACAAAATGTTTCCTGTCCCTTTAAGTAAATAAGTGCTCAAGTCACTTATTGCTCTTGTTCAAAGACAAAAAAAGGTCTTATAAAAAAATGAGCAGATCGTATAGGCTAAAGTGTAACACATTGCTCTGTCACCATGGGAAGGACATTGAAGATAGAGGGAAAAATGAATTACCCCATGGCTGCTAGGCTGATTTTTCGTGACAGTGTCGAGAAGTCTACTCGGAGATGCTCTTTTTCAGAAGCTAGAAATAACATTTCAGGAGTTTGAGTTAATCCACACTATGGCCTGGAAAGCTGAGCATATACCGTATTGTGCCGCATATAGGCCGCACCTGAATATAGGCCGCACCCTTAATGTTTGGTGGCATTTTGAAGAAATTTAATTTTTAAAGAAAATATCTTCACACCTACAACACTCATAATGCAACAAAGTTCCCAAAAAGAGAGGCCCTTAAATGCACATTAAACCAACAAACACTGTGTGTATAATGGCTTAGCAAGTCAGCCTATCATGCGCCCATAGATAAAGTACCAAAAGCTAAGTTAACACACTTACCCACAAGCTGCGGCAACTTCTGTCTAACACCCGGTGCTGGATGTGTGGCTAACCGGACAACCCGGTCCTCTACGATTGTGTAATCCCCTTGAATGTAGCTGGGAGTGCTTCCTTCAGCAATAACTGACACCTCCATATTCGTTCTTCAGGTTACTTGGACTTCCGCACCGGGTAATGACATCATCACTCAGCGGCCAATTCAGTGGGGTAGCAGTAGTGGATCATGGTTGCATTAAGGGTAGAAACGAGTGCTCACTCCTAAAGGCCAAGTCTGGATTCAAATGAAAAATTGCAAGGGGAGCACTCACTTGTTGTAAAACGTCACTTTTATTTTGCCAATTTAAAAACTGCTTACACAACAGTCCATAAAACAAGCATCATAGAATCCCAAACAATACAGATAGCTGCTATCTGAATCGATTGGGCTTCTACAATGCTTGTTTTATGGACTGTTGTGTAAGCAGTTTTTAAATTGGCAAAATAAAAGTGACGTTTTACAACAAGTGAGTGCTCCCTTTGCAGTTTTTCATTTAAATACAATACCCATAAGGCCACGGGGTGCACCGGAAGTTCGGCAGCACTGCGCATGTGCAATATTGCCGATAAGCACCCGAATATAGGCCGCGGCCCGCATATAGGCCGCACTGCAAATTTAAAGGTACAAATCAAGGGAAAAAAGTGCGGCCTATATGCGGAACAATACGGTATATGCAACAATATTCCTGTTTAAATGGACATTAAACATTTGGAGATGGCAATATAAAATTATATTTCGAATATATAAAAAAAAATCTGCAAAATACTTTAAAGGGACAGTCTAGTCAAAATTAAACTTTCATTATTCAGATAGGACATGCAATTTTAAACAACTTTCCAATTTACTTTTATCATCAAATGTGCTTTGTTCTCTTGGTATGCTTAGTTGAAAGCTAAACCTAGGAAGGCTCATATGCTAATTTCTAAGCCATTGAAGGCTGCATTTAATCACATGCTTTTTTATTTGCTTTTCACAATAGGGGAGTGCTAGTTCATGTAAGCCATATAGATAACATTGTTCTGACGCTCTGTGATTTTTTTTTTAAGAGTTAGCATAACACAGCACTAGTTGGCTAAAATGCAAGTCTATAGATAATAAATAAAAAGTCATGTGATCAGGAGGTTGTCAGAAGATGCTCAGATACAAGGTAATCACATAGGTAAAAAGTATATTACTATAACTGTGTTGGTTATGCAAAACTGGGGAATGGGTAATAAAGGGATTATCTATCTTTTAAAACAATAAACATTCTAGTGTAGACTGTCCCTTTATTTATTTTGTCCCCTTTTCCTGTAATTCCATTATCACATTGTAAACTTTCAGTTCCTGTTAGAATTGGAAGTGCAGAACACTGTTATATTCAATACAGCCATTGGCTGCACACTCTAGAGGCTTAGTTATAACTGTCTCTAATTGGCCACAGCAGAGAAGGAAACCTAAGTTACAATATGGCAGCTCATATTGTTTTATAGATACTAAAACTTTACACTTATTTTGTCAATATTTAAACAGTTATTGAAACTTAGAAAATACATCTACATTTTATTCTCAGACTTGGAATGCATAATTCTATCTAGCATTTATTTAGTGTTTAATGTCCTTTTAACATATTTAAATGTTGAAATAGAAAACAGAGGTTTAGTAGGTCAAATTCAACAAATAGCATTCCATCTAGGGTTCCTAGGTGTCCAGTATTGAACCTGACAGTTCAGTATTTTGCCAGGCTGTCTAGTAAAATCTATATATCCCATTTTTTTTTGGGGGGGGGGGGGGTGGTTGTTGTTGTTTTTTTGTATAATTATTTTTTAACTCGTTTTTTATATATATTTTTATTGAGGAGATATACATTACAATTATAAAACTGTCATACATGTGAATAAAGAAAAATACAAGTAATGCTTGTAAAACATTTTTGGATATGATAAACGATATTCCTCATTTTTGTCCCCATTATCAGTACTTAGGACCTCTCTTGGGCCCTTAATTTTAACATACAAAGTGTATAGGGGTGTTGTAGATTTATTTGTTCTATTGATAGCAAAGAATTATAAAACATGAGTAATGTCAGATAAAGAAAAAGAAAGGAAAATAAACAAAACAAAAACATGCTGCAATACGCTTCCATTGTATGTCCAACATTCCCATATTCCTATGAAGCAGGCAGATGTTCTATTGTGATTTACTATATGGGTGTCTGAGCGATATTACAGAAATAATATGTCCCCTATCTTCTGAGGGTGAAGCACAAATAGGGCGCTAGGTCACTTGGAGTATATGAGGTGTGTTCAGGGAACAAGACTTTTTAGTGATTGCCTTGGTACTTCAAGATATAAGTTATGTCCTATGGGGTAAAATGTAGGTTCTGTTATTTCAAAAGATGTTTATCTCAGTACAATAGACTAGCACCGCATATGAGTTTAGCTGGCTGTTTTGTAAATATACTTTATGCCATCTAGTCTGCCTTTTTCTCTCCCCGGCTCCAGCGCGAGCCGTAGGATCCAAGAGCATTGCTGTCTAAATTTTGTAAGGTGAGCCAGCTAAGTCATGGTGAGATATGTATCTTGGGGATATGGTGCGTCTATTTATATGTGAGAGGGTACATTTATGAATTACCACAAGGGTAATACCATCTTTGTTACTAGCTGAATATATTTGTCACTACCCGGCCAGCAGGTGGACTCTTTTCCTTCCCCTTTTTTTGTGTGTGTGTTTAACCTCAGTTAACATAAAACAGTCATCAACCAGGCTAAGTATATAAATTAAAATCTAAAACAACTTTGTCTAAATATATTACTGCATATGGATCTGTTGTCACTTTTTGCCAGTTAGCCTGGTAAACGGCTTGTGTGATTAAATAGGCAGTAAACCTAGAAAATAATGTTATATAATTCTGCACATAGTGCAGAATTATATAACATTATCTTAGCCAAACTTTATTCAACATAATATTGCCGGTGAAATTTGATTAAAAAAAGAGAGTTTTTCAGACCGCCGATCTTGCTCTACTGAGCGGGTCTGGTTTTTCCCCTGAGCGCATCTGGGCAGCTGTCTAGTCACAGCCCGGCCCGATCGCACCATTACACTCAATGCAGCTCGCTCCCGCTATCAGACAGAGCAGGAGCGAGCTGCATTGAGCGTAATGGCGCGATCGGGCCGGGCTGTGACTAGACAGCTGCCCAGACCCGCTCAGTAGAGCAAGAGCGGCGGTCTGAAAAACCCTCTTTTTTAAGCAAATTTCACCGGCAGTATTATGTTGAATAAAGTTTGACTAAGATAATGTTATATAAGTCTGCACTATGTGCAGAATTATATAACATTATTTTCTAGGTTTACTGCCCCTTTAAGCATTTTTAGCCCCACGACTTTGTAAGCCTAATGAGATAAGCCACAATGTAGTCCTGATTATCTCTTATTGCAACCTTAATATGAAATGTCCAGAGTAGTTAAAAGTCTGGAGAGCGTGCAAGTCTAAGTCTCCTAATATCGGCTATCTCTGCAGGGTACCTGATATAGGTGTAGACAGTCTCCAAAATGTGGTTGTTAGGATCATGGTGAACGGGTGTAGCTTCAGACTCAGAGGTTTGCGTATTATACAGTCTCGACTTTCCAGGGGTACCCCAAAACCCCATAGGGCTTCTACTGTTGGTGTGTATTTCGATGTCTGCTGGAGCTTCCTCTCCATACCTGGAGCTTCCTCTCCACGTCATGTGGAGCTGGGTTCATCGGTGTCTTTGGTTCCGTCCCCTTAGAGAATGCTTCTTGTTGAGTAGTCAGTTTCCCTGCAGCAATTGTATGATACTGTTGATCAGGTGTGGCCCCACACATTTAAAAGATGTATATTTTTTTGGCCTTGGCTTCCCAAGAGTCCCCCTTAAAACCCCATGGGGCCATGGTTGGCGGTAAGCATGATTCCGTTTGCTGGATTCCTCTCTTCATCTTGTTTGGAGTTGGTGCCACTTGTGTTATCAGGTCTTTGAAACTTTCCCCTCCGAAAATGTTGCTTGTGGGCTGTATGGCTTCCTCATAGTGTTGTGCTGTAGATTGGCTGGAAAGTTATTGCCGGTATCGCTGTATGCATACTGTTGCTGAGGTCTTTCTGGTGATTTTGTTCTCAAGTCATCAAAAGCTTGTGAGGCTTTCTCAATAAGGCGTAAGCATATCTCTTCGAATCTACGCCAGTGTATGTTGTTAAAGATGTTGTTAAAGATGTCCATATGGATCTGTTGTCACTTTTTGCCAGTTAGCATGGTAAACGGCTTGTGTGATTAAATAGGCAGTAAACCTAGAAAATAATGTTATATAATTCTGCACATAGTGCAGAATTATATAACATTATCTTAGCCAAACTTTATTCAACATAATATTGCCGGTGAAATTTGATTAAAAAAAGAGGGTTTTTCAGACCGCCGCTGTTGCTCTACTGAGCGGGTCTGGTTTTCCCCCTGAGCGCATCTGGGCAGCTGTCTAGTCACAGCCCGGCCCGATCGCACCATTACACTCAATGCAGCTCGCTCCAGCTATCAGACAGAGCAGGAGCGAGCTGCATTGAGTGTAATGGCGCGATCGGGCCGGGCTGTGACTAGAGAGCTGCCCAGACCCGCTTAGTAGAGCAAGAGAGGCGGTCTGAAAAACCCTCTTTTTTATACATGCAGATACGCACACACACTACATAATGCTTCTCTAGTGTCTCTGATTACAGGGGTTAGTCTTTATCTATGTATGTTTGTGACTGTGTGTGTGTTTATGCATGTATGTGTGTGTGTGTGTATGTTTGTGACTGTGTGTGTATTTATGCATGTATGTTTGTGACTGTGTGTGTGTTTATGCATGTATGTGTGTGTGTGTGTATGTTTGTGACTGTGTGTGTATTTATGCATGTATGTGTATGTTTGTGACTGTGTGTGTATTTATGCATGTATGTGTGTGTGTGTGTGTTTGTGGAACCAGCAAATTACAGACCTTGTTACTACAGCATGGGGGAGGGCGTAAACAGTGTCACTATACAGTACCACTATATACAGTATTGGGGGGGGGGGCTGGACTAAGGGATAAATTTACCAAAGTCCTACAGCTGCAAGTTCTCACAAGAACTTGCTTGCTGTAATTTAACAAGCAGCCCTAACCTCTTCGCCACCTCTAAGTTGGGGAAATTCAATCTCTGCGGTCGAGTCCGACCGAGGAGATTGACAGCTCCTGCCCGCGCCTGATTGGCTGTGCGCAGGCAGGGGGCGGGATTGCACGCAAGCGCAAAATTGCGCTCGTGTGCAATGGTGATTACCTGCGGGTAATTTTGCCCTGCCACAGGTGAGCTGAGGCGTACAGGGGCGTGTATACGTGCCCCTGTACGCCTCAGCTTTGATAAATCTAGCCCTATGTCACAGACTACTGTGGTCACTTTATAAAGTACTGGGGCAGGTAGGGTCAGGCCAGCCATCTCACCGGCACATTACAGACTGTGTCACTGACTCACTATGTACAGTACTGGTGGGTTAAACAGTGTCACTATATACAGTAATAGGGGGTCAGACCATCCAAAGATATGTATCAAATTCACTTTTTTGGGGGGGGGGGGATTAGGTTTAGGTTTATTTTTTTTTTATTTTTGATAATTTTGTTTATTTTTTCTGTAATTTTAGAGTTTTTTTAGTTTTTGTAATTTTAGATTTTTTTTTGTAATTTAATGTTAGGTTTTATTTAAGTGTAACTTAGTATTGGCTTTATTTTAGGGGGTGTTAGGTTTGGGGGCTTAGTAATTAAATTATTTGCATTGTGGGGGGAGTTAATAGGTTAATTTGGTTTATTTGCGTTGTGGGGGTTTGGCAGTTTAGGGGTTAATAGGTTAATTAGGTTTATTGCGATGTGGGGGGTTGGTGGTTTAGGCGTTAATAGGTTAATTAGGTATATTGCGATGTGGGGTTTAGTCAGTTTAGGGGTTAATTGGTTAATTAGGTTTATTGTGATATGGGGGTTTGTCGGTTTAGGGGTTAATAGGTTAATTAGGTTTATTGCGATTGGGGTGTTGGCGGTTTAGGGGTTAATTTTTTAATTATGTTCTTTTTAGGGGTTAATTACTTTATTATTTTGCGATATTGTCGGTTTCGGTGTTTGTTAGTATTATCAGTAGCACACACAAAGCAGTGTTTTACACCCTCATGGTTAGCAGTAGCACACACAAAGCAGTGTTTTACACCTTTATGGTTAGCAGTAACACACACAAAGCAGTGTTTTACACCCTCATGGTTAGCAGTAGCACACACAAAGCAGTGTTTTACACCCTCATGGTTAGCAGTAGCACACACAAAGCAGTGTTTTACACCTTTATGGTTAGCAGTAGCACACACAAAGCAGTGTTTTACACCTTTATGGTTACCAGTAGCACACACAAAGCAGTGTTTTACATTCTTCTGAATCTGAATGCACTTTTCTAGTTTCTGGCCTAAACCATCTGTCAAACAATCTTTGTCCTGTATGGAGGTAAGACATTTTCCTCCTTCTCATTAAAGGGACAGTCTACTCCAGAATATTATTGTTTAAAATAATCCCCTTATTACCCATTCCCCAGTTTTGCATAACCAACATGTGTATATTCATGTACTTTTTACCTCTGTGATTACTTAGTATCTAAGCCTCTGCAGACTGCCCCCTCATTTCAGTTCTTTTAACAAAATTGTATTTTAGCCAATCAGTATTGACACATAAATAACTCCACAGGAGTGAGCACAATGTTATCTATATGACACGTGAACTAGCGCTGTCTAGCAGTAAAAATCTGTCAAAATTCACTGAGATTATTGACAGCATTCAAGGGCTTAGAAATTAGCATATAAGCCTACCTAGGTTTAGTCTTCAACAAAGAATACCAAAGAAAAAAGCAACTTTGATGATAAAAGTAATTTGGGAAGATTACAACATGCCCTAACTGAATCATGAAGTTTCATTTTGACTAGACTGTCCCTTTAAAGACATCTATGGGTGGAAGAGGCTTACTGTAGAGTTTGCATAGTTAGGCTGCAGTAAAGGTCACAGAAAGAAGATAGAAAGTCAATGTACAGGTAGCCCTCAGTTTACGCCGGGGTTAGGTTCCAGAAGGAATGGTTGTAAATCGAAACCGTTGTAAATTGAAACCCAGTTTATAATGTAAGTCAATGGGAAGTAAGGGAGATAGGTTCCAGGCCCCTCCCAAAATTGTCATAAGTAACACCTAATACATTATTTTTAAAGCTTTGAAATGAAGACTTTAAATGCTAAACAGCATTATAAACCTTATAAAATAATCACACAACACAGAATATATAATTAAACTAAGTTAAATGAACAAAAACATTTGCTAAACAGCATTATAAACCTAATAAAATAATCACACAACACAGACTTCACTTGCATTTTTCTGCAAACAGTTCTTTCTATGCATTCCAATCTGGACTGATTTATAGACAGGAAGATCTTGTTCCTTTGAAATCTGCTTGATAGCTCAGGTCTGGTTAAACTGATTAATTTCAGCTTGCTTGGCTTTGCTGCAACACAAGCGGACAGCTCCACCTACTGGGTATTTTAATAAATACACTGCTTCTCAATGCTTTTCAATAGCAGTCACATGATTGGGAAAAAAGGTTGTTATTCTGAAACGGTGTAAATTGAACCGTTGTAAAACGAGGGCCACCTGTACTTGGTTTTTACAGTTGGGAAAATGCTGACAATACCAATGAAGTCTCAGTACCAAAAGAAACACTAATGAAAAACAGTGTCAAATCACTGAATTTCTAAATGATACCACACTATAAATGATTAAATAGGTATTATCTCTCAATCATCTAGATGGGCTGCTTGACAACATTATATAAAGAAGCTCAGATCCAGATGGTTAGCTACAAAGGTGCAGCCCATGAAGCAGCTGTTTGTTTCTAAATTAAAGGGACATTCTAGCCAAATGAGCATTATTGCATTACATGTTTGAATAAAAGCATTGGGTGAGGTATTGTTATACTTATGAATGTTCAGCAGGTGTTTTGGTGTGTTTCTGTTTTGGCTGGATTGTCCCTTAAAAGATACTGATTTTCCAACAGTGCAGAAGCACAAACCTTATGATTTTTGTTTGCCTAGGGGTGAATTTTTTGTAGGCACATGCAAGACTGAATACACATACAGCACAATAAATGAATACATGATGCCATCTAATGGTATATTTTTGAATTACAATAGACAGTATAAAGGCAAGTTTTCACTAAGTAATACTTACTAGAAAGTGCAAACTGCACACCTTAGGGTGCAAACTAATTTATGTCACAGAGTATTTTATTCTTAAATATGGGACACAAAGAAAGAAGATACAGATATACAAGTTTATAAAGTACATAATTGCATCTGATTAACGAATTCACTGTTTATCAGCAACATGCAGGTTTTGTTGAATACTTTATATGTGCTGTAATTAAAAAATAATAATAAATAAACAAATAAAAAAAACTTGATTTTGTGTAGAATTTGTGACTCCCAAAATTTCTCCTTGGGGGGCACTTCCACGGGGCCTTGGGAGGAGGATGAGACTGCTTTGTGTCACGGGAGGGCCAGTCATGTCATGTGCAGGATTTTGGCATGCCACGGATGGGACTAGGCGTGCCGCAGGCAGGGATGGATGTGTTGCGGGCTAGGCAGGGTGTGTCGCAGGTCACAAATTATTTGTTACATAAATGCAGGAAATGTCCCTTTTAGTAACACTATATCTTTGAATTTGGCAATATAGACTTATATTTGCATAAAGTAAATTATAGCTTTATAAATGTTAGTACTTTAATAACAACTGGTGGGAAAAATACTACTACAACATCTAAACTGATGTCTGTTTTTGTATTTGTCTATTTAAATTGTAAATCATTGTCTATGTAGTTTTTAAAACTTTTTTTATTTAATGCATATGAAAGTCAACTTTAAACTTTCATGAGTCAGATAGATAATGCAATTAAATAAAAACAACAACTTATTTATTTTTATTATAAAATTAATCTCTCTTTCTCTTGGTATCGTGTTAAAACACAGACCCTTTGTGTGTGTGTATGTGTGTGTGTATGTGTGTGTGTATATATATATATATATATATATATATATATATATATGTCACGTGTGTGTGTGTGTGTGTGCTGCATTAGACTGAATTCAAATGTAAACAAACATTTTTCTAGAAACAAAAAATTGAACATGTTTTACGGCTAGATTACAAGTAGCGCACTGACTGCAGCTCACGTGCGATATGTTTTTTCTTTGGGCTCCCTTGAGCGTCTTCAGCCAGAGACACCTATTTATATGATCAAACCTATCTTTGAATTGGGATGACCCATAAAAAACTGTAGACTCATTATTTATTTGCCTGCTGCTCCTGTAATTTAACTTTACTAATGTCACTTTTACACTCTTTATTGAGGGTGGATTGTATCCTGCACACTTACATTTGCTGCATTTTCCTTTACAGATCTTCATGCTACACAGTGGGTTAAAGTTACTAAACAGTGACTTCTGCCTATTCAGCATCACCAGTTTTAGCAACCTCTTCTTTTTTAAAGGGACAGTCTACACTAAAATTATTATTGTCTAAAAAGATAGATAATGCCTTTACTACAATTCCCAAGCTTTGCACAACCAACTTTGTTAGATTAATATACTTTATAATATAGACAGACTCTTAATCACATGCTTTTGTATTTGCTTTTCACAACAGGAGACTGCTAGTTCATGTGGGCCATATAATTAAACAATGTGTTCACGCCCGAGAAGTTGTTTAAGATTTAGCACAACACAATACTAAATGCAAGTCAATAGATAATAAATAGTCACAGTCATGTGATCAGGGTGCTGTCAGAAGATGCTTAGAAACAAGGTAATCACAGAGGTAAAAAAGTATATTATTATAACTGTGTTGGTTATGCAAAACTGGGGAATGGGTAATAAAGGGATTATCTATATTTTAAAACAATAAAAATTCTATTGTTGACTGTCACTTTAAGGTCCTGATATTCAAAATCTCACCGGCATGGAGAGAAATCTTTTTTTACATTGTATAGTAATGTAGAGGTCTCTGTTTCACACTACATAACAACATGAACATTTATCAAGACAACATTTATGTTTCTAAATTTTCAAGGGCCTCATTGCACCGACAAGAGTTCTTAGAATATCTCACCTGAGCAGCGAGGTTGTGAATTTAAGGCCCTAACTCATCCTTCCGTTTTTTAGTAAATTAGATGCCTAGCATAAGATAGAAGTTGGTGATGGCGGAGAGGTTGTGGAGACATTAGTGAATCATGACCACCATATGATTTGATCCCCTCAGGAACTCATTGATATCTAGCCTGTGATTGTTCTCCTTTGCTGTGATCAAACATTCTGATATCTAGGGCGCGATCCGATATAGATCGTAGTTTGCGGCGCAAGTGAGGGAACCCCCGCCGCCTGCAGTTTCAGCTCGCAACTCGAGCTATCCTATATACGGCGCCGTCAGAGGCTAAAGTGCCGTAAGTCTGACAAACCAGCAAACCCTACCCTATTCTAAATTTAAAAAGTTCACAGCTCTTTTACCTTACCAGCCCTTAAAAGGGCCTTTTGCGGGGCATGCCCCAAAGAAAACAGCTCTTTTGCATTTAAATAAACATACAATACACCCCCCCAACATTACAACCCACCACCCACATACCCCTATTCTAAACCCACCCAAACCACCCTTAAAAAAAACCTAACAAATAATAACTTTATTAGGGATTGCGGCAGGGGATCGCGGTTGACAGGTAGATAGACATTGCGCATGCGTTAGGTGTTAGGTTTTATTTAGCAGCTAGTTTAGGGAGTTACGGGGCTCCAATAGACAGCATAAGGCTTACTACGGCTGCATTTTGTGGCGAGGTGAAAATGGAGTAAGATTTCTCCATTTTCGCCACGTAAGTCCTTACGCTGTATATTGGATACCAAACTGCGCTGGTTTGGTATACCTGCCTATGGCCCAAAAAACTACGGGCGAAAGCAGAAATATACGGGCGTAACTTCTAGGTTACGCCGTATATAGGATACCAAACCAGCGCAAATTTCGGCGTCGCCGGCTTTTGCGGGCGACGCTGCATATCGGATCGGGCCCCTGGTGGGTTTTCTATTCTGTGCAAATCCCAGCAAACATTACCAATGTAATGTTTTTAAACATTTTTTTTATAAGCCAAAGGTTTGCAATGTATTGTTTCTTAATTCCTAATAAATACTATGCATGAATAAGTAATGACTTAACTGTCCCTTTAAGCTCAGTTTTGAAGTGGTGTTTTTATCATCTAATAATTTAATGGAGTATGGGGAAAAAAAGATTATCTTATGGTGTAAGTTTTTTTGTGTTTTTTGTAACAAAAGGAATTTTAGCACTGTATTCTAACCTTTAAGAAATACTATGGGGTTCCTGAGAATTTGTAACACAAATAGGTATATCTTTACATGGACTTATGTCAATTTATGATTGTAATCTGATAAACACACATCTGGGGCCCCATTACATATGCGGTGTCGCCCACAAAAGACGGCGATGCCGGTTTTTGCGCAGGTTTGGTATCCTATATACAGCGCCGCATATAAATGCAGCACGTATATTTCACCCGTCGGCCGCAATTTTTACTCCCATAAGCTAACATGGGACCGCGTTGCAAATTGGTATCCAATATTCAGCGCAAGGACTTACGTGGCGAAAATGGAGAAATTTTACTCCATTTTCACCTCGCCATACAAGGCAGCCGCAGCAAGCCTTGCGCTGAGTATGGGAGCACCGTAACTCCCAAAACTGCCTGCAAAAATAAACACCTAACGCATGCGCAGTATCTATCTACCTGTCAACCGCAATCCCCCACCGCAATAACTAATAAACTGTATTAACCCCTATATCCTCAATCAAACCCACATCGTAACTAATACAAGTATTAACCCCTAAACTGACAACCCCCCACAACGCAATAAGCCTAATTAAACTATTAACCCCCATATCCGCCATCAAACCCACACCGCAAGTAATAACTAAATTATTAATCCCTAAATCTGCCAACCCCAACATCGCAAACTACCAAGCAAAAGTATTAACCCCTAAACCGCCAAAGCCCACAACGCAATACACCTATCAAAAGTATTAACCCCTAAACCACAAAAGCCCACAACGCAAATAAATAAATTACTAAGCCCCCTAGCCTAACACCCCCTAACCTAACACCCCCTAAATGAACCCAAATTACCTAAATTACAAAATACTAAAGTTACTATTAAAATAAAAAAAACTAACATTACTTTAAAAATAAAATTAAATTAAATATAAATTAAAGGGACAGTCTATTCAAAATTAAAATTCTGGTGTAGACTGTTCCTTTAAGCTACAATTACATAAAATAGCAAAATCTAAGATTACATAAAATAAAAAACAAAATTACCAAATTTAAAAAAAATATACCTACTCCCTATGAAAATAAAAAAGCCCCCCCCAAAATAAAAACACCCCTACTCTAAGAATAAACTACCAGTAGCCCTTAAAAGGGCTTTTTGCAGGGCATTGCCCCAAGATAATCAGCTCTTTTACAAAAAATACACAAAGTCCCCCCTAACAGTAAACCCCCCCACCCACCAAACCCCCCCAAATAAAAGAACCTAACATTAAAAAAACCTAAACTACCCATTGCCCTGAAAAGGGCATTTGTTGGGCATTGCCCTTAAAAGGGCATTTAGCTCTTTTACTGCCCACCCTATCTAAATAATAAAAAAAAATAATAAAAAAAAACCTAAGTCTAACCCCCAGGTTAATACTCACCATTCCTGAAATCCGGCGAAGAAGGTCCTGTCCCATGCGGTGAAGTCTTCTTCCAAGCGGCGACATCTTCTTCCAGGAACATCCGGCACTGAGCGGACAGCGGAGATGAAGACCGGTGAGCCTGGAACTGAAGACTGGCGACCGCGGAGCCATGAAGCGTGGAGGATCCTCTTTATATGATCCCCGCCGTACACTGGATTGAGAATTCAAGGTACGCGATTAAAAATAGTGTCCCTTCAATTCCTATTGGCTGATTTAAATCTTCAAATTCAAATCAGCCAAAATTGGACAATAGAAGATTGGAAAAATGTTGCCTGGTCTGATGAGTCTCGATTTCAGCTGCAACATTCAGATGGTAGAGTCAGAATTTGGTGTAAACAAAATGAAAGCATTGATCTTGTATCAATGGTTCCGGCTGGTGGTGATGTTGTAACGGTGTGGGGGATATTTTCTTGGCACACTTTGGGCCCCTTAGTACCAATTGATCATCGTTTAAACGCCACGGCCTACCTGAGTATTGTTGCTGACCATGTCCATCCCTTTATGACTACAGTGTACCCATCTTCTGATGGCTACTTCCAGCAGGATAATGCACCATGTCACAAAGCTCACATCATCTCAAACTGGTTTCTTGAAAATGACAATGAGTTCAATGTACTCCAATGGCCTCCACAGTCACTAGATCTCAATCCAATAGAGCACCTTTGGGATGTGATGGAATGGGAGATTTGCATCATGGATGTGCAGCCGACAAAACTGCAGCAACTGTATGATGCTATCATGTCAATATGGACCAAAATGTCTGAGGAATGTTTCCAACACCTTGTTGAATCTATGCCACGAAGAATTAAATACACAAATACATATATACACACATATAAACATATATATATATATACACACACACAGACATATCCATCTTTAGACATGTAAATGTATGTATCTCTATGCCCTTTGCCTGCCTTTTTTTCCAACACCTGAGACCTCATATCTTTGAGCCCTTTTTATTAGATAGTGTTATTATGAGTGTAACTGTACGTTTACATGTATTTTTTATGTACTTTGTGACACTTTTTTGTTTCCTGAAATAGTTTACCAAAGCTCTGAGGACACGTTTGCGGGTGCGCGATAAATTAGCGCTCCACTTATAATCTAGCCCTAAATGTTTTGCAAGCTTTTGAAATTGTAGTTTTTCCACTCCCCCCATAGAGACTGGAGTGCAGAATCCTGATATTGCTACATACTGCACACTGATTGGTTGATATGACCCAGAGCTTATTTATATATATGCCTAACTGTATCAGCAAAGGAACTAAGCTAAACAACACTGAAGAGGTTTTTCAAGGGATGTGTCCTGAGTCTGAAAAACAATGCCTGTTTTTCTAACAAAATGCAAGTTAAATTACAGGAAAATCAGGGAAAATAAATAAGGAAAGTCCATTACAAACCTGTTTTAACTATGCATGATTAAACATTTTGGCTTAGATAACAAGTGGAGCACAAAAATATTATCACTGCTGAGCACTAAGGCCCCGATATTCAAAGCATCGACAAACTGTCGAAAAACTGCCTTACTAGCCTCATTGGCCTTGCAGTCCAATGGTCTGTCGAGATATTCAAAGAAAAGGGGCAGACACACGAAGTGCCGGAGAATGGCGATGTGCCTACCATAGGAAATAATGAGAAGCGCTTTGTCAGCAAAAGTTTGACAGCATTGCTAGTTATCTGCGATATAGGTGGAGGGGGGCTGACTTTAAAATGTGTTTACACAAAATGGATTGTGCGTTCGCTAATTTTTAAAAAGGATATGTGTAGTAACACTCCAAATTATGCACATGTATATTAAGTTTCATTGTATATTCAACAGTTTTGGCACAATCTGAAATCTTGACACTGAAAAGCTGGCGAGACTGATAGGGCTGAATAGGATAGCTAAGATGGACGATAGGGCTTTTAATATTAGAAACCCACGGCAATGTTTGCACATTACAATACAGGTTACTCCCATGGAATGGCCAGTAAACTCCCACATAATGCCTATATATTCGTCATGCTGGTGATCCACTTTGTTAATAAAGACAACAAAGAAGAGAGAAAACAATATTGCCAATGTGTGTGCCGTGTTATATATTTATTCTTTGTGTCCAGCACACTGTCAGATTTACTCATGGCAAAATGCATACCAACGCTTATGAAAAACACTTGCAGCACACTGTCAGACTCACTCATGGCAAAACGCATGCCGCCGCTTGTGAAAAACATGTGCAGCACACTGTCAGATTCACAGCTAATTTAAATATCTACACATACACTCCCCATTAAGTTACACCCAAGAAGAGTTTCTCACACAAACTTGAGTTTATTAATTTTGGTATAAGAAACATGATATCATTATACATTATTAGATTTACATATACCATGTCCCATGATCTAACTCATGATTTATTCTTCCACATATAAAAGAAGATTGCACATACACATTTTTGTCAGTTCTCTGAACGTTTAACCCCTTAATTACCGGACCATTTTTCAATTTTCTTACCCTTAATGACAATGGCTATTTTTACATTTCTGCAGTGTTTGTGTTTAGCTGTAATTTTTCTCTTACTCGTTTACTGTACCCACACATATTATATACCGTTTTTCTCGCCATTAAATGGACTTTCTAAAGATACCATTATTTTCATCATATCTTATAATTTACTATAAAAAAATATAAAATATGAGGAAAAAATTGACAAAAACACACTTTTTCTAACTTTTACCCCCAAAATCTGTTACACATCTACAACCACCAAAATACACCCATTCTAAATAGTTTCTAAATTTTGTCCCAAGTTTAGAAATACCCAATGTTTACATGTTCTTTGCTTTTTTTGTAAGTTATAGGGCCATAAATACAAGTAGCACTTTGCTATTTCCAAACCACTTTTTTTCAAAATTAGCGCTAGTTACATTGGAACACTGATATCTTTCAGGAATCCCTGAATATCCCTTGACATGTATATATTTATATTTAGAAGACATCCCAAAGCATTGATCTAGACCCATTTTGGTATATTTCATGCCACCATTTCACCGCCAAATGCGATCAAATAAAAAAAATTGTTCACTTTTTCACAATTTTTTTCACTAACTTTAGGTTTCTCGCTGAATTTATTTACAAACAACTTGTGCAATTATGGCATAAATGGTTGTAAATACTTCTATGGGATCCCCTTTGTTCAGAAATAGCAGACCTATATGGATTTGGCGTTGCTTTTTGGTAATTAGAAGGCCGCTAAATGCCGCTGCACACCACACGTGTATTATGCCCAGCCGTGAAGGGGTTAATTAGGGAACTTGTAGGGAGCTTTTAGGTTTAATTTTAGCTTTAGTGTAGTGTAGTAGACAACCCAAATTATTGATATAGGCCCATTTTGGTATATTTCATGCCACCATTTCACCGCCAAATACGATCAAATTAAAAAAAAAACTTAAATTTTTCACAATTTTAGGTTTCTCACTGAAATTATTTACAAACAGCTTGTGCAATTATGGCACAAATGGTTGTAAATGCTTCTCTGGGATCCCCTTTGTTCAGAAATAGCAGACATATATGGCTTTGGTGTTGCTTTTTGGTAATAATAAGGCCGTTAAATACTGCTGCGCACCACACTTGTAATATGCCCAGCAGTTAAGGGGTTAATTAGGTAGCTTGTGGGGTTAATTTTTAGCTTTAGTGTAGAGATCAGCCTCCCACCTGACACATCCCACCCCCTGATCCCCCCCTGACCCCCCTCAAACAGCTCTCTTCCCTCCCCACCTCACAATTGTCACCGCCATCTTACTGAAATAAAAATATTTTCTTTAATTTTTTTTATTTTTTGGCATAAAGTCTGCAGTGATAGATCCCCCCTTACCCCACAACCTCCCTGATCCCCCCATACATCTTTCTAACCCTCCCCCTCTGTCTATTTGCCGCCATCTTGGGTACTGGCAGCTGTCTGCCAGTACCCAATTTGCCCCCCAAAATTGTTTTTTTTAACTTTTTAAATATACAATATTTTTCTGTAGTGTAGCTGGCCCCCCTAAATAATCTTCAACCCTCCCCCTCCCAGATCCCTTAATAAACAACCGAGATGCCACTGCATCTAGATCGATCGGTTTTTTTTCCCAATTGTTTGTAAATTTTGCGTGCACGCGCGCGCGCACACCCGCCCCCCCGTTCCCCCCCACCGCAACAGCAGCACCAGCAACAAATGAAGATTATTTACCGTCGGGTATATTTTACTGCTTAGATGTGATTATAGGTAAATGCAGCAACCGACCCACCAACTCATTTGAATACATACATAGCCGATGCAGATGGGGCCACAGAGTGGCCCTTTCTGCATCGGTATGTAAAATGGGGGATTGTAGTGATGCCTCAATATTGAGGCATCACTACAATCCCTTGTAAGCAGCTGGAAGCGATCATGATCGCTTCCAGCACTTAAGGCAACAGAGGACGTACCAGGTACGTCAGCTGTCATTAAGGGAAGTTTTTCCTATGACGTACCTGGTACGTCCACTGTCATTAAGGGGTTAATGGCCAGAACCATTGACATGGTGGGTCCCAGATTTACCAATGAAGAGAGTTCAGCACTAATGTGTAAGGAATCCGCTCCTGGTTTTCCTTTTTTTACTGCAGCTTACCTTCCCACCTGTATTTAAGTCATGTCTCCGCCCCAAACAAGTGCTTAGTTATTAAGTTCATATCAGCTAAGCTCTACGCATCCATTTCTGATTCTGTGTATTATATCAAGAATTTGAAGTTATATGATACCCAAAGTTATTGGATTTACAAATACCAGCTGGAGCTGGTCCTATAAACAACTTTTCCAGTGTAACTGAGTTAAATCATCTAAGTTACATATTTGTTACTCTACAGCCAGCACAAGCTCTTACCCTGAGGATTGGATCTGTTTTATTAGACAGCTACAAACCAGGACAAACCGGAACAACCAAGGAGCAACCGCAAGTAAAATAAAATCTAAAGTTACTTCCATACTGATAACAGGTCTATTTTCTGCATTACTAGCATATCGCTACTTTTGTTTCATTTTATAAGTGTAACAAGCCGGTTTCAGTATAACGCTACGGAACAGCTCTGACGTCACCAGCTGGGGAAACTCCTGTGTATCTGACACGCCCCTGTCAGCAGCTGCTTGGTTCTGCGTTCTCTCTCACTACATCCAAGACGGATACTATAGCTGTCAGCCTTTACAGTGGCTAGTCCACATTTCACATGCTGTCTGTCTAAACCTAAGTATCCTTACTGAAACCCACTGATTGCCAATTCTGATTCCTAATTCAAAGTTATTGAACTTCCTTTGCAGTTTCTTAGCGGAATATTGCTACACATTAATAGTAGCCATATTTACATATATATTTCTACACTTCAATTCATCATAAATAAAACTCACTCTGAATCATCACAGCCTATGCTGAAATAATAGTCTGTATTTTAGAGTGAAACATTCATACTACTAATATTACGGCAGTTGAGATCCAACACAATAAATCACTTTACATAATGTTCGCGATCAAGGACCATTTCTCTAAGCTGTATGTGGTGGAGAGGAGGTCGACGAGCACCAAAATAAAGGAAGACATCTGGATGTCTGTCGCTGTTAATGTTAGTGCAGTGGCAGACATCCATAGGACACCCTTGCAGATGAGGAAGCTATTCTCAGACATGAGGGTAACAGACATCCCAACTCTCCCTGAAGTTCAGGGAGCCTCCCTGATTGTAATAGAGGCTCCCTGATGCCAGCAAATGGAATGTAATCTCCCTGAAACTCCAAGTACCATGATCCAATGTGGCCGAAATCCAGAAAAGTGTTTCTTTAAGGAATGCCTTTAGTTGCTGGGACGTTATAGAACCCTTAAAGCATGCATCAGTAACAAAAAAAACCCCATGATTTTAATAAAATAAAACACAAATACTACCTTATTTACTGCACGTAATTAAACTTTGTGTTCTAAAATATTTAAGCATTCAACAAGCGTACGATCACTGGAAAATAGGTTTGTTGTATGTGGTTGTGAAATAAAGCTACTTTTTTTAAATGTGCCTTTAGTGGGAAGCTACAGAGGGCTAGTGTCCGTCAGATAGGTAAAAAGAAAGGAAAACGGACATTAGTACTCAGGCCTCATGAGGTAACTTTTTGTGACCTCCTCAGGCTGTACATCACTTTCTCCGCTGCAAGAGGGTCCCATCTTCCTTCCTCCTCGACCTCTTGTCGCTCCCCAGCCAGAGGGGATACAGACCCTGTTCCCAATCAAGAGGCAAGTGCTTCGTCTGGGGTTGACATGGGACCATAGAGTGGTCTAGAGGCTGAACCAGGTAAAACATTTATTTATTTTATTAGCTTATAATGCTTTAGTATAATTTTAATCAATGTGTATATACTAATCTTGTTTACATTTTTAATAATTACATCAGATGTTAAAGGAACAGTCAACACCAGAAGTTTTGTTGTTTTAAAAGATTGATAATCCCTTAATTACCAATTCCCCAGTTTTGCAAAACCAACACAGTTACAATTATACACGTTTTACCTCTGTAATTACCTTGTATCTAAGCCTCAGCAGACTACCCCCTTATTTCAGTTCTTTTGACAGACTTGCATTTTAGCCAATCAGAGCTGACTCCATGGTAAATTCACGTGCATGAGCTCAATGTTAGCTATATGAAACACGTGAACTAATGCATGTATTTAGATTAGAGGCGGCCTTCAAGGTCTAGGAAATTAGCATATGAACCTCCTAGGTTTAGCTTTAAGCTAAGAATACCAAGAGAACAAAGCAAAATTGGTGATAAAAGTAAATTGGAAAGTTGTTTAAAATTACATGCCATATTTGAATCATGAAAGTTTTTTTTGGACTTGACTGTCCCTTTAACTATGAATAGATATACGCCTAGATTTAGAGTTTTGTCGGTAAAGACCCGCGTAGCTAATGCCGCTTTTTTTCCCAACGCACCCTTAAGACAACACTGGTATTGAGAGTTGTCTGAGGGGCTGCGTTAGGCTCCAAAAAGGGTGCGTTGAGCCTAATGTCCCGCCACTTCAACCCTCAATACCAGCATTGCTTACGGTAGCGGTAAGCTGGGAAAACGTGCTCGTGCACGATATCCCCATAGGAAACAATGGGGCAGTTTGGGCTGAAAAAAAACCTAACACCTGCAAAAAAGCAGCGTTCAGCTCCCAACGCAGCCCCAATGTTTCCTATGGGGAAACACTTTCTAAGTCTGCTCCTAACACCCTAACATGAACCCCAAGTCTAAACACCCCTAACCTTACACTTATTAACCCCTAATCTGCCGCCCCCGCTATCGCTGACACCTGCATTATATTATTAGCCCCTAATCTGCAGCTCCGTACACCGCCGCAACCTACATTATACCTATGTACCCCTAATCTGCTGCCCCTAACATCGCCGACCCCTGTATTATATTTATTAACCCCTAATCTGCCCCCCCAACGTCGCCGCTAACTTACCTACACTTATTAACCCCCGAATCTGCCGACCGGACCTCGCCGCTACTCTAATAAAGTTATTAACCCCTAAACCGCCGCAGTCCCGCCTCGCAAACCCTATAATAAATAGTATTAACCCCTAATCTGCTCTCCCTAACATCGCCGCCACCTAACTTCAAGTATTAACCCCTAATCTGCCGACCGGACCTCGCCGCTACTATAATAAATGTATTAACCCCTAAAGCTAAGTCTAACCCTAACCCTAACACCCCCCTAAATTAAATATAATTTTAATCTAACAAAATAAATTAAATATTATTAACTAAAGTATTCCTATTTAAATCTAAATACTTACCTGTAAAATAAACCCTAATATAACTACAATATAACGAATAATTATATTGTAGCTATTTTAGGATTTATATTTATTTTACAGGCAACTTTGTATTTATTTTAACTAGGTACAATAGTTATTAAATAGTTATTTACTATTTAATAGCTACCTAGTTAAAATAATTACAAAATTACCTGTAAAATAAATCCTAACCTAAGTTACAATTAAACCTAACACTACACTATCAATAAATAAATTAAATCAATTAACTACAAGTACCTACAATTAAATAAACTAAACTAAATTACAAAAACAAACAAACACTAAATTACAAAAAATAAAAAAGATTACAAGAATTTTAAGCTAATTACACCTACTCTAAGCCCCCTAATAAAATAACAAAGCCCCCCAAAATAATAAAGGTCCCTACCCTATTCTAAATTAAAAAAAAACAGCTCTTTTACCAGCCCTTAAAAGGGCTTTTTGCGGGGCATGCCCCAAAGTAAACGAACGGCGGACTTGAACTTCCGGTATGGTTCGCGAACCGGCGAACCGCCATTGACTTCAATAGGCAGGCAAACTTTAAAATCTACAAGGACTCTTTCTGGCCACAATAGTGATGGAAAAGTTGTTTCAAGGGGACTAACACCTGGACTGTGGCATGCTGGAGGGGGATCCATGTCAAAACTCCCATGGAAAATTACATAGTTGATGCAGAGTCTGCTTTTAACCCATAAAAGGCCTAAATCACCTAGCATTCCTAAATTGTTTGCAATAACATGCTTTTAAACATCAGTTATGATGTCGTATCTATCAGGTAGTGTAAGGGTTACGGCCGCTTCACAGTGACAGACCAAACTCCAAGTGTAACGCACCGCAAACAACTGCAAACAGTCCATTTGCACAACCACGAGATAGATAGATTGGATAGATAGATACATAGATTACATAGCTCAATCGATGCAATATACATATGATCGATACAAATTACATAGATCAATAGATGCAATATACATTTGATAGATACGAATTACATCGATCAATAGATGCAATATCCATTTAATAGATACGAATGTTATCGATCCAAAGATGCAATATACATTTGATAGATACGAATTACATCAACCAAAATATGTAATATACATTCTATAGATACGAATTACATTGATCAATAGATGCAATATACATTTCATAGATATGTTTGATAGTTAGATCGATTTGATAGATAAATATATAGATTTGAAATATATATAATTTCCCTGACAGAGTATAACAATAAGACATGCGGTCTGTGACCCGTGGTGTGTTAAGTAGTACTATTCTTAGCAGTTTACTACAACCTGTTACTCCCCCTATCGGGGGAGGTCTATATGGCCTGCATTTTTGGAACCGGGAGATGGAAGAAGATGATTGGTCTGTCCTCTTACTTCAAATTTGTCAAAAACACAAGTGGCTGTCTCAAAACAGTCCGGACACGAGATAGATAGATAGGATAGATAGATATACATAGATTGATAGAATCGATAGAAGAAAAATAGATAGATTTGTTAGATATATAATTACCCTGACAAAGTATAATAATTAAACATGCGGTCTGGGACCCATGGTAACTAGGTTGTGTAAAGTAGTACTATTCTTAGCACTTTCATCCCTGTAACTCCTCCTATCGGTGGAGGTCTATATGGCCTGCATGATTACCATGACAAAGTATAACAAGACACGCGGTCTGGGACCCATGGTAACTAGGTTGTGTTAAGTAAAACTTTTCTTAGCAGTCTAATCCCTGTTACTCCCCCTATCAAGGGAGGTCTATATGGCCTGCATGATTACCCTGACAAAGTACAATAACAAAACATGCAGTCATGGACCCATGGTAACTAGGTTGTGTTAAGTAGTACTATTCTTAGCACTTTCATCCCTGTTACTCCCCCTATCGGGGGAGGTCTATATGGCGTGCCTGATTATCCTGGCAAAATATAACAACAAGACATGCGGTCTGGGAACCACTGTTAACTAGGTTGTGTTAATTTTTAATATTTTTAGCACTTTAATCACTGTCACTCCACCTATCGGGGGCGGTCTATATGGCCTGGCTGATTATCCTGGCAAAATCTAATAACAAGACATGCGGTCTGGGAACCACTGTTAATGTTAACTAGGTTGTGTTAAGTAGTACTTTTCTAAGCACTTTAATCCCTGTTACTCCCCCTATCGGTGGAGGTCTATATGGCCTGCATGATTACCCTAACAAAGTATAATAACAAAACATGCGGTCTGGGACCCATGGTAAATAGGTTGTGTTAAGTAGTACTATTCTTAGCACTTTCATCCCTGTAACTCCCCCTATCGGGGGAGGTCTATATGGCCTGCATGATTACCCTGACAAAGTTTAACAACCAAACATGCGGTCTGGGACCCATGGTGGTTCTGGTATAACTAGGTTTTCTTAAGTATTAATATTCTTCCTATTTTAATCCCTGTGATTGGTCTGTCCTCCTACTTCAGATTTGTCCAAAACACAAGTGGCTGTCTCAAAACAGTCCGGACAGAAGATAGATAGATAGATAGGATAGATAGATATACATAGATTGATAGTTAGATAGAATCGATAGAAGAGAAATAGATAGATTTGTTAGCTATATAATTACCCTGACAAAGTATAATAATTAAACATGCGGTCTGGGACCCATGGTAACTAGGTTGTGTTAAGTAGTACTATTTTTAGCACTTTAATCCCTGTAACTCCCCCTATCGGGGGAGGTCTATATGGCCTGCATGATTACCCTTACAAAATATAACAACAAGACACACGGTGTGGGACCCATGGTAACTAGCTTGTGTTAATTAGTACTTTTCTTAGCACTTTAATCCCTGTTACCCCCCCCCTATCGGGGGAGGTCTATATGGCCTGCCTGATTACCCTGACAAAATATAATAATAAGACATGCGGTCTGGGACCCATGGTAACTAGGTTGTGTTTTAAGTAGTACTATTCTTAGCACTTTAATCACTGTAACTCCCCCTATCAGGGGAGGTCTATACGGCCTGCATGATTACCCTTACAAAATATAATATTAAGACATCTGCTCTGGGTCTTGGACCCATGGTAAGGTTGTGTTAAGTAGTACTGTTCTTAGCATTTTAATACCTGTTACTCACCCTATCGGGGGAGGTCTATGTGGCCTGCATGATTACCCTAACAAAATATAATAATAAGACATATGCTCTGGGACCCATGGTAAGGTTGTGTTAAGTAGTACTGTTCTTAGCATTTTAATACCTGTTACTCACCCTATCGGGGGAGGTCTATATGGCCTGCATGATTACCCTTACAAAATATAATAACAAGACATGCGGTCTGGGACCCATGGTAACTAGGTTGTGTTAAGTAGTACTGTTCTTATTAGTTTAATACCTGTTACAACACCTAATGGTGGGATGTCTATATGGCCTGCATGATTAGCCGCACCAAACCAAAAAAAAGACATGCGGTCTTGGACTAAGACCCATGGCTAACTCGGTTGTGTAAAGTAGTACTATTCTTAGCACTTTCATCCCTGTTACTTCCAGGCCTCTCGGGGGAGGTCTACATGGCCATCATGATTATCCTAACAAAGTACAACAATAAAACCTTGGCTCTTGAAAGCCTGTTAATTGGCTGTATTTTGGTAGTACTGTTCTTATTAGTTTAATACCTGTTACAACACCTAATGGTGGGAGGTCTATATGGCCTGCATGATTAGCCACACCAAACCAAAAAAAATGACATGCGGTGTTGGACTAAGACCCATGGCTAACTCGGTTGTGTAAAGTAGTACTATTCTTAGCACTTTCATCCCTGTTACTTCCAGGCCTCTCGGGGGTGGTCTACATGGCCATCATGATTATCCTAACAAAGTACAACAATAAAACCTTGGCTCTTGAAAGACTGTTAATTGGCTGTATTTTGGTAGTACTGTTCTTATTAGTTTAATACCTGTTACAACACCTAATGGTGGGAGGTCTATATGGCCTGCATGATTAGCCGCACCAAACCAAAAAAAATGACATGTGGTGTTGGACTAAGACCCATGGCTAACTCGGTTGTTTAAAGTAGTACTATTCTTAGCACTTTCATCCCTGTTACTTCCAGGCCTCTCGGGGGTGTTCTACATGGCCATCATGATTATCCTAACAAAGTACAACAATAAAATCTTGGCTCTTGAAAGCCTGTTAATTGGCTGTATTTTGGTAGTACTGTTCTTATTAGTTTAATACCTGTTACAACACCTAATGGTGGGAGGTCTATATGGCCTGCATGATTAGCCACTTTCATCCCTGTTACTTCCAGGCCTCTCGTGGGTGGTCTACATGGCCATCATGATTACCCTCACCAAAATATAAGAACAAGACGTGCGGCCAGGGAACCATGGTAAGGTTACTTCCTTTTGCACAATCGAGTATACCAGTTGCAGGCAGAGGTTCTGACCCTGCATTATGCCTGCACCTCTCCCTAAAAGAGGCATCCGTTACAGAGTCTGTGGGCATGTATGCAAAGAGCTGGCCTGCCTAAAAGGAGCAGCAAGGCAGTACAGGTCGTTCTCCTTCAGGCGTTTTATACGATGGCCCACGACCCTCAACAGCCCCAACAGCATGAAACACCACATATGCTATCCTTTTGCACAATAGAGTACAGGTATGGCATTGATTTTAGGAACACAGAGATAATTTTTATGAACCGTGAAATTGAACTAAAAACCATGCTTGCAAACCCAGTACAGTACAGGTCGTTCTCCTTCTGCCTTTTTATAAGAGGGTCCACCAGGACCATCAACAGAAACAACAGCAGGAAAGAGGACATATGGCATCGTTTAGAACAATAGAGTACAGGTACGGAATTGTTTTAGAAACCCAGAGATAATTTTTAGGAACAAGGAAATTGAATAAAAAAACTGATTGGACACCCACTACAATTCGTTCTCCTTCAGCCTTTTTATAAGAGGGTCCAGGACCCTCAACAGAAACAACAGCAGGAAAGAGGACATATGGCATCCTTTAGAACAATAGAGTACAGGTACGGCATTGATTTTAGAAACCCGGAGTTAATTTTTAGGAACCGGGAAATTGAACACAAAAAAATGATTGGACAGCCAGTATAATTCGTTCTCCTTCAGCCTTTTTATAAGAGGGTCCAGGACCCTCAACAGAAACAACAGCAGCAAACAGGACATATGGCATTGTTTAGAACAATAGAGTACAGGTAAGGCATTGATTTTAGAAACCCGGAGTTAATTTTTAGGAACCGGGAAATTGAACACAAAAAATGATTGGACAGCCAGTATAATTCGTTCTCCTTCAGCCTTTTTATAAGAGGGTCCATGACCCTCAACAGAAACAACAGCAGGAAACAGGACATATGCCATCCTTTTAAAAAATAGAGTACAGATACCGCATTGATTTTAGAAACCCGGAGATAATTTTTAGGAACCAGGAAATTGAATAAAAAAAATGATTGGACACCCACTACAATTCGTTCTCCTTCAGCCTTTTTATAAGAGGGTCCAGGACGCTCAACAGAAACAACAGCAGGAAAGAGGACATATGGCATCCTTTAGAACAATAGAGTACAGGTACGGCATTGATTTTAGAAACCCGGAGTTAATTTTTAGGAACCGGGAAATTGAACACCAAAAATGATTGGACAGCCAGCATAATTCATTCTCCTTCAGCCTTTTTATAAGAGGGTCCAGGACCCTCAACAGAAACAACAGCAGCAAACAGGACATATGGCATTGTTTAGAACAATAGAGTACAGGTAAGGCATTGATTTTAGAAACCCGGAGTTAATTTTTAGGAACCGGGAAATTGAACACAAAAAATGATTGGACAGCCAGTATAATTCGTTCTCCTTCAGCCTTTTTATAAGAGGGTCCAGGACCCTCAACAGAAACAACAGCAGGAAAGAGGACATATGGCATCGTTTAGAACAATAGAGTACAGGTACGAAATAGATTTTAGAAACCCGGAGATAATTTTTAGGAACCAGGAAATTGAATAAAAAAACTGATTGGACACCCACTACAATTCGTTCTCCTTCAGCCTTTTTATAAGAGGGTCCAGGACCCTCAACAGAAACAACAGCAGGAAACAGGACATATGCCATCCTTTAGAACAATAGAGTACAGGTACGGCATTGATTTTAGAAACCCGGAGTTAATTTTTAGGAACCGGGAAATTGAACACAAAAAAATGATTGGACAGCCAGTATAATTCGTTCTCCTTCAGCCTTTTTATAAGAGGGTCCAGGACCCTCAACAGAAACAACAGCAGGAAACAGGACATATGCCATCCTTTTGAAAAATAGAGTACAGGTACGGCATTGATTTTAGAAACCCGGAGATCATTTTTAGGAACCGGGAAATTGAATAAAAAAAATGATTGGACACCCACTACAATTCGTTCTCCTTCAGCCTTTTTATAAGAGGGTCCAGGACCCTCAACAGAAACAACAGCAGGAAACAGGACATATGCCATCCTTTTGAAAAATCGAGTACAGGTACGGCATTGATTTTAGAAACCCGGAGATAATTTTTAGGAACCGGGAAATTGAATAAAAAAAATGATTGGACACCCACTACAATTCGTTCTCCTTCAGCCTTTTTATAAGAGGGTCCAGGACCCTCAACAGAAACAACAGCAGGAAAGAGGACATATGGCATCCTTTAGAACAATAGAGTACAGGTACGGCATTGATTTTAGAAACCCGGAGATCATTTTTAGGAACCGGGAAATTGAACACCAAAAATGATTGGACAGCCAGTATAATTCGTTCTCCTTCAGCCTTTTTATAAGAGGGTCCAGGACCCTCAACAGAAACAACAGCAGCAAACAGGACATATGGCATCCTTTAGAACAATAGAGTACAGGTACGGCATTGATTTTAGAAACCCGGAGTTAATTTTTAGGAACCGGGAAATTGAACACAAAAAATGATTGGACAGCCAGTATCATTCATTCTTCTTCAGCCTTTTTATAAGAGGGTCCAGGACCCTCAACAGAAACAACAGCAGGAAAGAGGACATATGGCATCCTTTAGAACAATAGAGTACAGGTACGGCATTGATTTTAGAAACCAGGAGATAATTTTTAGGAACCAGGAAATTGAATAAAAAAACTGATTGGACACCCACTACAATTCGTTCTCCTTCAGCCTTTTTATAAGAGGGTCCAGGACCCTCAACAGAAACAACAGCAGGAAAGAGGACATATGGCATCCTTTAGAACAATAGAGTACAGGTACGGCATTGATTTTAGAAACCCGGAGTTAATTTTTAGGAACCAGGAAATTGAATAAAAAAAATGATTGGACACCCAGTACAATTCGTTCTCCTTCAGCCTTTTTATAAGAGGGTCCAGGACCCTCAACAGAAACAACAGCAGGAAAGAGGACATATGGCATCCTTTAGAACAATAGAGTACAGGTACGGCATTGACTTTAGAAACCAGGAGATAATTTTTAGGAACCAGGAAATTGAATAAAAAAACTGATTGGACACCCACTACAATTTGTTCTCTTTCAGCCTTTTTATAAGAGGGTCCAGGACCCTCAACAGAAACAACAGCAGGAAAGAGGACATATGGCATCCTTTAGAACAATAGAGTACAGGTACGGCATTGATTTTAGAAACCCAGAGTTAATTTTTAGGAACCGGGAAATTGAACACAAAAAATGATTGGACAGCCAGTATAATTCGTTCTCCTTCAGCCTTTTTATAAGAGGGTCCAGGACCCTCAACAAAAACAACAGCAGGAAACAGGACATATGCCATCCTTTTGAAAAATAGAGTACAGGTACGGCATTGATTTTAGAAACCCGGAGATTATTTTTAGGAACCGAGAAATTGAATAAAAAAATTTATTGGACACCCACTACAATTCGTTCTCCTTCAGCCTTTTTATAAGAGGGTCCAGGACCCTCAACAGAAACAACAGCAGGAAACAGGACATATGCCATCCTTTTGAAAAATAGAGTACAGGTACGGCATTGATTTTAGAAACCCGGAGTTAATTTTTAGGAACCGGGAAATTGAATAAAAAAAATAATTGGACACCCAGTACAATTCGTTCTCCTTCAGCCTTTTTATAAGAGGGTCCAGGACCCTCAACAGAAACAACAGCAGGAAAGAGGACATATGGCATCCTTTAGAACAATAGAGTACAGGTACGGCATTGATTTTAGAAATCAGGAGATAATTTTTAGGAACCAGGAAATTGAATAAAAAAACTGATTGGACACCCACTACAATTCGTTCTCCTTCAGCCTTTTTATAAGAGGGTCCAGGACCCTCAACAGAAACAACAGCAGGAAAGAGGACATATGGCATCCTTTAGAACAATAGAGTACAGGTACGGCATTGATTATAGAAACCCAGAGTTAATTTTTAGGAACCAGGAAATTGAATTAAAAAAATGATTGGACACCCAGTACAATTCGTTCTCCTTCAGCCTTTTTATAAGAGGGTCCAGGACCCTCAACAGAAACAACAGCAGGAAAGAGGACATATGCCATCCTTTTGAAAAATAGAGTACAGGTACAGCATTGATTTTAGAAACCCGGAGATAATTTATAGGAACCGGGAAATTGAACAAAAAACCATGCTTGGACACCCAGTACAGTACAGGTCGTTCTCCTTCAGCCTTTTTATAAGAGGGTCCAGGACCCTCAACAGAAACAACAGCAGGAAACAACACATATGCCATTCATTTGGAGCTTGATAATTCGGCCCCAGAGCATTCAATTTTAAACACATTTCTATTTTACCTCTATTATCTACTATGCTTTGTTCTCTGGGTATCCTTTCTTGAAAAGAATACCTAGGTAGGTTCAGGGGCAGCAAAGCACTACTCGGAGCTAGCTGCTGATTGGTGGCTGCACATATATGCCTTTTGCCATTGGTTCATCGGACGTGTTAAGCAAGCTCCCAGTAATGCATTGTTGCTCCTTCAACAAATAATACCAAAAGAATGAAGCAAATTTAATAGGAAAAGAAAAATCGAGATTTGTTTAAAAAAAATTTTTAAAAAATGTTTGGTTTCACATCCCTTTAATGTGGTTTATTCCTGATTCTGCTTAATTTAATGAATATTAAACAGTAGTTTTTTTTTTTAAACAAACAGAATTCTATCTATCATATATCTATTTATTTTAATATAATCTCTCTTTTTGCGCACGTTTGGTGGTGCGCATATTACATGTTGAAAGTAAAAACATTTCTCATGAGCGCTAACCCGAATATCGTGCCCGCCTTAACGTATTCCCCCAAAGACTTCAAGTGATAGTTCACAGAAAAGTAAATAACAGAATTAAACCACGCTTAATAGGGATAAAGTGGAACAAGCACAATTTTCAGTTGTATTTTACAGCAAAATAGATCATGAATATTTATGCAATAACTTTATACTTTCAATAATGAAGCATTTTATGTTTTTTAAATTTTGAGTTTAAGGGCCCTTCAATAAATATGCTCAAAATATTGTAGCAATTGCGAACATGAGGTTCAGTTATTTACCACTAGATGGAGCTGTCTTCCAGGTAAAATTAAAAAAAGTTATGCAATGATCACATATATTTTTTTTTTTTTTTTTTATATAAATTTTTATTGAGGTTGTGCAAACAGAATACAGCTTATGAAGAATAACCAGACATAGATGATACAATATAATGATTCTGCATACATAAAGACAGAGTACATTCCTATCAAAGGCAACGTTATACGAAAAGCTGGAACCTCTTTTTATTTTTCCCATATTCTGGACAAGATGAGTTTCCTCACTTAATACTAAGGCCCCTTATATATTAACAGTAGGAGAGGAAGGTGGGAAATACGAATGATCCTACAAAAAATAGAGTAAATACACACTTATGCTATTAGGTAATATTAATATTTAAAGAACACAGTAGAATATAAGGGTGTGGTGCAAAATATCAAGCATGGCGACTTAGAATGGGATGGTAAGTAGTTTTTTAGACATTAAATACAGTAAAGGCGCCATTCCCTTGCTAACCTAATATGATATGAGATGTAGGTATGGAATAATATTAAAATGAAAGTTATGTTTCTGAGAGCCTGAAGATTCTTATAACATTAGACAGGAGGGGTATTAACTGGGAATGATATTGAATCACAGAACTACCCATAAATTGTGTAAATTTCTAAAACAATTTGGGTCAGTAGATTAGAGTAATTAGTAGTTGATATTGTAAACTATAACAAGAGTATATATATAATTTTGCTATTTAAAACATGCGGTAAAGTATGAAGGTATAGGTAGTTAGAGTATGGCATAGGCGAGATAAGCCATATAGATAGTCCTCCAACAATGGGAGGTACATTACGGGGGGGGGGGGGGGGGAGGAGGTGGTTAGTATATTATGCGAAGTGAACTATGCAACTTTAAACTTTATGTCAAGGAAGCTTTTAATATGAAGGGCATCAGTAGTTTCAATTATATCATGTTGCTGCGTTGAGGAGTAGTGCAAGTGAAGCTATGAAAGAAAACTAGGGTATGTGCAGGGATTTGTAAATTCAGTTAGTTAGTATAGTTGATCAGTCCTGCTGATCTAAGTAGAGTAGGTAAAAGTCAATATTTGAGGGGATAACCAAAGGCTAAAATAAAACTTGGTGATAATGGTGGATTGTGGATTGTGTAGGAAGCTCTCGATTAGTAAGTAGGAGGCAGAGCAGGGAAACTGTACTATGGAGCTATGCGTTTGTAATATATAGGCATCACACTGCCCCGGCCGCTGGCAGCAAGATGTCGTGTACACAAGCTTCACCCAAACTCCATGCATATATATAACTAACAAACAGTTTATCTAAAAATCAGTAATTGAGCTCCCTAGTAGTGGATTACCGTTGTGGCATTTACGAAAGGGCAACATAACATTATATAACAGCAGACATTAACATTTTTACGGCTTCCCCTGATTACCCTTGCATATGTATGTCCCAGTGGCACAAAAGATTAAAGCGAAAAGACTTTATCAATCAGAGGTGTTAAACAAGCAGTGATTTTAGCGTGACATGTATAGAACACTAATCCATAACAAAAATGTTGAGTAAGCAGTGACTTTAGTGTAACACGTACAGCACACTAATCTGTAACAGAAGTGTTAAGCAAGCAGTGATTGTAACATAACATGTGCAGCACATAAAACTTTTATATAGACCTAATGTGCAAGGCATAACTTAAGCTATCATGTGGTGCCACAATGCCCAGGAGATCATAACAAGTAGAAATGTATTTGTATAAAAAAGACTTATGTAAGAAATAATTATGGATGTAAAAAAAATGAGAGAGAGGATATGAATACATATAATAGCCTGTTTGCACCACTCTAGAGCGCTGTATAGAGAAAAACAATAACAGTAATACTGCCTATAGTAAGGAACTAATAAACACTTGCGTGAAGAGGATATAACAGTCAACAGTCAATCATCAGCAAAAAATCCTGTGCCTGCGAGATAAAATAAGTGAAGTCCCTGGCAGGGTTGTAGCAATCTGTGAACTCAGTTACTATATAGTGGAAGACTAGGGTAGTCACTCCAGCACTCAGCGTCTTGATAAGCCTATCCAACGCCTAAGCGTTTGTGTTGAGAGGTGCAAGGGAACAGGCAATGTAGCATCTGCAGGTCTCCTACCCGCTGAGAATCTTGTAGACGGTGAGTAAACAGCTCCGTGTTATCCTGCAATAGGTGACACGATATCAGGTATACAGAGTTCTCCAATTTTAATTGCAGCGCGATAATGTAAGGAGGCACTTCTTGAATGTGATCGCTATAATGAACCTTCCCACATGAAGGTTCTTGCAGGTTACGGGAAAATGGTGGTTGAGGCCCTTGCAAGAGCGACTCCGCCCCCAGCCGAGGGTATTCCTTGACCATCAATTTATGGATGTCGAGGCAGTCTATTTTAAAAGTAGTGCTTACTTGGTCTGTTGTTTCATGTGTAGTGGGCTGAATAACGAAGCCCCCCGTTCTTTGTATCTCAATCTCCCCACCTGGGCTATCAATGTAGCAAGCTGCGTCAGCAGGTTGAGTCGCCATTTTGAGCGAACGGTCAAATGCAGCTTGGTACTTATCAAGGAGATTGCCAAGCTCCGCAATGATATACAGTGCCATATCCATGTTCAGGTTCTTTTGAAGCTAGGGCCCCCACAATCGATGAGAGAGCAGACAGTTGATGTCCTCCCTTACTCCAGCCTTCTCACGGAGGCAAGCATGGCTGTTCCGATGATCACTGATCAGAAGAGTAGATAACTGCTCGATAGTATTATGGCCACAGAGCGAACTACTGCTGCATTTGCAAAATACTTAGATCTTAGTCTGTAGGTGTACAGTAGTGAGGTGTTATAGAGGTCTGAGCGGTCACCAAATTAAACTTTTATGTAGATTGATGGCAGGAGCTGCTGCGATGTGCGACCGCTCAGCCTCAGAGTTGGCTCCTCCCCCAATGATCACATATATTAATGAGCTAGTTAACCTACCAAACAAATTTGGGTTTAACACTCTAAATACTCAAACCTTAGAAATACTTTTTCTACACAATGCTTTAGCCATGGTGAGATGGATGCTTTTGTCTGACATCTAAGGGCTAGATTACACAAAATTGCGCCACATTAACTTGCACGTGTATTACAAGTTGGAAGTAAATGCCACAGCATTAGCGCAAACTAAATTTGTACTTGCTGGATTAGTGCAACTGAAGTCCTCGCATAAACTGTAAGTTGCACCAAACACAACATAAATACATTAAAATAAAGTGTTATACCCATATATCTAATGAAAAATATTCATAGAAATATTAAAAAAGTTATAAGGGTTAATAAAAGGTATATGGTATATGACAAGGTATTTGAATAGAAATGGTTATAATGTATATACAGTATACTTACATATGCATGTCTAAATATGTGTATGTTTGTATATATACATATGTATATATGAGTATGCATGTATATTTATATGTGTATTTATGTATATACATATATACATGTATAAACAAAATCTGCACTCGCTGGGTTTAAATGTGAAGACAATCCTTATTTATTGCATGTGACGTTTTCGGGGTGAAAACAAACCAACAATGAAACAAACAAAACTTTTTTTCTGGTCTGATGAAGGGGTGAACGCTCCCGAAACATCACATGCAATGAATAAGGATTGTCTTCACATTCAAACCCTGTAAGTACTGATTTTGTTTTTGACATTAATTATATTCTGGCACCCTGGTATTTGAATTTTTGCTTGTGAGAGTGCACCTATGTCGATTTATACATGTGTAAACACATATAAACACATGTATAAACATATATACATATGTATATATACTTTGGAGCCCTTTCTACTCAAATACATTTAAACATGAAACATGTTCTTCACATAGGGTAAAATGTTCTATGTATTTTTAAACATATATTCTTATGAATATCTGTATATACACATATATATATATATATATATATACACACACTCACAGGCCACTTTATTAGGTACACCTTGCTAAAACCGGGTTCGACCCCCCTTTTGCCTTCAGAACTGCCTTAATTCTTCATGGCATAGATTCAACAAGGTGTTGGAAAAAATCCTCAGACATTTTGGTTCATATTGACATGATAGCATCACACAGTTTCTGTTGCTGCAGATTTTTCGGCTGCACATCCATGATGCGAATCTCCTGTTCCATCACATCCCAAAGGTGCTCTATTGGATTGAGATCTGGTGACTGTGGAGGCCATTGGAGCACAGTGAACTCCTTATGATGTTCAAGAAACCCATTTGAGAGGATTTAAGCTTTGGGACATGGTGCATTATCCTGCTGGAAGTAGCCATCAGAACATGGTTACACTGTAGTCATAAAGGGATAGACATGGTCAGCAACAATACTCAGGTAGGCCGAGGCTCAATTTGGTACTAAGGGGCCCAAAGTGTGCCAAGAAAACATTTCCCACACCATTACACCACCGTCAGCCTGAATCGTTGATACAAGGCAGGATGGATTCATGCTTTCAAGTTGTTTATGCAAAATTCTGACCCTACCAGCTGAATGTCACAGCTGAAATCAAGACTCATCATACCAGGCAACGTTTTCCAAATCTTCTATTGTCCAATTTTGGTGAGCCTGTGCAAATTGTAGCCTCAGTTACAGGAGTGGCACCCGGTGTGGTCTTCTGCTGCTGTAGCCCATCTGCGTCAAGGTTTGATGTGTTGTGAGTTCAGAGATGGTATTCTGCATACCTTGGTACTAACGAGTGGTTATTTGAGTTACTTTTGCTTTTCTATCATCTCTATGCCCATTCTCCTCTGACCTCTGACATAAACAAGACATTTTCATCCACACAACTGCTGCTCACTGGATAATTTATCTTTTTCGGACCATTCTCTGTAAACCCTAGAGATGGTTGTGCGTGAAAATCCCAGTAGATCAGCAGCTTTCGAAATACTCAGATCAGCCCGTCTGGCACCAACAACCATGCCACGTTCAAAGTCACTTAAATCCCCTTTCTTCCTCATTCTGATGCTCGATTTAAACTTCAGCAAGTCGTCTTCACCACATCTAGATGCCTAAATGCATTGAGTTGCTGCCATGTGATTGGCTGATTAGCAATTTGGTTACCAAGCAATTGAACAGGTTTATCTAATAAAGTGACCGGTGAGTGAATATATATACTGCATATATATATTCATCATCTGCTTACCATCCTCCTTCTCCTTCTTCCGTCCTATATATAAATAGAACATAAACAACAAATATTCATAACTACCTTCAGGTTAGCGCGGTTGGTCTAACGTGGTGTTGGGTTAGCGTGTAAGCAATGTCTTGGGTTTTTTCAGATTGCGCGCTCCTTTGAAGTCTATGGGGAGAAGTTAAAATGGTTGCGATATCCGAAGTCCTGAATTTAGCGTGCTTCAGATTTTGCTTGCGCGCAAACATTTTACTTTACCTTTTACTTGTAATATGCTCACTAATTCACGCACGTTAAAAGTTTACTTACGGTGGTGTTTTCATGGCATTGAGGTTATGCTTTGCCACCCTCTAACTTCAATGCATTACTGCACTGATGTGTTTGCACATGTGCAGTATCGCCTTCAGATACCTGCAGTATAACCTAGGTTCCAAAATGGCGGAACCCATAATTAGAGGGAGGTGCATGAAAGGTATTTAGTCTTTAATGTCCCTATAACTCTTTGGGACAAATGGACGTAGATCTACGTCATGCACTACATAGTCCATCGTACCGCATATCGTAAATCTACGTCCATAATGCTGGAAACCCAAACAATCTGTCATAACTGAGACTTGCTGTTTGTGGGCTTCCAGCATTTCCTTTTATATAGTTACCATATGAAGGCAGACTGCCAGATCGTTGCAGATAGTGACACTGTCTGTATCACTATTTGTAACAATCTCCATTATGCCGGTTGGAGTCGGAGGTAAGGCGTGAAGGCGGCCCAGCAGCAGCAGTGGGAGGCAGGACCTTATGCTACAGCAAATAAGTTTGGAAGGGAGAGGGAGGAATAGGACGCTACAATACAGAAAAAAGAAAAAGAGGGAGAGGGGACCTACAAAATGATCTCAGGGAGGAGGGAGTTAGGGAGGGTGAGGGGGGACTACTAGGATAGAAAAAAAAACACATTATTAATATCAGTGATGTGCAGTCACTAGAGGCAGGTGAGGCAGAACTTCACCTCTCATATGGGTAAAAATATATTTTTTTTTATTGGCTTTAAAAAATAAAAAAAATAAAAAATTGCAATTTTTTTTCCCCCAGCACTTTTTTTTTTCCCCCAGCATTTTTTTTCACAGCTACATGTTGTGCAATGGAGCGGCACAAGCAGGTCTGCCCACCATTACACAACATGCTGCGCCACCTACTGGATGAAAGTGGTTAAGATCATTGCATAGCCCATTAACTGCTTATTTGAGGCAGTCCTATTTGGGCTGAACCAATCCAGTGAGAGGCATTAGTAAGTGGAACTTAGGGTTGGGGCTGGATGTTAAATGATATAAAACAAAACAAAAACGGAAAAAAACAACTTTCATTTATTTTGTTGCTGTCCTGTGAAGCTGCCAGCTTTGCTAAAGTGAAAAAGAGAGTTCTGTACTACCCCTCTAAGTGCAGTGGAATGTGCCACTGTCACTTCCTGAATCCTTACAGAGCAGGAAGAGAGGCAGAGAGAGCAGTGTTTTAGCCACATTTTATTGAAGTAAGTTCTACAACCTTAGATTTTGCTGAAAGGGATTCTGTTAGTGAAAATGATAATTTAATGAATGTGGTTTAGTGTTTTTGATTTTTTTTACTCTTTTACAGCAGTTTAAGGATCGTTTTTGTATTTTGTTTACTCAAAATTTACACCTACCCACTACCTTAGCAGCTTGCCTCTGTACTTCACACTAATTTATAGTCTCACTTTCTGAACTCTCTGTAGCTCTGCTGTTTTATTACTTAAAAATGCAGTGGTCCCTCTCCCCCCCCCTTTTGTGTGTGTGCGAGTCTCTCACTCTCTCTCTCTCTATCTATCCATCTCTCTCCTTATGTGTCGTTCTCCCCCATGGTCTCTTTCTCTCTCTGTCTCTCTTCCTCCCCTTCTGACTCTCTCATCCCTTATGTGTCTCTCTAACCCTCTGTGTGTGATTGTGTCTCTCTCTCTCTTTCTCTAACCCTCTGTGTGTGATTGTGTCTCTCTCTCTCTCTTTCTCTCTCTCTAACCCTCTGTGTGTGATTGTGTCTCTCTCTAACCCTCTGTATGTGATTGTGTCTCTCTCTCTTTCTCTCTCTCTAACCCTCTGTGTATGATTGTGTCTCTCTCTCTAACCCTCTGTGTGTGATTGTGTCTCTCTTTCTCTCTCTCTCTAACCCTCTGTGTGTGATTGTGTCTCTCTTTTTCTCTCTAACCCTCTGTGTGTGATTGTGTCTCTCTCTCTTTCTCTCTCTCTAACCCTCTGTGTGTGATTGTGTCTCTCTCTCTTTCTCTCTAACCCTCTGTGTCTCTCTCCCCCCGTCTCTCTCTCCCCGAGTGCTTTTCTGTGTTTCGGTCTACCTTTTATTTATTTAATTAATGAATTGGTAGTGCCATCTGATGGTGTGGCTTTATTTAAAGGGATGGGGTCAAGCGCTCCACCATCTTTAAATTTCACCAGCCGCCACTGGATCAAGACATTTTTATATTTACTGAATAATGAAAGAATCTATAAGCATAATTTGCAGCATTAAAGTAAAAAGTATGTTTTTAAACATATTTTAATGGGCCTGGATTTCTAGATCTCATAATCAGAGCAAGCATTTTGTTATCTGGCAAGAGTTTCTGTTACAATCCTTTAGACTAAAATCAGATGTTTACTAAGTTGACAGTTTTCCAAAACACCATGTAAAGGGACATGAAACCCATATGTTTTCTTTCATGATTTAGAAAAAGCATGCAATTTTAAATAACTTTCCAATTTACATCTAATATCTAATTTTCTTCATTCGTTTGATATCCTTTGTTGAAAATCATATCTAAATATGCTCAGTAGCTGCTGATTGGTGGCTGCACATAGATACCTCATGTGATTGGCTCACCCATGTGCATTGCTATTTTTTCAACAAAGGATATCTAAAGAATGAAGGCGTATCCTAGCTACTGCCTCACCAGCCTCTGACGTCACTGCACGTCACTGGTATAGATATATATTGTACCAAAATACCATCAGATATATAGAAATATGTATTTATGAATAAATAGAACATATTCTGCTATGTGGAGTACATTGGAATGTGAAATATTCTTATTTTCATGTCGGGTTAGCGCAAATGACAACATGCAATCGAGTTTGCGCGAGAGTGGGATGTTTTAGTTCCACTTTTTTCTCCATTTACTCCTATGGGGGAATACGTGAACACGCATGCAATATTCTAACTTTGGCTTTTTGTGCTTGTCGGGCTAGCGCAAGAACAAAAAAACAGTTTACTTTCAACTCGTAATACGAATTTAACCCGAAGAGTGCAAAAAGCTTACTTCTAGCGCAATTAACGCTCAAGTATTACATATTTACGTATGACACCATGACAGTTTAAAGCTGAAAAAGTGGGCGACAAAGAAATTTCATGGGGCCACTAGCACTTGCGCAAATATTTCGAACCCAGTATATATAGATATACGCACACACACTCATGTTTCAAAGATTGCCTGTGTTACAAATGTTTCCAATCAGAAGTAAGCTATTAAAAAGAATTGTGTTTAAATAAGTATAACATATATCCCTATCTCATCAACAGATATTATAAAAGTTTATGTTTTGAAATTGCTAACACAATTTACTCAACAATAATTATAAGGATTTTAATATCCCTAATATATTGTTTTGTGATTTAAACAATGTAAAATCAATAAACTGTAATATTAACCAATATTCTCGGATGCAATTCTAACAAATAATGCTGTAAACATTGCTTTTTCTTAGGAAATCAACATTTATGAGCATAATCAATAGTGTATTTTGCATGAAGTGAACTATTTTAATTGCAATAAGCAGCATTCAAATATCAGTATTTTTGGAGCAGAGGAGATTATGTATTTGGCACCAAACAAGATATTTCTATTCCAATAAGCAACTTACAATTCCTAAATATTCAGAGTTACACTTGTGTCACCCATTTTACACATGGGATTTGCTACAATTTAGTTTTTAAAGGGTCATTATAGTGAGTAAATTACATGTTCTAACCAGTTACAGCATTTCATTTTAACATGAGCAACCCTGCAATGCTACGTGTTTAACCCTGCAAAGAAGTTAAATACATAGTTAAGGCTGTGACACACTGCAAGCAGAGCGACGCGCAGCGTGTACATGCAGCTGTGTGCGCTCAGTGTGTCCTGCCTTTTCATCTCTGAGCACTCTGCTGCGTCAGGGCGCGTAGCTGAGCGCTCAGAGATGAAATATTTGAACTTCAGAAGCGATGCGACGCGGAGCGAAGCAGCTGCTTCGCCTCGCGCCGCATCGCTTGCAGTGTGTCACGGGCTTTAAAGTACTCAGATGCTGCACAGCCCTGCTGGTCCATACACGGAAACTGATGGTCAACCAATCAGCAATGTAGTAGCACAGCTGCTGACTGGATTTTCTTTGACTCCTAAGCAGTACTTTATGTGTTTAACCACTTTGGATGTTGCAGGGTCGCAAGATTTAAAGTTATATGCTCAGCACTGCCGAATCCCTTGGCGCTTTACAAATAAATTATGATGATGATAATAATAATAATTTATCATCATAATAATGCTCTAACAAATTAGTGCATGCAATTTTGCCACTATAATAACTCTTTAAAGGGCATTAAAGTCAAACTTCAATGGTTTCAGTACAACATGCAATTTTAAGAGTTCATGTTAATTCTATTGTCAAATTTACTTTGTCCTCTTGGTATCCTTTGTTGAAAAACATACAAAGGTAGGCTTAGGAGCAGCAATGCACTACTGGGAGCTAGCTGCTAATTGGTGGCTGAACATACAGTATATGCCTCTTGCCATTGTCTCACCTGATGTTTTCAGCTAGTGCATTCGAGCTTCTTCAACAAAGGATACCAAGAGAATGAAGCAAATTTGATCACAGAAATAAATTGGAAATTTGTTTTAAATTTCATGTCCCTTTAAAGTGGGAACATTCCTTTAAGAGTATTTTGTAAATGATTACACGTGTTATTCACACTTGTATGTGCGAGTGACTGCAATTGCTGACTAAGAGTTCCAGTGATTGGCCTGCAGCATAAATATATGTTTAACCCCTTA
This sequence comes from Bombina bombina, assembly GCF_027579735.1. Lineage (NCBI taxonomy): Eukaryota > Metazoa > Chordata > Amphibia > Anura > Bombinatoridae > Bombina > Bombina bombina. Next base: position 195,549,423 of record NC_069503.1, on the reverse strand, counting down.
AAGGGACAGGAAATGCCAATATTTTCTTTCATAATTTGGAAAGAACATACAATTTTAAACAACTTTCCAATTTACTTCTATTATCAAATTTGCTTCATTTTCTTGTTATCCTTTGATGAAGGAACAGCATTGCACTACAAGCAGCTAGTTGAACACATCTAGTCAGCCAATCACAAAAGACAAATGTGTGCAGGCACCAATTAGCAGCAGCTCCCACTAGTGCAGGATATGTGTGTATTCTTTTTCAACAAGGGATAACAAAAGAACGAAGCACATTTGAAAATAGAAGTGAATTAAAAATGTCTTAAAATAACATGCTCTATCTGAATTATGCAAGCTTAATTTTGACTTACCTATCCCTTTAACTGCTGTTTTGAAGTCTCTAGATGTTGCAAATATTTAACCCTTACTGTAGGCTATTTCATTGAGAAACCAGCACATATTATATATTGGGTTTTTTTCCAGCAGATTCACATTATACCATTATTTTATGTATATATTATGGCACATGAAAACGGTACACCAACAAGGGTGATAAAAGTCCATATTTTTACTAAAATGTTATTTGGTTGTATACAATAGTGTATGTGGGTGGTTTTTTTTTTACAAACTCTTGAAAAAATAAAGAAGCGGTTAAACTTTTAAAAATGGAGGAATTTTATGTAACTTTGATGTGCACATAGGGGCTTCCTTTTTACTTTTTTTTTAATGTTTGTATTATATAACCCCAAGTTACCTGATTGCCTTTCAAATTGTATTTTGGGGGTTCTATGGCTTAAGGGAGCTGAAATTGATGGGTTTGAATATTTACCTCCCCCCTTATCCTTATCCTTCTCCTATCCCCTTCCTGGTCTCCAGGTTAATGACATCACCAGGCATGGTGACATCATCAGCATTGCCAGATTGCAGAGGCTATGCAGAGACCTTGGCCACCTGTACAGGCCCTTAACTGCAGAGGGAGCCGTGATCAGCTCTGAAAGCCCCTCACCCACCAGATGATGACATGTAGTTGTCATCTGCAGTTAAAGGATTACATATCATAATAGACCTATCATTACACTTTCTGAGTGATGCAACAGATGATAGACAATTTTTATTCACTACACGCTTCAGCACTTGGTGGTCCTGCCCTGTGAGTTTGTACGGTCTACTACTTCATGGCAAATCTAATAGGACAAAACTATGGTATCCTATGACAGTGCCAGGTTTAAAGTCACTGCTAATGTTTGTCTAGGGAGATTTCATATCTATGTGGTGGATTTTATACACCTGTTAGCAATAGACAGAACTGAAACACCTGAACCCAATAATTAGTCATGTTAAGAGACTATTCAATTTACTTCTATCATCAAATGTACTTTGTTCTCTTGGTATCCTTTGTTGAAAAGCATACATAGGTAGGCTCAGCATCAATAATGCATTACTTGGAGCTAGCTGCTGATTGGTGGTTACATACATGTGTCTCTTACCATTGGCTCACCAGATATGTTCATATCGTTCTTAGTAGTGCATTCCAACAATGAAGCTGAATTTAACTATGCGTTTAATCCATTTGCAGGGGTTATACACATAGTTATATGCAAGCAATACTACAATAATAAAATGCTCCAACACACTACATCCCTTTAACAATATTATGCAGATAGATCTATGATTTTAACAATCCGCCTACTAAATCTAGTCTGGTTTATATTTAATAACATTTTGTTTGATCACCCACCCCACACACAAAATTCTGTTGGCAATAAAAAGTGTAACAGGTAAACATTACAGCTGCTTATGAGAGGTTTTCCTCTTTTTGGAATAGACTCTGTTGATCACATGATTTGCCTGCCCTTAGGTTATAGACATCGCTAGATGCTCCATGTGGGAGATATTGACCCTGTAATAAAGAAATGACTTCTACGGTAATATGGAATTCATCTCCCAATGTGCTTAAAAATTTCCTGGAATAATCTGCTCTTAACCATGATGTTATATTTAAAAGATGATGCCTGATCAAGGTTCAGTCTTAAAACTATTCATAGGGATCTTGCCCTTAAACACCTATTCTACTGTACGTGCTCAGTTATACCTTGTTATTGTTCTTAATACTTTGGCAAGCAAGAGTAAATGTTAGATTTTTTCCCTTTACAAAACCTAATTATTACACATAATGATAAACTATCAGGACATATTCCACTTAAATGCACTGTTCTAAGCCGTATAGCTTTTTTTTATTTTTTTATTAAACAATCCAATTAAAGACATTTTTTTGTAAGTTATACATAAATAGTGCCAGTAACAGCATTCAGAAAACAGCTCATTCTAATATTTTATTGTAGAGTTAGATCTTTTACACTGGAAAATGGGTAAACTCAATGGAATTGTAATGGTTTATATCCAACTTTCTCATCCTATGGTACGTGTTCCCCTGGAGGTACTTGAGTCATTGGCAAGGTGTACACTATTGATTGCCCTTTTTACCATAGTGGTGTTTATTTAGGTTTATATTTTTGTATGTGATATAGCTGTTTCTATTAACTGAAACCACAATACAATTAATTGGTGCCAGCTTGCAGGGAGAGCAGACATCATTAAAGGGACACTGAACCCAATTTTTTTATTTTGTGATTCAGATAGACCATTCAATTTGAAGCAACTTTCTAATTTACTCCTATTATGAATTTTTCTTCGTTCTCTTGCTATCTTTATTTGAAAAAGAAAATCCAGAACCTTGGACAGCACTTGTTTATTGGTGGATGAATTTATCCACCAATCAGCAAAAACAACCCAGGTTGTTCACCAAAATGGGCCGGCATTTAAACTTACATTCTTGCTTTTCAAATCAAGATACCAAGAGAATTAAGAACATTTGCTAATAGGAGTAAATTAGAAAATTGCTTAAAATTGCATGCTCTATCTGAATCACAAAAGAAAAAATTTGGTATCAGTGTCCCTTTAACTTATCTCTCTCTATATACAGATACCTCCTTACCTTATCTCATATTTTATAATAAAAGACCAATGCTTAGAGAGAAGGATGGAAAGTTGACATTTAGACTACTCTGTCCCAGTGTGTTTATTTGAAACATTCTTGTTTACATAGTTTTTCTACACGCAGTACATAAGTAATTAACTTTTCATTATAGGTAAGGATGCAAAAAAGGCAGCTATTTCAAATGGCACAATTAAGATGAAGAAACATTTTAAAAACAATTTAATACACTCCAGAAAGTAAAATAAACCATTAGAAACAAATTAAAGGAAAGACAAAATAATACAGTACACTGTCCCTTTAACGACAATTGAGTACTGAAGTTGAGCTTCACTGATTTGAAATGTGTCCCAGTGAAAGTGCCAAGTAAAAATATATTATTGTGACCAAGTGTCACAGATAAATGTCCAACTCTGAAATGTGCCACAGTAAAATGAAGCCAGATAAACTGTGCATGAAATATTATTTGTTGTTCTTATGTTTCCAAAGATTTGCTGTATCCAAACTGAATGTTACAAGAAATTGCTGAAAACATAAAACATCAATCTGATACCTGTATATTTTCTGTGGTTAACAGATCTGATACAAGTTTGTGAAATCATGTGATATTCATCATTTCTATTTTCCCTCACAGTTTGAGATCAATGATGTTTATGTGTTGCAGTTGGGGTACATAGGAAACACATGTATTGCCTGCGGGGCTTGAGAAACACTATTTTGTATCACAGGAGAAAATTCTTAAATAGATCTCGCAGCCAGCGTTAGATTATATTGCATTCTCCTGTTTATGTACTGTACCCGCTGAAAGATAGGCAGGCAGATAGACGGATAGATAAATAGACAGATAGAGAAAGATAGATTATATTATTATATTATGATATTATATATACATAATAGATAGATAGATATAATAGCCATGATATATATATATATATTATACATACAGTATAGTGTATAAAAAAACATATATATAGAAATATATATTTAAAAACAGAAAATTTTCTTCTCTGTGAAGAAAAAAGAAATATTAAGTATTCTTAACACCATTGGATTTAGCGCAGTGTCGAGATAGCACACAACCGATATCTGAAGTTCTGACGTTAGCGCGCCTTGGTCTTTCGCTCTTTCGCCACTTGTAATCTGGCCCATTGTAGGTGGGGCAAATATGTAGACTTATTTATCATATGATTACTCTGTCTCTGGTCCTTGTTAATAGGTTTTCAGATTCCACAGCCTTTGAATGTTAAAAATAATTAATTTAACTTATTGTCATTCGTATCTCTACATTTAAAATGATAAGCATTATATTTATTTATTTTGTTGTATTTTGGGTTAAAGGGACAAAACTTTTCTTCTATAATTCAGATAGAACAAACATTTTTAACCCCTTCGCCAAAAAGACGTATGTACACGTCGTGCGCTACTTTGCTTATCGTACCGCACAATGTATATATACTTTGGAGCTTCAGGAAGCTCCAGCAGTCTTGGCTGTTAAGTTACAGCCAAGAGCTAGAGTTCCTGAGCTCCAGGCATCTGCCAGCATATGGAACTGGAGCACTGTTGGTGCTCCGCTTCCATATTATTATTATTATTATACTTTATTTCTGAAGTGCCAACATATTCCGCAGTGCTGTCCATGGATGAAGGTAGATGCCAGAACATTACAGACGGTGACACTGTATGTGTCACCTTCTATATTGATCATCTGCTGGTGCTGGCAGGAGGTGTGGGAGGGAATCCATGAGGCGGGTGGGCGGCCCAGCAGCAATGGGGGAGGGAGGGAGGGAGTGGGAGGGCCCTACACTGCATAAAATAAAAAATAAAGGGAGAAGGAGGGAAGGAGCGCTATGCTACACAAAAAACATAATTTATGTAAGAACTTACCTGATAAATTCATTTCTTTCATATTAACAAGAGTCCATGAGCTAGTGACGTATGGGATATACATTCCTACCAGGAGGGGCAAAGTTTCCCAAACCTTAAAATGCCTATAAATACACCCCTCACCACACCCACAAATCAGTTTAACGCATAGCCAAGAAGTGGGGTGATAAGAAAAAAAGTGCGAAGCATATAAAATAAGGAATTGGAATAATTGTGCTTTATACAAAAAAATCATAACCACCACAAAAAAGGGTGGGCCTCATGGACTCTTGTTAATATGAAAGAAATGAATTTATCAGGTAAGTTCTTACATAAATTATGTTTTCTTTCATGTAATTAACAAGAGTCCATGAGCTAGTGACGTATGGGATAATGACTACCCAAGATGTGGATCTTTCCACACAAGAGTCACTAGAGAGGGAGGGATAAAATAAAGACAGCCAATTCCTGCTGAAAATAATCCACACCCAAAATAAAGTTTAACAAAAAACATAAGCAGAAGATTCAAACTGAAACCGCTGCCTGAAGAACTTTTCTACCAAAAACTGCTTCAGAAGAAGAAAATAAATCAAAATGGTAGAATTTAGTAAAAGTATGCAAAGAGGACCAAGTTGCTGCTTTGCAGATCTGGTCAACCGAAGCTTCATTCCTAAACGCCCAGGAAGTAGATACTGACCTAGTAGAATGAGCTGTAATTCTTTGAGGCGGAATTTTACCCGACTCAACATAGGCAAGATGAATTAAAGATTTCAACCAAGATGCCAAAGAAATGGCAGAAGCTTTCTGGCCTTTCCTAGAACCGGAAAAGATAACAAATAGACTAGAAGTCTTACGGAAAGATTTTGTAGTTTCAACATAATATTTCAAAGCTCTAACAACATCCAAAGAATGCAATGATTTCTCCTTAGAATTCTTAGGATTAGGACATAAAGAAGGAACCACAATTTCTCTACTAATGTTGTTGGAATTCACAACTTTAGGTAAAAATTCAAAAGAAGTTCGCAACACCGCCTTATCCTGATGAAAAATCAGAAAAGGAGACTCACAAGAAAGAGCAGATAATTCAGAAACTCTTCTAGCAGAAGAGATGGCCAAAAGGAACAAAACTTTCCAAGAAAGTAATTTAATGTCCAATGAATGCATAGGTTCAAACGGAGGAGCTTGAAGAGCTCCCAGAACCAAATTCAAACTCCAAGGAGGAGAAATTGACTTAATGACAGGTTTTATACGAACCAAAGCTTGTACAAAACAATGAATATCAGGAAGAATAGCAATCTTTCTGTGAAAAAGAACAGAAAGAGCGGAGATTTGTCCTTTCAAAGAACTTGCGGACAAACCCTTATCTAAACCATCCTGAAGAAACTGCAAAATTCTCGGTATTCTAAAAGAATGCCAAGAAAAATGATGAGAAAGACACCAAGAAATATAAGTCTTCCAGACTCTATAATATATCTCTCGAGATACAGATTTACGAGCCTGTAACATAGTATTAATCACGGAGTCAGAGAAACCTCTATGACCAAGAATCAAGCGTTCAATCTCCATACCTTTAAATTTAAGGATTTCAGATCCGGATGGAAAAAAGGACCTTGTGACAGAAGGTCTGGTCTTAACGGAAGAGTCCATGGCTGGCAAGATGCCATCTGGACAAGATCCGCATACCAAAACCTGTGAGGCCATGCCGGAGCTATTAGCAGAACAAACGAGCATTCCCTCAGAATCTTGGAGATTACTCTTGGAAGAAGAACTAGAGGCGGAAAGATATAGGCAGGATGATACTTCCAAGGAAGTGATAATGCATCCACTGCCTCCGCCTGAGGATCCCGGGATCTGGACAGATACCTGGGAAGTTTCTTGTTTAGATGAGAGGCCATCAGATCTATCTCTGGGAGCCCCCACAATTGAACAATCTGAAGAAATACCTCTGGGTGAAGAGACCATTCGCCCGGATGCAACGTTTGGCGACTGAGATAATCCGCTTCCCAATTGTCTACACCTGGGATATGAACCGCAGAGATTAGACAGGAGCTGGATTCCGCCCAAACCAAAATTCGAGATACTTCTTTCATAGCCAGAGGACTGTGAGTCCCTCCTTGATGATTGATGTATGCCACAGTTGTGACATTGTCTGTCTGAAAACAAATGAACGATTCTCTCTTCAGAAGAGGCCAAAACTGAAGAGCTCTGAAAACTGCACGGAGTTCCAAGATATTGATCGGTAATCTCACCTCCTGAGATTCCCAAACTCCTTGTGCCGTCAGAGATCCCCACACAGCTCCCCAACCTGTGAGACTTGCATCTGTTGAAATTACAGTCCAGGTCGGAAGAACAAAAGAAGCCCCCTGAATTAAACGATGGTGATCTGTCCACCACGTTAGAGAGTGCCGAACAATCGGTTTTAAAGATATTAATTGATATATCTTCGTGTAATCCCTGCACCATTGGTTCAGCATACAGAGCTGAAGAGGTCGCATGTGAAAACGAGCAAAGGGGATCGCGTCCGATGCAGCAGTCATAAGACCTAGAATTTCCATGCATAAGGCTACCGAAGGGAAAGATTGAGACTGAAGATTTCGACAGGCTGTAATCAATTTTAGACGTCTCTTGTCTGTTAAAGACAAAGTCATGGACACTGAATCTATCTGGAAACCCAGAAAGGTTACCCTTGTTTGAGGAATCAAAGAACTTTTTGGTAAATTGATCCTCCAACCATGATCTTGAAGAAACAACACAAGTCGATTCGTATGAGACTCTGCTAAATGTAAAGACGGAGCAAGTACCAAGATATCGTCCAAATAAGGAAATACCACAATACCCTGTTCTCTGATTACAGACAGAAGGGCACCGAGAATCTTTGTGAAAATTCTTGGAGCTGTAGCAAGGCCAAACGGTAGAGCCACAAATTGGTAATGCTTGTCTAGAAAAGAGAATCTCAGGAACTGATAATGATCTGGATGAATCGGAATATGCAGATATGCATCCTGTAAATCTATTGTGGACATATAATTCCCTTGCTGAACAAAAGGCAATATAGTCCTTACGGTTACCATCTTGAATGTTGGTATCCTTACATAACGATTCAATAATTTTAGATCCAGAACTGGTCTGAAGGAATTCTCCTTCTTTGGTACAATGAAGAGATTTGAATAAAACCCCATCCCCTGTTCCGGAACTGGAACTGGCATAATTACTCCAGCCAACTCTAGATCTGAAACACAATTCAGAAATGCTTGAGCTTTCACTGGATTTACTGGGACATGGGAAAGAAAAAATCTCTTTGCAGGAGGTCTCATCTTGAAACCAATTCTGTACCCTTCTGAAACAATGTTCTGAATCCAAAGATTGTGAACAGAATTGATCCAAATTTCTTTGAAAAAACATAACCTGCCCCCTACCAGCTGAACTGGAATGAGGGCCGTACCTTCATGTGAACTTAGAAGCAGGCTTTGCCTTTCTAGCAGGCTTGGATTTATTCCAGACTGGAGATGGTTTCCAAACTGAAACTGCTCCTGAGGACGAAGGATCAGGCTTTTGTTCTTTGTTGAAACGAAAGGAACGAAAACGATTGTTAGCCCTGTTTTTACCTTTAGACTTTTTATCCTGTGGTAAAAAAGTTCCTTTCCCACCAGTAACAGTTGAAATAATAGAATCCAACTGAGAACCAAATAATTTGTTTCCCTGGAAAGAAATAGAAAGTAGAGTTGATTTAGAAGCCATATCAGCATTCCAAGTCTTAAGCCATAAAGCTCTTCTGGCTAAGATAGCCAGAGACATAAATCTAACATCAACTCTAATAATATCAAAAATGGCATCACAGATGAAATTATTAGCATGCTGGAGAAGAATAATAATATCATGAGAATCACGATTTGTTACTTGTTGCGCTAGAGTTTCCAACCAAAAAGTTGAAGCTGCAGCAACATCAGCCAATGATATAGCAGGTCTAAGAAGATTACCTGAACATAGATAAGCTTTTCTTAGAAAAGATTCAATTTTTCTATCTAAAGGATCCTTAAACGAGGTACCATCTGACGTAGGAATGGTAGTACGTTTAGCAAGGGTAGAAATAGCCCCATCAACTTTAGGGATTTTGTCCCAAAATTCTAACCTGTCAAGCGGAACAGGATATAATTGCTTAAAACGTTTAGAAGGAGTAAATGAATTACCCAATTTATCCCATTCCTTAGCAATTACTGCAGAAATAGCATTAGGAACAGGAAAGACTTCTGGAATAACCGCAGGAGCTTTAAAAACTTTATCCAAACGTATAGAATTAGTATCAAGAGGACTAGAATCCTCTATTTCTAAAGCAATTAGTACTTCTTTAAGTAAAGAGCGAATAAATTCCATCTTAAATAAATATGAAGATTTATCAGCATCAATCTCTGAGACAGAATCCTCTGAACCAGAAGAGTCCAAAGAATCAGAATGATGGTGTTCATTTAAAAATTCATCTGTAGAGAGAGAAGATTTAAAAGACTTTTTACGTTTACTAGAAGGAGAAATAACAGACAAAGCCTTCTTTATGGATTCAGAAACAAAATCTCTTATGTTATCAGGAACATTCTGCACCTTAGATGTTGAGGGAACTGCAACAGGCAATGGTACATCACTAAAGGAAATATTATCTGCTTTAACAAGTTTGTCATGACAAATATTACAAACAACAGCTGGAGGAATAGCTACCAAAAGTTTACAGCAGATACACTTAGCTTTGGTAGATCCAGCAGGCAGTGGTTTTCCTGTAGTATCTTCTGGCTCAGATGCAACGTGAGACATCTTGCAATATGTAAGAGAAAAAACAACATATAAAGCAAAATAGATCAAATTCCTTATAAGACAGTTTCAGGAATGGGAAAAAAATGCCAAACATCAAGCTTCTAGCAACCAGAAGCAAATAAAAAATGAGACTGAAATAATGTGGAGACAAAAGCGGCGCCCATATTTTTTGGCGCCAAATAAGACGCCCACATTATTTGGCGCCTAAATGCTTTTGGCGCCAAAAATGACGCCACATCCGGAACGCCGACATTTTTGGCGCAAAATAACGTCAAAAATGACGCAACTTCCGGCGACACGTATGACGCCGGAAACGGAAAATAATTTTTGCGCCAAAAAAGTCCGCGCCAAGAATGACGCAATAAAATGAAGCATTTTCAGCCCCCGCGAGCCTAACAGCCCACAGGGAAAAGAGTCAAATTTTTGAGGTAAGAAAAAATATGATAATTTAAAGCATAATCCCAAATATGAAACTGACTGTCTGGAAATAAGGAAAGTTGAACATTCTGAGTCAAGGCAAATAAATGTTTGAATACATATATTTAGAACTTTATAAATAAAGTGCCCAACCATAGCTTAGAGTGTCACAGAAAATAAGACTTACTTACCCCAGGACACTCATCTACATGTTTGTAGAAAGCCAAACCAGTACTGAAACGAGAATCAGTAGAGGAAATGGTAAATATAAGAGTATATCGTCGATCTGAAAAGGGAGGTAAGAGATGAATCTCTACGACCGATAACAGAGAACCTTATGAAATAGACCCCGTAGAAGGAGATCACTGCATTCAATAGGCAATACTCTCTTCACATCCCTCTGACATTCACTGCACGCTGAGAGGAAAACCGGGCTCCAACTTGCTGCGGAGCGCATATCAACGTAGAATCTAGCACAAACTTACTTCACCACCTCCCTTGGAGGCAAAGTTTGTAAAACTGATTTGTGGGTGTGGTGAGGGGTGTATTTATAGGCATTTTAAGGTTTGGGAAACTTTGCCCCTCCTGGTAGGAATGTATATCCCATACGTCACTAGCTCATGGACTCTTGTTAATTACATGAAAGAAAAGGTGTGGGGGTCCCTAACTAATGACCACGGGAAGGGGGAAGGTGGGAGGACAACTACACTACAGAAAATGTTAAAAATAATAAAAAAATAAAATAACACATATTTAGCTATTTTATAGGTACTGGCAGACAGCTGCCAATACCTAAGATGGAGGACATAGTTAGAGGAGGGAGGGTTAGAGAGCTGTTTGGAAGGGATCAGGGAGGTTGGAGGGTAAGGTGGGATCCTACACTGCAGAAATTGTTCATATTGGCAAACTGTCTGCCACTAACTAAGTGACCAGTGGGTGGTATGAGGGAGGGAAGAGAGCTGTTTGGGAGGGAATAGGGGGTGGGAGGTGTCAGGTGGTAGGGTAATCTCTACACTAAAGCTAAAATTATCCTTACACGCTACCTGATTAAACCCTTCACTGCTGGGAAAAATAGAAGTGTGATGCGCAGCTGCAGTTAGCGGCCTTGTAATTACCAAAAACCAATGGCAAAGCCATATATGTCTGCTATTTCTGAACAAAGGGGATCCCAGAAAAGCTTTTACAATCATTTGTGCTAGAATTGCACAAGCAGTATGTAAATAATTTTAGTGAGAAACCCAAAGTTTGCCCATTTGCGGGCGTACAATAAATTAGTGCTCCACTTGTAATCTAGCCCATCATACACAAACACACATCTAGCACATACACATAACAGAATATTGGGTGTGCAAAAATATAACTGCAAAATATCACAGATTCATCTAGTACAGGTGGATACCTTATTATCTACAATCTATTCTTAGTTTTCTTTATTTTTTAAATTCCTAGAAATAAAAAAATACAAGACCATTAATTACAGTAGCGCCTAGCACTTGTTAAGTATGGGGCATATAGTAATAAATGCAGGTGCATGGGGGGATACAGTAATGAAAACAAGTGTGTATGGGGGATAAAGTAATAAATATAGGTGTGTATGGGGTGTTACAGTAAAGAATACAGGTGTGTATGGGGGGACACAGTAATGAATACAGGGGTGTATGTGGGATACAGTAATTAATATAGGTGTGTATGGGGGGATACAGTAATGAAAACAAGTGTGTATAGGAGATAAAATAATAAATATAGGTGTGTATGAGGTATTACAGTAATAAATACAGGTGTGGATGGAGGATACAGTAATAAATACAGGTGTGTATGGGGGATACAGTAATAAATATAGGTGTGTATGGGGGATACAGTAATGAAAACAAGTGTGTATGGGGATACAATAATACATACAGGTGTACATGGGGTGTTATACAGGAGTGTATGGGGGATACAGTAATAAATATAGGTGTGTATGGGTGTTACAGTAATGAATACAGGCGAGTATGGGGGTACAGTAATAAATGCAAGTGTGTATGGGGGAATACAGTAATAAATACAGGTGTGTATGGGGGTATAGCAATAAATATAGGTGTGTATGTGGGATACAGTAATAAAAACAAGTGTGTATGGGGGATACAGTAATACATACATGTGTGTATGGGGTGATACAGTAATGAAAACAAGTGTGTATGGGAGGATACAGTAATAAATACAGGTGTGTATGGGGATACAGTAATGAATACAGGTGTGTATGGGGGATACAGTAATGAAAACAAGTGTGTATGGGGGGATACAGTAATAAATACAGGTGTGTATGGGGATACAGTAATGAATACAGGTGTATATGGGGGATACAGTAATAAATATAGGTGTGTGTGGGTGTTACAGTAATAAATGCAGGTGTGTATGGGGATACAGTAATAAATACAGGTGTGTATGGGGGTATAGCAATAAATACAGGTGTGTATGTGGGATACAGTAATAAAAACAAGTGTGTATGGGGGATACAGTAATACATATATGTGTGTATGGGGTGATACAGTAATGAAAACAAGTGTGTATGGGAGGATACAGTAATAAATACAGGTGTGTATGGGGATACAGTAATGAATACAGGTGTGTATGGGGGATACAGTAATGAAAACAAGTGTGTATGGGGGGATACAGTAATAAATACAGGTGTGTATGGGGATACAGTAATGAATACAGGTGTATATGGGGGATACAGTAATAAATATAGGTGTGTATGGGGGATACAGTAATAAATACAGGTGTGCATGTGGGATACAGTAATGAAAACAAGTGTGTGGCAAACCTAGCCACTTCTGGACTATAACGTAAGAAAGGTTGTCTGTGACAGACCCTTCGGTCAGGACTGAAAGTGTTAACTTTATTTTCTAACCACAAGTGGCTGGCTCCAGCTACAATCTAATTAATGCTTAGCATTCTATTGTTTGATCACCCCCAGAGAGAAACGCCTAAGTGATAAGGAGAGTCAAGAGTGTCCTGTGGTTGAAGTGTTTAAGTAATATAATCCTATTGTATCATGTCAAGGGCGCTTCTCCCTTTTATCTAATGTACAACATTCTTTCCACCCCCATCTGGGGGGGGGGGGTCAAAAACCTGTATAAATCTGTATGCTGCCTTCAAATAAAGTATTATTCTGTTTAAAACCTGAAAACTGGCTGGGTTGTGAACTGCTGATTCCCTATGCAGGACATTGTTCCCTGGTGTTAACCCTTGGTATCCGGTTGGTACCGTTACAATTGGTGGCAAGCGACGGGATGAACCTTATCGCCCAGAAGAGCAACTACACAAGCCAGTAACCTCAGGAAGAGGGGGATTACTACAATACTGACTAAGATGGAAGGAGTACCAGGGACCGAAGTGAATGGAGATGGATTATTCTAAGCTAAAGAGACAAACGTAAAAGGAACTGCTAGAAGCCAGGGGAAAGATAGGCAGCAGCAAACCCAAGGCTATATTAATTGCTGAGCTGATGGAGGGAGACAGAGCTCGCAGCGCTACGCCTCCAGCAGCCATGGAGGAGACCCTATACCAGAGGGAAATGAGGACCAGGCTGGAATTTTTACCCCAACCTGTACCACGGGATATGCTATCCGTGGTAATGGCAGATGTGCAGGAGTACGTGATGGCACACAGTCCGCGGAATGCATCCTCCCGAGCAGAATCCATTTTGGACGCACTCAGCAACCCAGTAAGACCCAAAATCCCATACCATGCATTTAAAATGTTTTGTGAGGAGAAGGATGAGATTGATGGGTATTTACAGGATTTTGAGAGACTGTGCGAGTTACATGATTTGGAGCAGTCCGTATGGGTGCCGGTGCTAGCAGGCAAGCTAGCCGGTAGGGCAGCGGAAGCGTATCGCGCTGTACCCAGGGAGGACAGCAAGGATTACGCTAAAGTGAAGAGAGCGATCTTGGAAAGATATGCCATTACCTCAGAGGCATACCGGCGCAAGTTTAGAGGCCTGCGCAAGCCAGAAAGAGATTCCCATGCAGAGTGGGCCCACAAGCTGGATCAAGCATCTCAGGGGTGGATACAGGCCAGCCAAGCTACCACCATGGAAGAATTGCGACAACTGATGCTGTTGGAGCAATTCTTTAACGGCTTGTCCCCAGAAGCCCAAGAATGGGTGAGAGATCGAAAACCCCTCACCTTAACCGAAGCAGCCAGATTAGCAGACCAGCATTTTGATGCCAGGAGGCACCATGGACTACAGCCTAACAACGGACGGGCTAATATACAATGCCACACCTGCAAGCAGTGGGGACATATGGCACGTGAGTGCACCCAAAATCGGAGCAGACAAGCTTGGAACCAGGTCAGACAGAACCTGGCCCCAAGGGCGGCTGCTCACCATTACCAAACGGAGCCAGCCGCTCATGAGGTGTTGAGCACCCAAGCCGAGGAACCCCTGGGAATTCTGCATGAGGTGATGTCGGTCCAGGGACTTCGGGATTCGGGAGCTACTTTAACCCTGATAGCTCCCCATTTGGTGCCGGATACAGCACCCACTGGCGGATCCGTGGCAGTACGAGGGGCAGGGGGAGCAGTATACCGATTGCCCACTGCTAGAGTGGAGTACAGACCCCCAGTCACCCCAGCAGCTGCCAGTTACCAACCCCCGGCGCACCGCTATACCACACGGCCTCCGGCCACGAACTACCCTCAGAGAGCCCGGTTCAATTCGCGGGGCTACTCACAACCTATTCGGTGCTTTGGATGTAAGCAACTAGGGCACAAAAGACCAGAGTGTCCCCTAAATGCAGCGAATCAAGCACAGTCCTGGAGAAGACCCGCTGGCGGAATCCCACATAATCCTCAGCCTGTGGCCCGCTACGTAGAGGCGCCAGAATGCTGGGGCAGCCTACATGAAGCAGACCCCGTGCAAGCTGCCCACCGGAATAACCGGCAACGGGTTAAAGTGAATGGGAAGGAGGTCAGTTGTCTACGGGATACTGGTGCTACCATGACCTTGCTTCAAGAGAACTTGGTGCCTGAGAAACAGCACACTGGAGACACTGTGGCTGTGAGGGTAGCAGGGGGCACTGTGTTCCGCCTACCTGTTGCCAGGGTACATTTGGATTGGGGAGTGGGCGCTAGACTTGTGAATGTGGGGGTCAAGAAGGACTTACCTGCTGATGTTCTCCTTGGAAATGACTTGGCCCCCCCTTGTTTCTGCCTATGCTCCCATGGATCCCGCTAATGTTAACCCTGTGACTACCCAAGCCCAGTCCCTCCGGGAAGAGACGCTTCCATGTTTGGGGTGGGGGCAGTACTGAGCCAAGTTGGAGCAGATGGCGGAGAACACCCCGTAGCTTACTTGAGCCGAAAGTTGTTGCCCCGGACATCCCCAAGCCGATCCGTTGGGATCAGACTGTGTATGCCGGCTTGGTTCTGGGGGAGCATTGTGGCAAACCTAGCCACTTCTGGACTATAACGTAAGAAAGGTTGTCTGTGACAGACCCTTCGGTCAGGACTGAAAGTGTTAACTTTATTTTCTAACCACAAGTGGCTGGCTCCAGCTACAATCTAATTAATGCTTAGCATTCTATTGTTTGATCACCCCCAGAGAGAAACGCCTAAGTGATAAGGAGAGTCAAGAGTGTCCTGTGGTTGAAGTGTTTAAGTAATATAATCCTATTGTATCATGTCAAGGGCGCTTCTCCCTTTTATCTAATGTACAACATTCTTTCCACCCCCATCTGGGGGGGGGGGGGGTCAAAAACCTGTATAAATCTGTATGCTGCCTTCAAATAAAGTATTATTCTGTTTAAAACCTGAAAACTGGCTGGGTTGTGAACTGCTGATTCCCTATGCAGGACATTGTTCCCTGGTGTTAACCCTTGGTATCCGGTTGGTACCGTTACAAAGTGTGTATGGGTATACAATAATACATACAGGTGTATATGGGGTGTTATGGGGGATACAGTAATAAATATAGGTGTGTATGGGTGTTACAGTAATGAATACAGGTGTGTATGGGGGTACAGTAATAAATGCAAGTGTGTATGGGGGAATACAGTAATAAATACAGGTGTGTATGGGGGTATAGCAATAAATACAGGTGTGTATGTGGGATACAGTAATAAAAACAAGTGTGTATGGGGGATACAGTAATACATACATGTGTGTATGGGGTGATACAGTAATGAAAACAAGTGTGTATGGGAGGATACAGTAATAAATACAGGTGTGTATGGGGACACAGTAATGAATACAGGTGTATATGGGGGATACAGTAATAAATATAGGTGTGTATGGGTGTTATAGTAATAAATGCAGGTGTGTATGGGGATACAGTAATAAATACAGGTGTGTATGGGGGTATAGCAATAAATACAGGTTTGTATGTGGGATACAGTAATACATACATGTGTGTATGGGGTGATACCGTAATGAAAACAAGTGTGTATGGGAGGATACAGTAATAAATACAGGTGTGTATGGGGATACAGTAATGAATACAGGTGTGTATGGGGATACAGTAATGAATACAGGTGTATATGGGGGATACAGTAATAAATATAGGTGTGTATGGGTGTTATAGTAATAAATGCAGGTGTTTATGGGGATACAGTAATAAATACAGGTGTGTATGGGGGTATAGCAATAAATACAGGTGTGTATGTGGGATACAGTAATAAAAACAAGTGTGTATGGGGGATACAGTAATACATACATGTGTGTATGGGGTGATACAGTAATGAAAACAAGTGTGTATGTGGGGATACAGTAATAAATACAGGTGTGTATGGGGATACAGTAATGAATACAGGTGTGTATGGGGATACAGTAATGAATACAGGTGTGTATGGGGGGATACAGTAATGAATACAGGTGTGTATGGGGGATACAGTAATAAATACAGGTGTGTATGGGGTGTTACAGTAATGAATACAGGTGTGTATGGGGGTACAGAAATAAATACAGGTGTGTGGGGGATACACTAATAAATACAGGTGTGTATGGAGGATACAGTAATGAATACAGGTGTGTATGGGGGATACAGTAATAAATACAGGTGTGTATGGGAGGATACAGTAATGAATACAGGTGTGCATGTGGGATACAGTAATGAAAACAAGTGTGTATGGGGATACAATAATACATACAGGTGTATATGGGGTGTTATGGGGGATACAGTAATAAATATAGGTGTGTATGGGTGTTACAGTAATGAATACAGGTGTGTATGGGGGTACAGTAATAAATGCAAGTGTGTATGGGGGAATACAGTAATAAATACAGGTGTGTATGGGGGTATAGCAATAAATATAGGTGTGTATGTGGGATACAGTAATAAAAACAAGTGTGTATGGGGGGATACAGTAATGAAAACAAGTGTGTATGGGGGGATACAGTAATAAATACAGGTGTGTATGGGGATACAGTAATGAATACAGGTGTATATGGGGGATACAGTAATAAATACAGGTGTGTATGGGGGTATAGCAATAAATACAGGTGTGTATGTGGGATACAGTAATAAAAACAAGTGTGTATGGGGGATACAGTAATACATACATGTGTGTATGGGGTGATACAGTAATGAAAACAAGTGTGTATGGGAGGATACAGTAATAAATACAGGTGTGTATGGGGACACAGTAATGAATACAGGTGTATATGGGGGATACAGTCATAAATATAGGTGTGTATGGGTGTTATAGTAATAAATGCAGGTGTGTATGGGGATACAGTAATAAATACAGGTGTGTATGGGGGTATAGCAATAAATACAGGTGTGTATGTGGGATACAGTAATAAAAACAAGTGTGTATGGGGGGATACAGTAATAAATACAGGTGTGTATGGGGATACAGTAATGAATACAGGTGTGTATGGGGATACAGTAATGAATACAGGTGTGTATGGGGGGGATACAGTAATGAATACAGGTGTGTATGGGGGATACAGTAATAAATACAGGTGTGTATGGGGTGTTACAGTAATGAATACAGGTGTGTATGGGGGTACAGAAATAAATACAGGTGTGTGGGGGATACACTAATAAATACAGGTGTGTATGGAGGATACAGTAATGAATACAGGTGTATATGGGGGATACAGTAATAAATACAGGTGTGTATGGGGGTATAGCAATAAATACAGGTGTGTATGTGGGATACAGTAATAAAAACAAGTGTGTATGGGGGATACAGTAATACATACATGTGTGTATGGGGTGATACAGTAATGAAAACAAGTGTGTATGGGAGGATACAGTAATAAATACAGGTGTGTATGGGGACACAGTAATAAATACAGGTGTGTATGGGGACACAGTAATGAATACAGGTGTATATGGGGGATACAGTAATAAATATAGGTGTGTATGGGTGTTATAGTAATAAATGCAGGTGTGTATGGGGATACAGTAATAAATACAGGTGTGTATGGGGGTATAGCAATAAATACAGGTGTGTATGTGGGATACAGTAATAAAAACAAGTGTGTATGGGGGGATACAGTAATAAATACAGGTGTGTATGGGGATACAGTAATGAATACAGGTGTGTATGGGGATACAGTAATGAATACAGGTGTGTATGGGGATACAGTAATGAATACAGGTGTGTATGGGGTGTTACAGTAATGAATACAGGTGTGTATGGAGGTACAGAAATAAATACAGGTGTGTGGGGGATACACTAATAAATACAGGTGTGTATGGAGGATACAGTAATGAATACAGGTGTGTATGGGGGATACAGTAATAAATACAGGTGTGTATGGGAGGATGCAGTAATGAGTACAGGTGTGCATGTGGGATACAGTAATGAAAACAAGTGTGTATGGGGATACAATAAAACATACAGGTGCATATGGGGTGTTATGGGGGATACAGTAATAAATATAGGTGTGTATGGGTGTTACAGTAATGAATACAGGTGTGTATGGGGATACAGTAATGAATACAGGTGTATATGGGGGATACAGTAATAAATATAGGTGTGTGTGGGTGTTACAGTAATAAATGCAGGTGTGTATGGGGATACAGTAATAAATACAGGTGTGTATGGGGGTATAGCAATAAATATAGGTGTGTATGTGGGATACAGTAATAAAAACAAGTGTGTATGGGGGATACAGTAATACATACATGTGTGTATGGGGTGATACAGTAATGAAAACAAGTGTGTATGGGAGGATACAGTAATAAATACAGGTGTGCATGGGGATACAGTAATGAATACAGGTGTGCATGGGTATACAGTAATGAATATAGGTGTGTATGGGGGGATACAGTAATGAAAACAAGTGTGTATGGGGGGATACAGTAATAAATACAGGTGTGTATGGGGATACAGTAATGAATACAGGTGTATATGGGGGATACAGTAATAAATATAGGTGTGTATGGGGGATACAGTAATAAATACAGGTGTGCATGTGGGATACAGTAATGAAAACAAGTGTGTATGGGGATACAATAATACATACAGGTGTATATGGGGTGTTATGGGGGATACAGTAATAAATATAGGTGTCTATGGGTGTTACAGTAATGAATACAGGTGTGTATGGGGGTACAGTAATAAATGCAAGTGTGTATGGGGAAATACAGTAATAAATACAGGTGTGTACGGGGGTATAGCAATAAATACAGGTGTATATGGGGGATACAGTAATAAATATAGGTGTGTGTGGGTGTTGCAGTAATAAATGCAGGTGTGTATGGGGGATACAGTAATAAATA
Source organism: Bombina bombina (assembly GCF_027579735.1). Lineage (NCBI taxonomy): Eukaryota > Metazoa > Chordata > Amphibia > Anura > Bombinatoridae > Bombina > Bombina bombina. Next base: position 195,529,648 of record NC_069503.1, on the reverse strand, counting down.
CAGGTGTGTATGGGGGTATAGCAATAAATACAGGTGTGTATGTGGGATACAGTAATAAAAACAAGTGTGTATGGGGGATACAGTAATACATACATGTGTGTATGGGGTGATACAGTAATGAAAACAAGTGTGTATGGGAGGATACAGTAATAAATACAGGTGTGTATGGGGATACAGTAATGAAAACAGGTGTATATGGGGGATACAGTAATAAATATAGGTGTGTATGGGTGTTATAGTAATAAATGCAGGTGTGTATGGGGATACAGTAATAAATACAGGTGTGTATGGGGGTATAGCAATAAATACAGGTGTGTATGTGGGATACAGTAATAAAAACAAGTGTGTATGGGGGATACAGTAATACATACATGTGTGTATGGGGTGATACAGTAATGAAAACAAGTGTGTATGGGAGGATACAGTAATAAATACAGGTGTGTATGGGGACACAGTAATGAATACAGGTGTATATGGGGGATACAGTAATAAATATAGGTGTGTATGGGTGTTATAGTAATAAATGCAGGTGTGTATGGGGATACAGTAATAAATACAGGTGTGTATGGGGGTATAGCAATAAATACAGGTTTGTATGTGGGATACAGTAATACATACATGTGTGTATGGGGTGATACCGTAATGACAACAAGTGTGTATGGGAGGATACAGTAATAAATACAGGTGTGTATGGGGATACAGTAATGAATACAGGTGTGTATGGGGATACAGTAATGAATACAGGTGTATATGGGGGATACAGTAATAAATATAGGTGTGTATGGGTGTTATAGTAATAAATGCAGGTGTTTATGGGGATACAGTAATAAATACAGGTGTGTATGGGGGTATAGCAATAAATACAGGTGTGTATGTGGGATACAGTAATAAAAACAAGTGTGTATGGGGGATACAGTAATACATACATGTGTGTATGGGGTGATACAGTAATGAAAACAAGTGTGTATGTGGGGATACAGTAATAAATACAGGTGTGTATGGGGATACAGTAATGAATACAGGTGTGTATGGGGATACAGTAATGAATACAGGTGTGTATGGGGGGATACAGTAATGAATACAGGTGTGTATGGGGGATACAGTAATAAATACAGGTGTGTATGGGGTGTTACAGTAATGAATACAGGTGTGTATGGGGGTACAGAAATAAATACAGGTGTGTGGGGGATACACTAATAAATACAGGTGTGTATGGAGGATACAGTAATGAATACAGGTGTGTATGGGGGATACAGTAATAAATACAGGTGTGTATGGGAGGATACAGTAATGAATACAGGTGTGCATGTGGGATACAGTAATGAAAACAAGTGTGTATGGGGATACAATAATACATACAGGTGTATATGGGGTGTTATGGGGGATACAGTAATAAATATAGGTGTGTATGGGTGTTACAGTAATGAATACAGGTGTGTATGGGGGTACAGTAATAAATGCAAGTGTGTATGGGGGAATACAGTAATAAATACAGGTGTGTATGGGGGTATAGCAATAAATATAGGTGTGTATGTGGGATACAGTAATAAAAACAAGTGTGTATGGGGGGATACAGTAATGAAAACAAGTGTGTATGGGGGGATACAGTAATAAATACAGGTGTGTATGGGGATACAGTAATGAATACAGGTGTATATGGGGGATACAGTAATAAATACAGGTGTGTATGGGGGTATAGCAATAAATACAGGTGTGTATGTGGGATACAGTAATAAAAACAAGTGTGTATGGGGGATACAGTAATACATACATGTGTGTATGGGGTGATACAGTAATGAAAACAAGTGTGTATGGGAGGATACAGTAATAAATACAGGTGTGTATGGGGACACAGTAATGAATACAGGTGTATATGGGGGATACAGTCATAAATATAGGTGTGTATGGGTGTTATAGTAATAAATGCAGGTGTGTATGGGGATACAGTAATAAATACAGGTGTGTATGGGGGTATAGCAATAAATACAGGTGTGTATGTGGGATACAGTAATAAAAACAAGTGTGTATGGGGGGATACAGTAATAAATACAGGTGTGTATGGGGATACAGTAATGAATACAGGTGTGTATGGGGATACAGTAATGAATACAGGTGTGTATGGGGGGGATACAGTAATGAATACAGGTGTGTATGGGGGATACAGTAATAAATACAGGTGTGTATGGGGTGTTACAGTAATGAATACAGGTGTGTATGGGGGTACAGAAATAAATACAGGTGTGTGGGGGATACACTAATAAATACAGGTGTGTATGGAGGATACAGTAATGAATACAGGTGTGTATGGGGGATACAGTAATAAATACAGGTGTGTATGGGGGTATAGCAATAAATACAGGTGTGTATGTGGGATACAGTAATAAAAACAAGTGTGTATGGGGGATACAGTAATACATACATGTGTGTATGGGGTGATACAGTAATGAAAACAAGTGTGTATGGGAGGATACAGTAATAAATACAGGTGTGTATGGGGACACAGTAATAAATACAGGTGTGTATGGGGACACAGTAATGAATACAGGTGTATATGGGGGATACAGTAATAAATATAGGTGTGTATGGGTGTTATAGTAATAAATGCAGGTGTGTATGGGGATACAGTAATAAATACAGGTGTGTATGGGGGTATAGCAATAAATACAGGTGTGTATGTGGGATACAGTAATAAAAACAAGTGTGTATGGGGGGATACAGTAATAAATACAGGTGTGTATGGGGATGCAGTAATGAATACAGGTGTGTATGGGGATACAGTAATGAATACAGGTGTGTATGGGGATACAGTAATGAATACAGGTGTGTATGGGGTGTTACAGTAATGAATACAGGTGTGTATGGAGGTACAGAAATAAATACAGGTGTGTGGGGGATACACTAATAAATACAGGTGTGTATGGAGGATACAGTAATGAATACAGGTGTGTATGGGGGATACAGTAATAAATACAGGTGTGTATGGGAGGATGCAGTAATGAGTACAGGTGTGCATGTGGGATACAGTAATGAAAACAAGTGTGTATGGGGATACAATAATACATACAGGTGCATATGGGGTGTTATGGGGGATACAGTAATAAATATAGGTGTGTATGGGTGTTACAGTAATGAATACAGGTGTGTATGGGGATACAGTAATGAATACAGGTGTATATGGGGGATACAGTAATAAATATAGGTGTGTGTGGGTGTTACAGTAATAAATGCAGGTGTGTATGGGGATACAGTAATAAATACAGGTGTGTATGGGGGTATAGCAATAAATATAGGTGTGTATGTGGGATACAGTAATAAAAACAAGTGTGTATGGGGGATACAGTAATACATACATGTGTGTATGGGGTGATACAGTAATGAAAACAAGTGTGTATGGGAGGATACAGTAATAAATACAGGTGTGCATGGGGATACAGTAATGAATACAGGTGTGCATGGGTATACAGTAATGAATATAGGTGTGTATGGGGGGATACAGTAATGAAAACAAGTGTGTATGGGGGGATACAGTAATAAATACAGGTGTGTATGGGGATACAGTAATGAATACAGGTGTATATGGGGGATACAGTAATAAATATAGGTGTGTATGGGGGATACAGTAATAAATACAGGTGTGCATGTGGGATACAGTAATGAAAACAAGTGTGTATGGGGATACAATAATACATACAGGTGTATATGGGGTGTTATGGGGGATACAGTAATAAATATAGGTGTCTATGGGTGTTACAGTAATGAATACAGGTGTGTATGGGGGTACAGTAATAAATGCAAGTGTGTATGGGGAAATACAGTAATAAATACAGGTGTGTACGGGGGTATAGCAATAAATACAGGTGTATATGGGGGATACAGTAATAAATATAGGTGTGTGTGGGTGTTGCAGTAATAAATGCAGGTGTGTATGGGGGATACAGTAATAAATACAGGTGTGTATGGGGGTATAGCAATAAATACAGGTGTGTATGTGGGATACAGTAATAAAAACAAGTGTGTATGGGGGATACAGTAATACATACATGTGTGTATGGGGTGATACAGTAATGAAAACAAGTGTGTATGGGAGGATACAGTAATAAATACAGGTGTGTATGGGGATACAGTAATGAAAACAGGTGTATATGGGGGATACAGTAATAAATATAGGTGTGTATGGGTGTTATAGTAATAAATGCAGGTGTGTATGGGGATACAGTAATAAATACAGGTGTGTATGGGGGTATAGCAATAAATACAGGTGTGTATGTGGGATACAGTAATAAAAACAAGTGTGTATGGGGGATACAGTAATACATACATGTGTGTATGGGGTGATACAGTAATGAAAACAAGTGTGTATGGGGGGGATACAGTAATAAATACAGGTGTGTATGGGGATACAGTAATGAATACAGGTGTGTATGGGGGGGATACAGTAATGAATACAGGTGTGTATGGGGGATACAGTAATAAATACAGGTGTGTATGGGGTGTTACAGTAATGAATACAGGTGTGTATGGGGGTACAGAAATAAATACAGGTGTGTGGGGGATACACTAATAAATACAGGTGTGTATGGAGGATACAGTAATGAATACAGGTGTGTATGGGGGATACAGTAATAAATACAGGTGTGTATGGGAGGATACAGTAATGAATACAGGTGTGCATGTGGGATACAGTAATGAAAACAAGTGTGTATGGGGATACAATAATACATACAGGTGTATATCGGGTGTTATGGGGGATACAGTAATAAATATAGGTGTGTATGGGTGTTACAGTAATGAATACAGGTGTGTATGGGGGTACAGTAATAAATGCAAGTGTGTATGTGGGATACAGTAATAAAAACAAGTGTGTATGGGGGGATACAGTAATGAAAACAAGTGTGTATGGGGGGATACAGTAATAAATACAGGTGTGTATGGGGATACAGTAATGAATACAGGTGTATATGGGGGATACAGTAATAAATATATGTGTGTATGGGGGATACAGTAATAAATACAGGTGTGCATGTGGGATACAGTAATGAAAACAAGTGTGTATGGGGATACAATAATACATACAGGTGTATATGGGGTTTTATGGGGGATACAGTAATAAATATAGGTGTGTATGGGTGTTACAGTAATGAATACAGGTGTGTATGGGGGTACAGTAATGAATACAGTAATAAATACAGGTGTGTATGGGGGTATAGCAATAAATACAGGTGTGTATGTGGGATACAGTAATGAAAACAAGTGTGTATGGGGGGATTCAGTAATAAATACAGGTGTGTATGGGGATACAGTAATGAATACAGGTGTGTATGGGGATACAGTAATGAATACAGGTGTATATGGGGGATACAGTAATAAATATAGGTGTGTGTGGGTGTTACAGTAATAAATGCAGGTGTGTATGGGGATACAATAATACATACAGGTGCATATGGGGTGTTATGGGGGATACAGTAATAAATATAGGTGTGTATGGGTGTTACAGTAATGAATACAGGTGTGTATGGGGATACAGTAATGAATACAGGTGTGTATGGGGGGATACAGTAATAAATATAGGTGTGTGTGGGTGTTACAGTAATAAATGCAGGTGTGTATGGGGATACAGTAATAAATACAGGTGTGTATGGGGGTATAGCAATAAATATAGGTGTGTATGTGGGATACAGTAATAAAAACAAGTGTGTATGGGGGATACAGTAATACATACATGTGTGTATGGGGTGATACAGTAATGAAAACAAGTGTGTATGGGAGGATACAGTAATAAATACAGGTGTGCATGGGGATACAGTAATGAATACAGGTGTGCATGGGTATACAGTAATGAATATAGGTGTGTATGGGGGGATACAGTAATGAAAACAAATGTGTATGGGGGGATACAGTAATAAATACAGGTGTGTATGGGGATACAGTAATGAATACAGGTGTATATGGGGGATACAGTAATAAATATAGGTGTGTATGGGGGATACAGTAATAAATACAGGTGTGCATGTGGGATACAGTAATGAAAACAAGTGTGTATGGGGATACAATAATACATACAGGTGTATATGGGGTGTTATGGGGGATACAGTAATAAATATAGGTGTCTATGGGTGTTACAGTAATGAATACAGGTGTGTATGGGGGTACAGTAATAAATGCAAGTGTGTATGGGGAAATACAGTAATAAATACAGGTGTGTATGGGGGTATAGCAATAAATACAGGTGTATATGGGGGATACAGTAATAAATATAGGTGTGTGTGGGTGTTGCAGTAATAAATGCAGGTGTGTATGGGGGATACAGTAATAAATACAGGTGTGTATGGGTGTTATAGTAATAAATGCAGGTGTGTATGGGGATACAGTAATAAATACAGGTGTGTATGGGGGTATAGCAATAAATACAGGTGTGTATGTGGGATACAGTAATAAAAACAAGTGTGTATGGGGGATACAGTAATACATACATGTGTGTATGGGGTGATACAGTAATGAAAACAAGTGTGTATGGGGGGATACAGTAATAAATACAGGTGTGTATGGGGATACAGTAATGAATACAGGTGTGTATGGGGGGATACAGTAATGAATACAGGTGTGTATGGGGGATACAGTAATAAATACAGGTGTGTATGGGGTGTTACAGTAATGAATACAGGTGTGTATGGGGGTACAGAAATAAATACAGGTGTGTGGGGGATACACTAATAAATACAGGTGTGTATGGAGGATACAGTAATGAATACAGGTGTGTATGGGGGATACAGTAATAAATACAGGTGTGTATGGGAGGATACAGTAATGAATACAGGTGTGCATGTGGGATACAGTAATGAAAACAAGTGTGTATGGGGATACAATAATACATACAGGTGTATATGGGGTTTTATGGGGGATACAGTAATAAATATAGGTGTGTATGTGGGATACAGTAATAAATACAGGTGTGTATGGGGGGATACAGTAATAAATACAGGTGTGTATGGGGATACAGTAATGAATACAGGTGTATATGGGGGATACAGTAATAAATATATGTGTGTATGGGGGATACAGTAATAAATACAGGTGTGCATGTGGGATACAGTAATGAAAACAAGTGTGTATGGGGATACAATAATACATACAGGTGTATATGGGGTTTTATGGGGGATACAGTAATAAATATAGGTGTGTATGGGTGTTACAGTAATGAATACAGGTGTGTATGGGGGTACAGTAATAAATGCAAGTGTGTATGGAGGAATACAGTAATGAATACAGTAATAAATACAGGTGTGTATGGGGGTATAGCAATAAATACAGGTGTGTATGTGGGATACAGTAATGAAAACAAGTGTGTATGGGGTGATACAGTAATGAAAACAAGTGTGTATGGGGGATACAGTAATGAATACAGGTGTATATGGGGGATACAGTAATAAATATAGGTGTGTATGGGTGTTATAGTAATAAATGCAGGTGTGTATGGGGATACAGTAATAAATACAGGTGTGTATGGGGGTATAGCAATAAATACAGGTGTGTATGTGGGATACAGTAATAAAAACAAGTGTGTATGGGGGATACAGTAATACATACATGTGTGTATGGGGTGATACAGTAATGAAAACAAGTGTGTATGGGGGGGGGATACAGTAATGAATACAGGTGGGTATGGGGATACAGTAATGAATACAGGTGTGTATGGGGGATACAGTAATAAATACAGGTGTGTATGGGGTGTTACAGTAATGAATACAGGTGTGTATGGGGGTACAGAAATAAATACAGGTGTGTGGGGGATACACTAATAAATACAGGTGTGTATGGAGGATACAGTAATGAATACAGGTATGTATGGGGGATACAGTAATAAATACAGGTGTGTATGGGAGGATACAGTAATGAATAAAGGTGTGTATAGGGATACAATAATACATACAGGTGTATATGGGGTGTTACAGTAATGAATACAGGTGTGTATGGGGGATACAGTAATAAATATAGGTGTGTATGGGTGTTACAGTAATGAATACAGGTGTGTATGGGGGTACAGTAATAAATGCAAGTGTGTATGGGGGAATACAGTAATAACTACAGGTGTGTATGGGGGTATAGCAATAAATACAGGTGTGTATGTGGGATACAGTAATAAAAACAAGTGTGTATGGGGGATACAGTAATACATACATGTGTGTATGGGGTGATACAGTAATGAAAACAAGTGTTTATGGGGGGATACAGTAATAAATACAGGTGTGTATGGGGATACAGCAATGAATACAGGTGTATATGGGGGATACAGTAATAAATATAGGTGTGTGTGGGTGTTGCAGTAATAAATGCAGGTGTGTATGGGGGATACAGTAATAAATACAGGTGTGTATGGGGGTATAGCAATAAATACAGGTGTGTATGTGGGATACAGTAATAAAAACAAGTGTGTATGGGGGATACAGTAATACATACATGTGTGTATGGGGTGATACAGTAATGAAAACAAGTGTGTATGGGGGGATACAGTAATAAATACAGGTGTGTATGGGGATACAGTAATGAATACAGGTGTGTATGGGGATACAGTAATGAATACAGGTGTGTATGGGGGGATACAGTAATGAAAACAAGTGTGTATGGGGGGATACAGTAATAAATACAGGTGTATATGGGGGATACAGTAATAAATATAGGTGTGTATGGGTGTAATAATAATAAATGCAGGTGTGTATGGGGATACAGTTATAAAAACATGTGTGTATGGGGGATACAGTAATACATACATGTGTGTATGGGGTGATACAGTAATGAAAACAAGTGTGTATGGGGGGATACAGTAATAAATACAGGTGTGTATGGGGATACAGTAATGAATACAGGTGTGTATGGGGGGATGCAGTAATGAATACAGGTGTGTATGGGGGATACAGTAATAAATACAGGTGTGTATGGGGTGTTACAGTAATGAATACAGGTGTGTATGGGGGTACAGAAATAAATACAGGTGTGTGGAGATACACTAATAAATACAGGTGTATATGGGGGATACAGTAATAAATATAGGTGTGTATGGGTGTTATAGTAATAAATGCAGGTGTGTATGGGGATACAATAATAAATACAGGTGTGTATGGGGGTATAGCAATAAATACAGGTGTGTATGTGGGATACAGTAATAAAAACAAGTGTGTATGGGGGATACAGTAATACATACATGTGTGTATGGGGTGATACAGTAATGAAAACAAGTGTGTATGGGGGGGATACAGTAATAAATACAGGTGTGTATGGGGATACAGTAATGAATACAGGTGTGTATGGGGATACAGTAATGAATACAGGTGTGTATGGGGGGATACAGTAATGAATACAGGTGTGTATGGGGGATACAGTAATAAATACAGGTGTGTATGGGGTGTTACAGTAATGAATACAGGTGTGTATGGGGGTACAGAAATAAATACAGGTGTGTGGGGGATACACTAATAAATACAGGTGTGTATGGAGGATACAGTAATGAATACAGGTGTGTATGGGGGATACAGTAATAAATACAGGTGTGTATGGGAGGATACAGTAATGAATACAGGTGTGCATGTGGGATGCAGTAATGAAAACAAGTGTGTATGGGGATACAATAATACATACAGGTGTATATCGGGTGTTATGGGGGATACAGTAATAAATATAGGTGTGTATGGGTGTTACAGTAATGAATACAGGTGTGTATGGGGGTACAGTAATAAATGCAAGGGTGTATGGGGGAATACAGTAATAAATACAGGTGTGTATGGGGGTATAGCAATAAATATAGGTGTGTATGTGGGATACAGTAATAAAAACAAGTGTGTATGGGGGGATACAGTAATGAAAACAAGTGTGTATGGGGGGATACAGTAATAAATACAGGTGTGTATGGGGATACAGTAATAAATACAGGTGTATATGGGGGATACAGTAATAAATATATGTGTGTATGGGGGATACAGTAATAAATACAGGTGTGCATGTGGGATACAGTAATGAAAACAAGTGTGTATGGGGATACAATAATACATACAGGTGTATATGGGGTTTTATGGGGGATACAGTAATAAATATAGGTGTGTATGGGTGTTACAGTAATGAATACAGGTGTGTATGGGGGTACAGTAATAAATGCAGGTGTGTATGGGGGATACAGTAATACATACATGTGTGTATGGGAGTATAGCAATAAATACAGGTGTGTATGTGGGATACAGTAATGAAAACAAGTGTGTATGGGGGGATTCAGTAATAAATACAGGTGTGTATGGGGATACAGTAATGAATACAGGTGTATATGGGGGATACAGTAATAAATATAGGTGTGTATGGGGATACAGTAATAAATACAGGTGTGTATGGGGGTATAGCAATAAATACAGGTGTGTATGGGGGTATAGCAATAAATACAGGTGTGTATGGGGGTATAGCAATAAATACAGGTGTGTATGGGGGTATAGCAATAAATACAGGTGTGTATGGGGGATACAGTAATGAAAACAGGTGTATATGGGGGATACAGTAATAAATATAGGTGTGTATGGGTGTTATAGTAATAAATGCAGGTGTGTATGGGGATACAGTAATAAATACAGGTGTGTATGGGGGTATAGCAATAAATACAGGTGTGTATGTGGGATACAGTAATAAAAAAAAGTGTGTATGGGGGATACAGTAATACATACATGTGTGTATGGGGTGATACAGTAATGAAAACAAGTGTGTATGGGGGGGGATACAGTAATAAATACAGGTGGGTATGGGGATACAGTAATGAATACAGGTGTGTATGGGGATACAGTAATGAATACAGATGTGTATGGGGGGATACAGTAATGAATACAGGTGTGTATGGGGGATACAGTAATAAATACAGGTGTGTATGGGGTGTTACAGTAATGAATACAGGTGTGTATGGGGGTACAGAAATAAATACAGGTGTGTGGGGGATACACTAATAAATACAGGTGTGTATGGAGGATACAGTAATGAATATACGTATGTATGGGGGATACAGTAATAAATACAGGTGTGTATGGGAGGATACAGTAATGAATACAGGTGTGTATAGGGATACAATAATACATACAGGTGTATATGGGGTGTTACAGTAATGAATACAGGTGTGTATGGGGGATACAGTAATAAATATAGGTGTGTATGGGTGTTACAGTAATGAATACAGATGTGTATGGGGGTACAGTAATAAATGCAAGTGTGTATGGGGGAATACAGTAATAACTACAGGTGTGTATGGGGGTATAGCAATAAATACAGGTGTGTATGGGGGTATAGCAATAAATACAGGTGTGCATGTGGGATACAGTAATAAAAACAAGTGTGTATGGGGGATACAGTAATACATACATGTGTGTATGGGGTGATACAGTAATGAAAACAAGTGTTTATGGGGGGATACAGTAATAAATACAGGTGTGTATGGGGATACAGCAATGAATACAGGTGTATATGGGGGATACAGTAATAAATATAGGTGTGTGTGGGTGTTGCAGTAATAAATGCAGGTGTGTATGGGGGATACAGTAATAAATACAGGTGTGTATGGCGGTATAGCAATAAATACAGGTGTGTATGTGGGATACAGTAATAAAAACAAGTGTGTATGGGGGATACAGTAATACATACATGTGTGTATGGGGTGATACAGTAATGAAAACAAGTGTGTATGGGGGGATACAGTAATAAATACAGGTGTGTATGGGGATACAGTAATGAATACAGGTGTGTATGGGGATACAGTAATGAATACAGGTGTGTATGGGGGATACAGTAATGAAAACAAGTGTGTATGGGGGGATACAGTAATAAATACAGGTGTATATGGGGGATACAGTAATAAATATAGGTGTGCATGGGTGTAATAATAATAAATGCAGGTGTGTATGGGGATACAGTAATAAAAACATGTGTGTATGGGGGATACAGTAATACATACATGTGTGTATGGGGTGATACAGTAATGAAAACAAGTGTGTATGGGGGGATACAGTAATAAATACAGGTGTGTATGGGGATACAGTAATGAATACAGGTGTGTAGGGGGATACAGTAATGAATACAGGTGTGTATGGGGGGATGCAGTAATGAATACAGGTGTGTATGGGGGATACAGTAATAAATACAGGTGTGTATGGGGTGTTACAGTAATGAATACAGGTGTGTATGGGGGTACAGAAATAAATACAGGTGTGTGGAGATACACTAATAAATACAGGTGTGTATGGAGGATACAGTAATGAATACAGGTGTATATGGGGGATACAGTAATAAATACAGGTGTGTATGGGAGGATACAGTAATGAATACAGGTGTGTATAGGGATACAATAATACATACAGGTGTATATGGGGTGTTACAGAAATGAATACAGGTGTGTATGTGGGATACAGTAATAAATATAGGTGTGTATGGGTGTTACAGTAATGAATACAGGTGTGTATGGGGGTACAGTAATAAATGCAAGTGTGTATGGGGGAATACAGTAATAAATACAGGTGTGTATGGGGGTATAGCAATAAATACAGGTGTGTATGTGGGATACAGTAATAAAAACAAGTCTGTATGGGGGATACAGTAATACATACATGTGTGTATGGGGTGATACAGTAATGAAAACAAATGTGTATGGAGGGATACAGTAATAAATACAGGTGTGTATGGGGATACAGTAATGAATACAGGTGTATATGGGGGATACAGTAATACAGGGAGTGCAGAATTATTAGGCAAATTAGTATTTTGACCACATCATCCTCTTTATGCATGTTGTCTTACTCCAAGCTGTATAGGCTCGAAAGCCTACTATCAATTAAGCATATTAGGTGATGTGCATCTCTGTAATGAGAAGGGGTGTGGTCTAATGACATCAACACCCTATATCAGGTGTGCATAATTATAAGGCAACTTCCTTTCCTTTGGCAAAATGGGTCAAAAGAAGGACTTGACAGGCTCAGAAAAGTAAAAAATAGTGAGATATCTTGCAGAGGGATGCAGCACTCTTAAAATTGCAAAGCTTCTGAAGCGTGATCATCGAACAATCAAGCGTTTCATTCAAAATAGTCAACAGGGTCGCAAGAAGCGTGTGGAAAAACCAAGGCGCAAAATAACTGCCCATGAACTGAGAAAAGTCAAGCGTGCAGGTGCCAAGATGCCACTTGCCACCAGTTTGGCCATATTTCAGAGCTGCAACATCACTGGAGTGCCCAAAAGCACAAGGTGTGCAATACTCAGAGACATGGCCAAGGTAAGAAAGGCTGAAAGACGACCACCACTAAACAGGACACACAAGCTGAAACGTCAAGACTGGGCCAAGAAATATCTCAAGACTGATTTTTCTAAGTTTTTTTGGACTGATGAAATGAGAGTGAGTCTTGATGGGCCAGATGGATGGGCCCGTGGCTGGATTGGTAAAGGGCAGAGAGCTCTAGTCCGACTCAGACGCCAGCAAGGTGGAGGTGGAGTACTGGTTTGGGCTGGTATCATCAAAGATGAGCTTGTGGGGCCTTTTCGGGTTGAGGATGGAGTCAAGCTCAACTCCCAGTCCTACTGCCAGTTTCTGGAAGACACCTTCTTCAAGCAGTGGTACAGGAAGAAGTCTGCATCCTTCAAGAAAAACATGATTTTCATGCAGGACAATGCTCCATCACACTCGTCCAAGTACTTCACAGCGTGGCTTGCAAGAAAGGGTATAAAAGAAGAAAATCTAATGACATGGCCTCTTTGTTCACCTGATCTGAACCCCATTGAAAACCTGTGGTCCATCATCAAATGTGAGATTTACAAGGAGGGAAAACAGTACACCTCTCTGAACAGTGTCTGGGAGGCTGTGGTTGCTGCTGCACGCAATGTTGATGGTGAACAGATCAAAACACTGACAGAATCCATGGATGGCAGGCTTTTGAGTGTCCTTGCAAAGAAACGTGGCTATATTGGTCACTGATTTGTTTTTGTTTTGTTTTTGAATGTCAGAAATGTATATTTGTGAATGTTGAGATGTTATATTGGTTTCACTGGTAAAAATAAATAATTGAAATGGGTATATATTTGTTTTTTGTTAAGTTGCCTAATAATTATGCACAGTAATAGTCACCTGCACACACAGATATCCCCCTAAAATAGCTATAACTAAAAACAAACTAAAAACTACTTCCAAAACTATTCAGCTTTGATATTAATGAGTTTTTTGGGTTCATTGAGAACATGGTTGCTGTTCAATAATAAAATTAATCCTCAAAAATACAACTTGCCTAATAATTCTGCACTCCCTGTAAATATAGGTGTGTATGGGTGTTACAGTAATAAATGCAGGTGTGTATGGGGGATACAGTAATAAATACAGGTGTGTATGGGGGTATAGCAATAAATACAGGTGTGTACAGGGAGTGCAGAATTATTAGGCAAGTTGTATTTTTGAGGATTAATTTTATTATTGAACAACAACCATGTTCTCAATGAACCAAAAAAACTCATTAATATCAAAGCTGAATAGTTTTGGAAGTAGTTTTTAGTTTGTTTTTAGTTATAGCTATTTTAGGGGGATATCTGTGTGTGCAGGTGACTATTACTGTGCATAATTATTAGGTAACAACAAAAAACAAATATATACCCATTTCAATTATTTATTTTTACCAGTGAAACCAATGTAACATCTCAACATTCACAAATATACATTTCTGACATTCAAAAACAAAACAAAAACAAATCAGTGACCAATATAGCCACCTTTCTTTGCAAGGACACTCAAAAGCCTGCCATCCATGGATTCTGTCAGTGTTTTGATCTGTTCACCATCAACATTGCGTGCAGCAGCAACCACAGCCTCCCAGACACTGTTCAGAGAGGTGTACTGTTTTCCCTCCTTGTCTCACATTTGATGATGGACCACAGGTTCTCAATGGGGTTCAGATCAGGTGAACAAGGAGGCCATGTCATTAGATTTTCTTCTTTTATACCCTTTCTTGCCAGCCACGCTGTGGAGTACTTGGACGCGTGTGATGGAGCATTGTCCTGCATGAAAATCATGTTTTTCTTGAAGGATGCAGACTTCTTCCTGTACCACTGCTTGAAGAAGGTGTCTTCCAGAAACTGGCAGTAGGACTGGGAGTTGAGCTTGACTCCATCCTCAACCCGAAAAGGCCCCACAAGCTCATCTTTGATGATACCAGCCCAAACCAGTACTCCACCTCCACCTTGCTGGCGTCTGAGTCGGACTGGAGCTCTCTGCCCTTTACCAATCCAGCCACGGGCCCATCCATCTGGCCCATCAAGACTCACTCTCATTTCATCAGTCCATAAAACCTTAGAAAAATCAGTCTTGAGATATTTCTTGGCCCAGTCTTGACGTTTCAGCTTGTGTGTCTTGTTCAGTGGTGGTCGTCTTTCAGCCTTTCTTACCTTGGCCATGTCTCTGAGTATTGCACACCTTGTGCTTTTAGGCACTCCAGCGATGTTGCAGCTCTGAAATATGGCCAAACTGGTGGCAAGTGGCATCTTGGCAGCTGCACGCTTGACTTTTCTCAGTTCATGGGCAGTTATTTTGCGCTTTGGTTTTTCCACACGCTTCTTGCGACCCTGTTGACTATTTTGAATGAAACTCTTGATTGTTTGATGATCACGCTTCAGAAGCTTTGCAATTTTAAAAATGCTGCATCCCTCTGCAAGATATCTCACTATTTTTGACTTTTCTGAGCCTGTCAAGTCCTTCTTTTGACCCATTTTGCCAAAGGAAAGGAAGTTGCCTAATAATTATGCACACCTGATATAGGGTGTTGATGTCATTAGACCACACCCCTTCTCATTACAGAGATGCACATCACCTAATATGCTTAATTGGTAGTAGGCTTTCGAGCCTATACAGCTTGGAGTAAGACAACATGCATAAAGAGGATGATGTGGTCAAAATACTCATTTGCCTAATAATTCTGCACTCCCTGTATGTGGGATACAGTAATACATACATGTGTGTATGTGGTGACACAGTAATGAAAACAAGTGTGTATGGGGGGATACAGTAATAAATACAGGTGTGTATGGGGATACAGTAATGAATACAGGTGTGTATGGGGATATAGTAATGAATACAGGTGTGTATGGGGGATACAGTAATAAATACAGGTGTGTATGGGGTGTTACAGTAATGAATACAGGTGTGTATGGGGGTACAGAAATAAATACAGGTGTGTGGGGGATACACTAATAAATACAGGTGTGGATGGAGGATACAGTAATGAATACAGGTGTGTATGGGGGGATACAGTAATAAATACAGGTGTGTATGGGAGGATACAGTAATGAATACAGGTGTGTATGGGGGATACAGTAATAAATACAGGTGTGTATGGGAGGATACAGTAATGAATACAGGTGTGTATGGGGGATACAGTCATGAATACAGATGTGTATGGAGGATACAGTAATGAATACAGGTGTATGGGGGATACAGTCATAAATACAGGTGTGTATATGGGGTTACAGAAAGGAACACAGGTGTGTATGGGGAATATGCACTAATGAATACAGGTGTGTATGGGGAATACAGTAAAAAATACAGGTGTGTATTGGGAATACAGTAATGAATACAGGTGTGTATGGGGGATACAGTAATAAATACAGGTGTGTATCTGGGATACAGTAATGAATACAGGTGTGTATGGGGGATACAGTAATGAATACAGGTGTGTATGGGGGATACAGTAATAAATACAGGTGTGTATGTGAAATGCAGTAATGAATACAGGTGTGTATGTGGAATACACTAATGAATACAGGTGTGTATGGGGGGATACAGTAATGAATACAGGTGTGTATGGGGGAAACAGTAATAAATACAGGTGTGTATCTGGGATACAGTAATGAATACAGGTGTGTATGGGGGATACACTAATAAATACAGGTGTGTATGTGAAATGCAGTAATGAATACAGGTGTGTATGTGGAATACACTAATGAATACAGGTGTGTATGGGGGGATACAGTAATGAATACAGGTGTGTATGGGGGATACAGCAATGAATACATGTGTGTATGGGGGATACAGTAATGAATACAGGTGTGTATGGGGGATACAGTAATGAATACAGGTGTGTATGGGGGATACCGTAATGAATACAGGTGTGTGTGTGGGATACAGTAATGAATACAGGTGTGTATTGGGGGATACAGTAATGAATACAGGTGTGTATGGGGGATACCGTAATGAATACAGGTGTGTATGGGGGATAACGTAATAAATACAGGTGTGTATGGGGGAAATAGTAATGAATACAGGTGTGTATGGGGGGATACAGTAATGAATACAGGTGTGTATGGGGATACAGTAATGTATATAGGTGTGTATGGAGGATACAGTAATAAATACAGGTGTGTATGGGGATACAGTAATGAATACAGGTGTGTATGGGGGATACAGTAACACATACAGGTGTGTTTGGGGGATACAGTCATGAATACAGATGTGTATGGAGGATACAGTAATGAATACAGGTGTATGGGGGATACAGTAATAAATACAGGTGTGTATATGGGGTTACAGAAAGGAACACAGGTGTGTATGGGGAATATGCACTAATGAATACAGGTGTGTATGGGGAATACAGTAATAAATACAGGTGTGTATTGGGAATACAGTAATGAATACAGGTGTGTATGGGGGATACCGTAATAAATACAGGTGTGTATGGGGGAAATAGTAATGAATACAGGTGTGTATGGGGGGATACAGTAATGAATACAGGTGTGTATGGGGATACAGTAATGTATATAGGTGTGTATGGAGGATACAGTAATAAATACAGGTGTGTATGGGGATACAGTAATGAATACAGGTGTGTATGGGGGAAACAGTAATGAATACAGGTGTGTATGGGGGGATACAGTAATGAATACAGGTGTGTATAGGGGATACAGTAATGAATACAGGTGTTTATGGGGGATACCGTAATGAATACAGGTGTGTGTGTGGGATACAGTAATGAATACAGGTGTGTATGGGGGATACCGTAATAAATACAGGTGTGTATGGGGGAAACAGTAATGAATACAGGTGTGTATGGGGGGGATACAGTCATGAATACAGGTGTGTATAGGGGATACAGTAATGTATATAGGTGTGTATGGAGGATACAGTAATGAATACAGGTGTGTGTGTGGGAATACAGTAATGAATACAGGTGTGTATGGGGGATACAGTAATGAATACAGGTGTTTATGGGGTGTTACAGTAATGAATATAGGTGTGTATCGGGGATAGAGTAATAAATACAGGTGTTTATGGGGTGTTACAGTAATGAATACAGGTGTGTATGGGGGTACAGAAATAAATACAGGTGTGTGGGGGATACACTAATAAATACAGGTGTGGATGGAGGATACAGTAATGAATACAGGTGTGTATGGGGGATACTGTAATAAATACAGGTGTGTATGGGAGGATACAGTAATGAATACAGGTGTGTATGGGGGATACAGTAATAAATACAGGTGTGTATGGGAGGATACAGTAATGAATACAGGTGTGTATGGGGGATACAGTAACACATACAGGTGTGTTTGGGGGATACAGTCATGAATACAGATGTGTATGGAGGATACAGTAATGAATACAGGTGTATGGGGGATACACTAATAAATACAGGTTTGTATATGGGGTTACAGAAAGGAACACAGGTGTGTATGGGGAATATGCACTAATGAATACAGGTGTGTATGGGGAATACAGTAATAAATACAGGTGTGTATTGGGAATACAGTAATGAATACAGGTGTATATGGGGGATACAGTAATAAATACAGGTGTGTATTGGGAATACAGTAATAAATACAGGTGTGTATTGGGAATACAGTAATAAATACAGGTGTGTATTGGGAATACAGTAATAAATACAGGTGTGTATTGGGAATACAGTAATAAATTCAGGTGTGTATTGGGAATACAGTAATAAATACAGGTGTGTATTGGGAATACAGTAATAAATACAGGTGTGTATTGGGAATACAGTAATGAATACAGGTGTATATGGGGGATACAGTAATAAATACAGGTGTATATGGGGGATACAGTAATGAATACAGGTGTATATGGGGAATACAGTCATAAATACAGGTGTGTATTGGGAATACAGTAATGAATACAGGTGTATATGGGGGATACAGTAATAAATACAGGTGTGTATCTGGGATACAGTAATGAATTCAGGTGTGTATGGGGGATACAGTAATGAATACAGGTGTGTATGTGAAATACAGTAATGAATACAGGTGTGTATGTGGCATACACTAATGAATACAGGTGTGTATGGGGGGATACAGTAATGAATACAGGTGTGTATGGGGGATACAGCAATGAATACATGTGTGTATGAGGGATACAGTAATGAATACAGGTGTGTATGGGGGATACAGTAATGAATACAGGTGTGTATGGGGGATACCGTAATGAATACAGGTGTGTGTGTGTGGGATACAGTAATGAATACAGGTGTGTATTGGGGGATACAGTAATGAATACAGGTGTGTATGGGGGATACCGTAATGAATACAGGTGTGTGTGTGGGATACAGTAATGAATACAGGTTTGTATGGGGGATACCGTAATAAATACAGGTGTGTATGGGGGAAACAGTAATGAATACAGGTGTGTATGGGGGGATACAGTAATGAATACAGGTGTGTATGGGGGGATACAGTAATGAATACAGGTGTGTATAGGGGATACAGTAATGTATATAGGTGTGTATGGAGGATACAGTAATGAATACAGGTGTGTGTGTGGGAATACAGTAATCAATACAGGTGTGTATGGGGGATACAGTAATGAATACAGGTGTTTATGGGGTGTTACATTAATGAATATAGGTGTGTATTGGGGGATACATTAATGAATACAGGTGTGTATGGGGGATACAGTAATGAATACAGGTGTGTATGGGGGATACAGTAATGAATACAGGTGTGTATGGGGATACAGTAATGAATACAGGTGTGTGTGTGGAAATACAGTAATGAATACAGGTGTGCCTGGGGATACAGTAATGAATAGAGGTGTGTATGGGGTGTTACAGTAATGAATACAAGTGTGTATTGGGTGTTACAGTAATGAATACAGGTGTGTATTGGGGGATACAGTAATGAATACAGGTGTGTATGGGGGATACAGTAATGAATACAGGTGTGTATGGGGGATACCGTAATGAATACAGGTGTGTGTGTGGGATACAGTAATGAATACAGGTGTGTATTGAGGATACCGTAATGAATACAGGTGTGTGTGTGGGATACAGTAATGAATACAGGTGTGTATGGGGGATACCGTAATAAATACTGGTGTGTATGGGGGAAACAGTAATGAATACAGGTGTGTATGGGGGGATACAGTAATGAATACAGGTGTGTATAGGGGATACAGTAATGTATATAGGTGTGTATCGAGGATACAGTAATGAATACAGGTGTGTATGGGGGGGATACAGTAATGAATACAGGTGTGTATGGGGGGATACAGTAATGTATATAGGTGTGTATGGAGGATACAGTAATGAATACAGGTGTGTATGGGGGGATACAGTAATGAATACAGGTGTGTATGGGGGGATACAGTAATGAATACAGGTGTGTATAGGGGATACAGTAATGTATATAGGTGTGTATGGAGGATACAGTAATGAATACAGGTGTGTGTGTGGGAATACAGTAATGAATACAGGTGTGTATGGGGGGATACAGTAATGAATACAGGTGTGTATAGGGGATACAGTAATGTATATAGGTGTGTATGGAGGATACAGTAATGAATACAGGTGTGTATGGGGGGGATACAGTAATGAATACAGGTGTGTATGGGGGGATACAGTAATGAATACAGGTGTGTATAGGGGATACAGTAATGTATATAGGTGTGTATGGAGGATACAGTAATGAATACAGGTGTGTATGGGGGGGGATACAGTAATGAATACAGGTGTGTATGGGGGGATACAGTAATGAATACAGGTGTGTATAGGGGATACAGTAATGTATATAGGTGTGTATGGGGGATACAGTAATGAATACAGGTGTTTATGGGGTGTTACAGTAATGAATATAGGTGTGTATTGGGGGATACATTAATGAATACAGGTGTGTATGGGGGATACAGTAATGAATACAGGTGTGTATGGGGGATACAGTAATGAATACAGGTGTGTATGGGGGATACAGTAATGAATACAGGTGTGTATGGGGGATACAGTAATGAATACAGGTGTGTGTGTGGAAATACAGTAATGAATACAGGTGTGCCTGGGGATACAGTAATGAATAGAGGTGTGTATGGGGTGTTACAGTAATGAATACAAGTGTGTATTGGGTGTTACAGTAATGAATACAGGTGTGTATTGGGGGATACAGTAATGAATACAGGTGTGTATGGGGGATACAGTAATGAATACAGGTGTGTATGGGGGATACCGAAATAAATACAGGTGTGTATGGGGGATACAGTAATGATTACAGGTGTGTATGGGGGATACAGTAATGAATACAGGTGTGTATGGTGGGATACAGTAATGAATACAGGTGTGTATGGGAGGATACAGTAATGAATACAGGTGTGTATGGGGGATACAGTAATGAATACAGGTGTGTATGGGGGATATAGTAATACATACAGGTGTGTGTATAGGAAATACAGTAATGAATATAGGTGTGTATGGGGGGATACAGTAATGAATACAGGTGTGTATGGGAGGATACAGTAATGTATACAGGTGTGTATAGGGAAAACAGTAATGAATACAGGTGTGTATGGGGGATACAGTAATGAATACAGGTGTGTATGGGGGATACAGTAATGAATACAGGTTTGTATGGGGGGGATACAATAATGAATACAGGTGTGTATGGAGGATACAATAATGAATACAGGTGTGTATGGAGGATACAATAATGAATACAGGTGTGTATGGAGGATACAGTAATGAATACAGGTGTGTATGGTGGATACAGTAATGAATACAGGTGTGTATGGGGGATACAGTAATTAATACAGGTGTGTATGGGGATACAGTAATGAATACAGGTGTGTATGGGGGATACAGTAATAAATACAGGTGTGTATGGGAGATACAGTAATGAATATAGGTGTGTATGGGGGATACAGTAATGAATACAGGTGTGTATGGGGAGATACAGTAATAAATACAGGTGTGTATGGGAGATACAGTAATGAATACAGGTGTGTATGGGGATACAGTAATTAATACAGGTGTGTATGGAGGATACAGTAATAAATACAGGTGTATATGGGGGGATACAGTAATGAATACAGGTGTGTATGGGGGATACAGTAATGAATACAGGTGTGTATGGGAGATACAGTAATGAATACAGGTGTGTATGGGGGATACAGTAATGAATACAGGTGTGTATGGGTATACAGTAATGAATACAGGTTTGTATAGGGGATACAGTAATGAATACAAGTGTGTATGGGGGGATACAGTAATGAATACAGGTGTGTATGGGGGGATACATTAATGAATACAGGTGTGTATGGGGGATACAGTAATGAATACAGGTGTGTATAGGGAAGACAGTAATGAATACAAGTGTGTATGGGGTGTTACAGTAATGAATAAAGGTGTGTATAGGGAATACAGTAATGAATACAGGTGTGTATGGGGGATACAGTAATAAATACAGGTGTGTATGGGGGATACAGTAATGAATACAGGTGTGTATAGGGAATACAGTAATGAATACAGGTGTTTATGGGGAATACAGTAATGAATACAGGTGTGTATGGGGGATACAGTAATGAATACAGGTGTGTATGGGGGATACAGTAACACATACAGGTGTGTATGGGGGATACAGTAATGAATACAAGTGTGTATGGGGGATACAGTAATGAATACAGGTGTGTATAGGGAATACAGTAATGAATACAGGTGTGTATAGGGAATACAGTAATGAATACAAGTGTGTATAGGGAATACAGTAATGAATACAGGTGAATATAGGGGATACAGTAATGAATACAGGTGTGTATGGGGGATACAGTAATAAATACAGGTGTGTATGGGGGATACAGTAATAAATACAGGTGTGTATGGGGGGATACAGTAATAAATACAGGTGTGTATGGGGGGATACAGTAATAAATACAGGTGTGTATGGGGGATACAGTAATGAATACAGGTGTGTATGGGGGATACAGTAATGAATACAGGTGTGTATGGGGGATACAGTAATGAATACAGGTGTGTATGGGGGATACAGTAATGAATACAGGTGTGTGTGTGGAAATACAGTAATGAATACAGGTGTGCCTGGGGATACAGTAATGAATAGAGGTGTGTATGGGGTGTTACAGTAATGAATACAAGTGTGTATTGGGGGATACAGTAATGAATACAGGTGTGTATGGGGGATACAGTAATGAATACAGGTGTGTATGGGGGATACCGAAATAAATACAGGTGTGTATGGGGGATACAGTAATGATTACAGGTGTGTATGGGGGATACAGTAATGAATACAGGTGTGTATGGTGGGATACAGTAATGAATACAGGTGTGTATGGGAGGATACAGTAATGAATACAGGTGTGTATGGGGGATACAGTAATGAATACAGGTGTGTATGGGGGATATAGTAATACATACAGGTGTGTGTATAGGAAATACAGTAATGAATATAGGTGTGTATGGGGGGATACAGTAATGAATACAGGTGTGTATGGGAGGATACAGTAATGTATACAGGTGTGTATAGGGAAAACAGTAATGAATACAGGTGTGTATGGGGGATACAGTAATGAATACAGGTGTGTATGGGGGATACAGTAATGAATACAGGTGTGTTTGGGGGATACAGTCATGAATACAGATGTGTATGGAGGATACAGTAATGAATACAGGTGTATGGGGGATACACTAATAAATACAGGTTTGTATATGGGGTTACAGAAAGGAACACAGGTGTGTATGGGGAATATGCACTAATGAATACAGGTGTGTATGGGGAATACAGTAATAAATACAGGTGTGTATTGGGAATACAGTAATGAATACAGGTGTATATGGGGGATACAGTAATAAATACAGGTGTGTATTGGGAATACAGTAATAAATACAGGTGTGTATTGGGAATACAGTAATAAATACAGGTGTGTATTGGGAATACAGTAATAAATACAGGTGTGTATTGGGAATACAGTAATAAATTCAGGTGTGTATTGGGAATACAGTAATAAATACAGGTGTGTATTGGGAATACAGTAATAAATACAGGTGTGTATTGGGAATACAGTAATGAATACAGGTGTATATGGGGGATACAGTAATAAATACAGGTGTATATGGGGGATACAGTAATGAATACAGGTGTATATGGGGAATACAGTCATAAATACAGGTGTGTATTGGGAATACAGTAATGAATACAGGTGTATATGGGGGATACAGTAATAAATACAGGTGTGTATCTGGGATACAGTAATGAATTCAGGTGTGTATGGGGGATACAGTAATGAATACAGGTGTGTATGTGAAATACAGTAATGAATACAGGTGTGTATGTGGCATACACTAATGAATACAGGTGTGTATGGGGGGATACAGTAATGAATACAGGTGTGTATGGGGGATACAGCAATGAATACATGTGTGTATGAGGGATACAGTAATGAATACAGGTGTGTATGGGGGATACAGTAATGAATACAGGTGTGTATGGGGGATACCGTAATGAATACAGGTGTGTGTGTGTGGGATACAGTAATGAATACAGGTGTGTATTGGGGGATACAGTAATGAATACAGGTGTGTATGGGGGATACCGTAATGAATACAGGTGTGTGTGTGGGATACAGTAATGAATACAGGTTTGTATGGGGGATACCGTAATAAATACAGGTGTGTATGGGGGAAACAGTAATGAATACAGGTGTGTATGGGGGGATACAGTAATGAATACAGGTGTGTATGGGGGGATACAGTAATGAATACAGGTGTGTATAGGGGATACAGTAATGTATATAGGTGTGTATGGAGGATACAGTAATGAATACAGGTGTGTGTGTGGGAATACAGTAATCAATACAGGTGTGTATGGGGGATACAGTAATGAATACAGGTGTTTATGGGGTGTTACATTAATGAATATAGGTGTGTATTGGGGGATACATTAATGAATACAGGTGTGTATGGGGGATACAGTAATGAATACAGGTGTGTATGGGGGATACAGTAATGAATACAGGTGTGTATGGGGATACAGTAATGAATACAGGTGTGTGTGTGTGGAAATACAGTAATGAATACAGGTGTGCCTGGGGATACAGTAATGAATAGAGGTGTGTATGGGGTGTTACAGTAATGAATACAAGTGTGTATTGGGTGTTACAGTAATGAATACAGGTGTGTATTGGGGGATACAGTAATGAATACAGGTGTGTATGGGGGATACAGTAATGAATACAGGTGTGTATGGGGGATACCGTAATGAATACAGGTGTGTGTGTGGGATACAGTAATGAATACAGGTGTGTATTGAGGATACCGTAATGAATACAGGTGTGTGTGTGGGATACAGTAATGAATACAGGTGTGTATGGGGGATACCGTAATAAATACTGGTGTGTATGGGGGAAACAGTAATGAATACAGGTGTGTATGGGGGGATACAGTAATGAATACAGGTGTGTATAGGGGATACAGTAATGTATATAGGTGTGTATCGAGGATACAGTAATGAATACAGGTGTGTATGGGGGGGATACAGTAATGAATACAGGTGTGTATGGGGGGATACAGTAATGTATATAGGTGTGTATGGAGGATACAGTAATGAATACAGGTGTGTATGGGGGGGATACAGTAATGAATACAGGTGTGTATGGGGGGATACAGTAATGAATACAGGTGTGTATAGGGGATACAGTAATGTATATAGGTGTGTATGGAGGATACAGTAATGAATACAGGTGTGTGTGTGGGAATACAGTAATGAATACAGGTGTGTATGGGGGATACAGTAATGAATACAGGTGTGTATGGGGGATACAGTAATGAATACAGGTGTGTGTGTGGAAATACAGTAATGAATACAGGTGTGCCTGGGGATACAGTAATGAATAGAGGTGTGTATGGGGTGTTACAGTAATGAATACAAGTGTGTATTGGGTGTTACAGTAATGAATACAGGTGTGTATTGGGGGATACAGTAATGAATACAGGTGTGTATGGGGGATACAGTAATGAATACAGGTGTGTATGGGGGATACCGAAATAAATACAGGTGTGTATGGGGGATACAGTAATGATTACAGGTGTGTATGGGGGATACAGTAATGAATACAGGTGTGTATGGTGGGATACAGTAATGAATACAGGTGTGTATGGGAGGATACAGTAATGAATACAGGTGTGTATGGGGGATACAGTAATGAATACAGGTGTGTATGGGGGATATAGTAATACATACAGGTGTGTGTATAGGAAATACAGTAATGAATATAGGTGTGTATGGGGGGATACAGTAATGAATACAGGTGTGTATGGGAGGATACAGTAATGTATACAGGTGTGTATAGGGAAAACAGTAATGAATACAGGTGTGTATGGGGGATACAGTAATGAATACAGGTGTGTATGGGGGATACAGTAATGAATACAGGTTTGTATGGGGGGGATACAATAATGAATACAGGTGTGTATGGATGATACAATAATGAATACAGGTGTGTATGGAGGATACAATAATGAATACAGGTGTGTATGGAGGATACAGTAATGAATACAGGTGTGTATGGTGGATACAGTAATGAATACAGGTGTGTATGGGGGATACAGTAATTAATACAGGTGTGTATGGGGATACAGTAATGAATACAGGTGTGTATGGGGGATACAGTAATAAATACAGGTGTGTATGGGAGATACAGTAATGAATATAGGTGTGTATGGGGGATACAGTAATGAATACAGGTGTGTATGGGGAGATACAGTAATAAATACAGGTGTGTATGGGAGATACAGTAATGAATACAGGTGTGTATGGGGATACAGTAATTAATACAGGTGTGTATGGAGGATACAGTAATAAATACAGGTGTATATGGGGGGGATACAGTAATGAATACAGGTGTGTATGGGGGATACAGTAATGAATACAGGTGTGTATGGGAGATACAGTAATGAATACAGGTGTGTATGGGGGATACAGTAATGAATACAGGTGTGTATGGGTATACAGTAATGAATACAGGTTTGTATAGGGGATACAGTAATGAATACAAGTGTGTATGGGGGGATACAGTAATGAATACAGGTGTGTATGGGGGGATACATTAATGAATACAGGTGTGTATGGGGGATACAGTAATGAATACAGGTGTGTATAGGGAAGACAGTAATGAATACAAGTGTGTATGGGGTGTTACAGTAATGAATAAAGGTGTGTATAGGGAATACAGTAATGAATACAGGTGTGTATGGGGGATACAGTAATAAATACAGGTGTGTATGGGGGATACAGTAATGAATACAGGTGTGTATAGGGAATACAGTAATGAATACAGGTGTTTATGGGGAATACAGTAATGAATACAGGTGTGTATGGGGGATACAGTAATGAATACAGGTGTGTATGGGGGATACAGTAACACATACAGGTGTGTATGGGGGATACAGTAATGAATACAAGTGTGTATGGGGGATACAGTAATGAATACAGGTGTGTATAGGGAATACAGTAATGAATACAGGTGTGTATAGGGAATACAGTAATGAATACAAGTGTGTATAGGGAATACAGTAATGAATACAGGTGAATATAGGGGATACAGTAATGAATACAGGTGTGTATGGGGGATACAGTAATAAATACAGGTGTGTATGGGGGATACAGTAATAAATACAGGTGTGTATGGGGGGATACAGTAATAAATACAGGTGTGTATGGGGGGATACAGTAATAAATACAGGTGTGTATGGGGGATACAGTAATGAATACAGGTGTGTATGGGGGATACAGTAATGAATACAGGTGTGTATGGGGGATACAGTAATGAATACAGGTGTGTATGGGGGATACAGTAATGAATACAGGTGTGTGTGTGGAAATACAGTAATGAATACAGGTGTGCCTGGGGATACAGTAATGAATAGAGGTGTGTATGGGGTGTTACAGTAATGAATACAAGTGTGTATTGGGGGATACAGTAATGAATACAGGTGTGTATGGGGGATACAGTAATGAATACAGGTGTGTATGGGGGATACCGAAATAAATACAGGTGTGTATGGGGGATACAGTAATGATTACAGGTGTGTATGGGGGATACAGTAATGAATACAGGTGTGTATGGTGGGATACAGTAATGAATACAGGTGTGTATGGGAGGATACAGTAATGAATACAGGTGTGTATGGGGGATACAGTAATGAATACAGGTGTGTATGGGGGATATAGTAATACATACAGGTGTGTGTATAGGAAATACAGTAATGAATATAGGTGTGTATGGGGGGATACAGTAATGAATACAGGTGTGTATGGGAGGATACAGTAATGTATACAGGTGTGTATAGGGAAAACAGTAATGAATACAGGTGTGTATGGGGGATACAGTAATGAATACAGGTGTGTATGGGGGATACAGTAATGAATACAGGTTTGTATGGGGGGGATACAATAATGAATACAGGTGTGTATGGAGGATACAATAATGAATACAGGTGTGTATGGAGGATACAATAATGAATACAGGTGTGTATGGAGGATACAGTAATGAATACAGGTGTGTATGGTGGATACAGTAATGAATACAGGTGTGTATGGGGGATACAGTAATTAATACAGGTGTGTATGGGGATACAGTAATGAATACAGGTGTGTATGGGGGATACAGTAATAAATACAGGTGTGTATGGGAGATACAGTAATGAATATAGGTGTGTATGGGGGATACAGTAATGAATACAGGTGTGTATGGGGAGATACAGTAATAAATACAGGTGTGTATGGGAGATACAGTAATGAATACAGGTGTGTATGGGGATACAGTAATTAATACAGGTGTGTATGGAGGATACAGTAATAAATACAGGTGTATATGGGGGGGATACAGTAATGAATACAGGTGTGTATGGGGGATACAGTAATGAATACAGGTGTGTATGGGAGATACAGTAATGAATACAGGTGTGTATGGGGGATACAGTAATGAATACAGGTGTGTATGGGTATACAGTAATGAATACAGGTTTGTATAGGGGATACAGTAATGAATACAAGTGTGTATGGGGGGATACAGTAATGAATACAGGTGTGTATGGGGGGATACATTAATGAATACAGGTGTGTATGGGGGATACAGTAATGAATACAGGTGTGTATAGGGAAGACAGTAATGAATACAAGTGTGTATGGGGTGTTACAGTAATGAATAAAGGTGTGTATAGGGAATACAGTAATGAATACAGGTGTGTATGGGGGATACAGTAATAAATACAGGTGTGTATGGGGGATACAGTAATGAATACAGGTGTGTATAGGGAATACAGTAATGAATACAGGTGTTTATGGGGAATACAGTAATGAATACAGGTGTGTATGGGGGATACAGTAATGAATACAGGTGTGTATGGGGGATACAGTAACACATACAGGTGTGTATGGGGGATACAGTAATGAATACAAGTGTGTATGGGGGATACAGTAATGAATACAGGTGTGTATAGGGAATACAGTAATGAATACAGGTGTGTATAGGGAATACAGTAATGAATACAAGTGTGTATAGGGAATACAGTAATGAATACAGGTGAATATAGGGGATACAGTAATGAATACAGGTGTGTATGGGGGATACAGTAATAAATACAGGTGTGTATGGGGGATACAGTAATAAATACAGGTGTGTATGGGGGTTACAGTAATAAATACAGGTGTGTATGGGGGGATACAGTAATTAATACAGGTGTGTATGGGGAATACAGTAATGAATACAGGTTTGTATGGGGGGGATACAATAATGAATACAGGTGTGTGGGGGGATACAATAATGAATACAGGTGTGTATGGAGGATACAGTAATTAATACAGGTGTGTATGGGGGATACAGTAATGAATACAGGTGTGTATGGGGGATACAGTAATAAATACAGGTGTGTATGGGAGATACAGTAATGAATATAGGTGTGTATGGGGGATACAGTAATGAATACAGGTGTGTATAGGGAATACAGTAATGAATACAGGTGTTTATGGGGAATACAGTAATGAATACAGGTGTGTATTGGGGATACAGTAATGAATACAGGTGTGTATGGGGGATACAGTAATGAATACAGGTGTGTATGGGGGATACAGTAAGACATACAGGTGTGTATGGGGGATACAGTAATGAATACAAGTGTGTATGGGGGATACAGTAATGAATACAGGTGTGTATAGGGAATACAGTAATGAATACAGGTGTGTATAGGGAATACAGTAATGAATACAAGTGTGTATAGGGAATACAGTAATGAATACAGGTGGATATAGGGGATACAGTAATGAATACAGGTGTGTATGGGGGATACAGTAATAAATACAGGTGTGTATGGGGGATACAGTAATAAATACTGGTTTGTATGGGGGATAAAGTAATGAATACAGGTGTGTATGGGGGGATACAGTAATAAATACAGGTGTGTATGGGGGGATACAGTAATTAATACAGGTGTGTATGGGGAATACAGTAATGAATACAGGTTTGTATGGGGGGGATACAATAATGAATACAGGTGTGTGGGGGGATACAATAATGAATACAGGTGTGTATGGAGGATACAGTAATGAATACAGGTGTGTATGGGGGATACAGTAATGAATACAGGTGTGTATGGGGGATACAGTAATAAATACAGGTGTGTATGGGAGATACAGTAATGAATATAGGTGTGTATGGGGGATACAGTAATGAATACAGGTGTGTATGTGAGATACAGTAATGAATACAGGTGTGTATGGGGATACAGTAATAAATACAGGTGTGTATGGGGGGATACAGTAATGAATACAGGTGTGTATTGGGAATACAGTAATGAATACAGGTGTGTATGGGGGGATACAATAATGAATACAGGTGTGTATGGGGGGATACAATAATGAATACAGGTTTGTATGGGGATACAGTAATGAATACAGGTGTGTATGGGGGATACAGTAATAAATACAGGTGTGTATGGGGGATACAGTAATGAATACAGGTGTGTATGTGGGATACAGTAATAAATACAGGTGTGTATGGGGGGGATACAGTAATGAATACAGGTGTATGTGGGGGATACAGTAATGAATACAGGTTTGTATGGGGATACAGTAATGAATACAGGTGTGTATGGGGGATACAGTAATAAATACAGGTGTGTATGGGGGATACAGTAATGATTGTAGGTGAGTAAGGGAGGATACAATAATTAATGCAGGTATATAGCAACTTCCTAGAACCGTGATTGTTAAATACAAATATAAACAAGCTGAATTAAATGTCTCCTAATGAATACACAATATTAACCCCATGATGTTCAGTGACAATCACTCAATATATTTGGCAATTGTCAAGCTATGTGCACAGGTGTGTGTGTGGAAATACAGTAATGAATACAGGTGTGCCTGGGGATACAGTAATGAATAGAGGTGTGTATGGGGTGTTACAGTAATGAATACAAGTGTGTATTGGGTGTTACAGTAATGAATACAGGTGTGTATTGGGGGATACAGTAATGAATACAGGTGTGTATGGGGGATACAGTAATGAATACAGGTGTGTATGGGGGATACCGTAATGAATACAGGTGTGTGTGTGGGATACAGTAATGAATACAGGTGTGTATTGAGGATACCGTAATGAATACAGGTGTGTGTGTGGGATACAGTAATGAATACAGGTGTGTATGGGGGATACCGTAATAAATACTGGTGTGTATGGGGGAAACAGTAATGAATACAGGTGTGTATGGGGGGATACAGTAATGAATACAGGTGTGTATAGGGGATACAGTAATGTATATAGGTGTGTATCGAGGATACAGTAATGAATACAGGTGTGTATGGGGGGGATACAGTAATGAATACAGGTGTGTATGGGGGGATACAGTAATGTATATAGGTGTGTATGGAGGATACAGTAATGAATACAGGTGTGTATGGGGGGGATACAGTAATGAATACAGGTGTGTATGGGGGGATACAGTAATGAATACAGGTGTGTATAGGGGATACAGTAATGTATATAGGTGTGTATTGAGGATACAGTAATGAATACAGGTGTGTGTGTGGGAATACAATAATGAATACAAGTGTGTATGGGGGGATACAGTAATGAATACAGGTGTGTATAGGGGATACAGTAATGTATATAGGTGTGTATGGAGGATACAGTAATGAATACAGGTGTGTATGGGGGGGATACAGTAATGAATACAGGTGTGTATGGGGGGATACAGTAATGAATACAGGTGTGTATAGGGGATACAGTAATGTATATAGGTGTGTATGGAGGATACAGTAATGAATACAGGTGTGTATGGGGGGGATACAGTAATGAATACAGGTGTGTATGGGGGGATACAGTAATGAATACAGGTGTGTATAGGGGATACAGTAATGTATATAGGTGTGTATGGGGGATACAGTAATGAATACAGGTGTTTATGGGGTGTTACAGTAATGAATATAGGTGTGTATTGGGGGATACATTAATGAATACAGGTGTGTATGGGGGATACAGTAATGAATACAGGTGTGTATGGGGGATACAGTAATGAATACAGGTGTGTATGGGGGATACAGTAATGAATACAGGTGTGTGTGTGGAAATACAGTAATGAATACAGGTGTGCCTGGGGATACAGTAATGAATAGAGGTGTGTATTGGGGGATACAGTAATGAATACAGGTGTGTATGGGGGATACAGTAATGAATACAGGTGTGTATGGGGGATACCGAAATAAATACAGGTGTGTATGGGGGATACAGTAATGATTACAGGTGTGTATGGGGGATACAGTAATGAATACAGGTGTGTATGGTGGGATACAGTAATGAATACAGGTGTGTATGGGAGGATACAGTAATGAATACAGGTGTGTATGGGGGATACAGTAATGAATACAGGTGTGTATGGGGGATATAGTAATACATACAGGTGTGTGTATAGGAAATACAGTAATGAATATAGGTGTGTATGGGGGGATACAGTAATGAATACAGGTGTGTATGGGAGGATACAGTAATGTATACAGGTGTGTATAGGGAAAACAGTAATGAATACAGGTGTGTATGGGGGATACAGTAATGAATACAGGTGTGTATGGGGGATACAGTAATGAATACAGGTTTGTATGGGGGGGATACAATAATGAATACAGGTGTGTATGGAGGATACAATAATGAATACAGGTGTGTATGGAGGATACAATAATGAATACAGGTGTGTATGGAGGATACAGTAATGAATACAGGTGTGTACGGTGGATACAGTAATGAATACAGGTGTGTATGGGGGATACAGTAATTAATACAGGTGTGTATGGGGATACAGTAATGAATACAGGTGTGTATGGGGGATACAGTAATAAATACAGGTGTGTATGGGAGATACAGTAATGAATATAGGTGTGTATGGGGGATACAGTAATGAATACAGGTGTGTATGGGGAGATACAGTAATAAATACAGGTGTGTATGGGAGATACAGTAATGAATACAGGTGTGTATGGGGATACAGTAATTAATACAGGTGTGTATGGAGGATACAGTAATAAATACAGGTGTATATGGGGGGGATACAGTAATGAATACAGGTGTGTATGGGGGATACAGTAATGAATACAGGTGTGTATGGGAGATACTTTAATGAATACAGGTGTGTATGGGGGATACAGTAATGAATACAGGTGTGTATGGGTATACAGTAATGAATACAGGTTTGTATAGGGGATACAGTAATGAATACAAGTGTGTATGGGGGGATACAGTAATGAATACAGGTGTGTATGGGGGGATACATTAATGAATACAGGTGTGTATGGGGGATACAGTAATGAATACAGGTGTGTATAGGGAAGACAGTAATGAATACAAGTGTGTATGGGGTGTTACAGTAATGAATAAAGGTGTGTATAGGGAATACAGTAATGAATACAGGTGTGTATGGGGGATACAGTAATAAATACAGGTGTGTATGGGGGATACAGTAATGAATACAGGTGTGTATAGGGAATACAGTAATGAATACAGGTGTTTATGGGGAATACAGTAATGAATACAGGTGTGTATGGGGGATACAGTAATGAATACAGGTGTGTATGGGGGATACAGTAACACATACAGGTGTGTATGGGGGATACAGTAATGAATACAAGTGTGTATGGGGGATACAGTAATGAATACAGGTGTGTATAGGGAATACAGTAATGAATACAGGTGTGTATAGGGAATACAGTAATGAATACAAGTGTGTATAGGGAATACAGTAATGAATACAGGTGAATATAGGGGATACAGTAATGAATACAGGTGTGTATGGGGGATACAGTAATAAATACTGGTGTGTATGGGGGATACAGTAATGAATACAGGTGTGTATGGGGGGATACAGTAATAAATACAGGTGTGTATGGGGGGATACAGTAATTAATACAGGTGTGTATGGGGAATACAGTAATGAATACAGGTTTGTATGGGGGGGATACAATAATGAATACAGGTGTGTGGGGGGATACAATAATGAATACAGGTGTGTATGGAGGATACAGTAATTAATACAGGTGTGTATGGGGGATACAGTAATGAATACAGGTGTGTATGGGGGATACAGTAATAAATACAGGTGTGTATGGGAGATACAGTAATGAATATAGGTGTGTATGGGGGATACAGTAATGAATACAGGTGTGTATAGGGAATACAGTAATGAATACAGGTGTTTATGGGGAATACAGTAATGAATACAGGTGTGTATTGGGGATACAGTAATGAATACAGGTGTGTATGGGGGATACAGTAATGAATACAGGTGTGTATGGGGGATACAGTAAGACATACAGGTGTGTATGGGGGATACAGTAATGAATACAAGTGTGTATGGGGGATACAGTAATGAATACAGGTGTGTATAGGGAATACAGTAATGAATACAGGTGTGTATAGGGAATACAGTAATGAATACAAGTGTGTATAGGGAATACAGTAATGAATACAGGTGGATATAGGGGATACAGTAATGAATACAGGTGTGTATGGGGGATACAGTAATAAATACAGATGTGTATGGGGGATACAGTAATAAATACTGGTTTGTATGGGGGATAAAGTAATGAATACAGGTGTGTATGGGGGGATACAGTAATAAATACAGGTGTGTATGGGGGGATACAGTAATTAATACAGGTGTGTATGGGGAATACAGTAATGAATACAGGTTTGTATGGGGGGGATACAATAATGAATACAGGTGTGTGGGGGGATACAATAATGAATACAGGTGTGTATGGAGGATACAGTAATGAATACAGGTGTGTATGGGGGATACAGTAATGAATACAGGTGTGTATGGGGGATACAGTAATAAATACAGGTGTGTATGGGAGATACAGTAATGAATATAGGTGTGTATGGGGGATACAGTAATGAATACAGGTGTGTATGGGAGATACAGTAATGAATACAGGTGTGTATGGGGATACAGTAATAAATACAGGTGTGT
The DNA here is from genome assembly GCF_027579735.1 of Bombina bombina. NCBI lineage: Eukaryota > Metazoa > Chordata > Amphibia > Anura > Bombinatoridae > Bombina > Bombina bombina. The sequence goes on along the minus strand of NC_069503.1, from coordinate 195,493,880 downwards.
ATGGGGGGATACAGTAATGAATACAGGTGTGTATTGGGAATACAGTAATGAATACAGGTGTGTATGGGGGGATACAATAATGAATACAGGTGTGTATGGGGGGATACAATAATGAATACAGGTGTGTATGGAGGATACAGTAATGAATACAGGTGTGTATGGGGAATACAGTAATGAATACAGGTGTGTATGTGGGATACAGTAATAAATACAGGTGTGTATGGGGGGGATACAGTAATGAATACAGGTGTATGTGGGGGATACAGTAATGAATACAGGTTTGTATGGGGATACAGTAATGAATACAGGTGTGTATGGGGGATACAGTAATAAATACAGGTGTGTATGGGGGATACAGTAATGATTGTAGGTGAGTAAGGGAGGATACAATAATTAATGCAGGTATATAGCAACTTCCTAGAACCGTGATTGTTAAATACAAATATAAACAAGCTGAATTAAATGTCTCCTAATGAATACACAATATTAACCCCATGATGTTCAGTGACAATCACTCAATATATTTGGCAATTGTCAAGCTATGTGCTTGGTGCCTGCAAGATGACCAGTTACTCTTGATGTCAGGGGTAGAGGCAACCAAGGTGAGTACCCTGTGTTAGCCAGTGCCAGAAATCAAGTGACATATCCGATTAAAGCTCTGGTGCAGCTGTCCTTACTGCTAAGCATGCTGATTACTGCCTTTCTGTATGACAGTGGCAATGCAGAGAGCAGGCTGTGCTACTTAAGAATATTTAAAATTAAGTTTTTGGGTTGGGCGGGGGCTGTAACAACTCACTTCCGTTTCCTGAGTAGGGAGAAAAAGGGAGGACAAACCGGCAAATGTTGAGTAGGCATTGTACAGGGGGATCTGGTCTCCCAAGCGCTCCTGTAGTGACACCATTGTATACAGACGATAATAAATAAACTAGTTGTCGACATCAGAAACAATCAGTGCAAATAGTAGATCGTGGTTATTAGATTGGTTAGTTCTAGTAAACACAATATTGAATAAAGAATATTTTCTCAGCTTACAGGCACAGTCTCCTGTGTTATACATCAACATTCATGGACAATTCCTATTTCTACTGAGATTCTTAAAGGGCCATAATACCCAAATGTTTAAACACTTGAAAGTGATGCAGTATAGCTGTAAAAAGCTGACTAGAAAATATCACCTGAACATCTCTATGTAAAAAAGAAAGATACAATATTTTACCTCAAAAGTTCCTCAGTAGCCACCTCCCATTGTAAAGGATTTCTAAGCAGCATTTTAGTGTGTCTGTCCTGGGACAGCTGAAAGGATGAGCCTCGTGCACTCTCATGTTATTTCCCTATTCAGCTTACTATGAAATCTCATGAGAGTTAAGTCAAATCTCATGAGATCACAGTAAGAGTTCATGACCTCAGCACTGCTGATGCTGATTGGCTGCTGTTCATTTCTTCATTTTTTATTTTTTTTTACCTGCAGCTGGGAACAGCTGAGTATAACTTTTTACACAGAACTTACTCTGCTGAGCTGAGGAAATTGTGAGGTAAAATATCTTCCTTTTTTACATAGAGATGCTCAGGGGATATTTTCCTGTCAGCTTTTTACAGTTATAACAAATATAAACACTCAAAATTGCTCGACAAGAGCAATGAAATAGCGCAAAATAACCTTATGAATTAAAGTATATAAAAACAACAGGTATTAAATACAACACTATAACTGTTGGTAGAAACACATAGATAATACTAATAGGTTAATACTAATTGGAAAGAAAAGAAACCGAAAAAACCTGCATATAATAAATGTTGCGGTATATGGAAGTCCAAAGTCCTATAAAGGATAAATGTCTTTGCAGAATGCCGGTCTGTAAATTCCTGACCAAGCGAAGAGGTGATAATCCTGTATCTTGAATGCTCCGCTGCTCCTCTTAACGAGACAACTCTCCAAAGTGCAGTTTCTAGAATAGGATGAAAGGAGAGAAGCGCAGGACGCGATTCAAGTGTAGATATATTTATTCAGGTGAAACACACAAGATGTTATACTCACAAGAGTTCAAATAAAAACAGTCACATCATAATTAAAGTTGTCCCTCATACACGTATGGCTAGGATCCAGCTGTAATGTTATGGATCATCAAATGTCCCTTCGTCATTTAAAAACGTCCAATTTCAGTGAGTGTAACAGCGGGTACTTCGATCTCTCCAGCCGCTGCGTCAGGGACACACATTGAACACAGCTGCAGGCACAGGAGGAAAAAAAAATACCATGGTGAGTAGTAACCATTCTATTTTACAGTTATACTGCATCAGTTTCAAGTGATTTAGCATATGAGCATTATGTCCCTTTAAACATATCCACTTTACTAGTCACTCATAGCTACACTGATAATGTGCTTATTACATTTACACCCTGTAGTATATAGCAATTTAAAGGTGCATTGAACTTATTGAAGTGATGTGTTGCCTAGAAAAATGGCATTAAAGGGAGAAATTTTAAAATTAAAATATGTACATTTGTTTATCCATATAATTAAACTTAGCTATTCCTGAAGCCTTCATAATACCATATACCCAGATAAAGTTTGGAGCATCCAAGCCATTATTTTCCATTATAGTGCACTCCCAAGTTCTCCCAAGACAATGTCCACCACTCAAATATCCTTTTAACGCTAGTATGTTTCCCATTCTCAAATACTGTATGAGTCAATGCAAGGTGCCTTAATATTTTGCACATTCTGTTTTATAGTAAGCATCAATTTAGCTCTTATTCTGTGACCTAGTATGATTGTTCATCTCTTTTCACTTTCATGTTCAGCAGTGTATTCTGTATTAGGAACGAATGGCCTTAAAGGGACACTAAACCCACATTTTTTTGTTTGATGATTCAGATAGAGCATGTAATTTTAAGCAACTTTCTAATGTACTCCTATTATCAATTTTTCGGCGTTCTCTATGTATCTTTCTCTCCCTTTAATTCCCAGAATAAAAGTACAGGTAGCCCTCAGTTTACGCCGGGGTTAGGTTCCAGAAGGAATGGTTGTAAATCTAAACCGTTGTAAATTGAAACCCAGTTTATAATGTAAGTCAATGGGAAGTGAGGGAAATAGGTTCCAGGCCCCTCTCAAAATTGTCATAAGTAACACCTAATACATTATTTTTAAAGCTTTGAAATGAAGTCTTTAAGTGCTAAACAGCATTATAAACCTAATAAAATAGTCACACAACACAGAATATATAATTAAACTAAATTAAATGAACAAAAACATTTGCTAAACAGCATTATAAACCTAATAAAATAATCACACAACACAGACTTCACTTGCATTATTCTGCAAACAGTTCTTTCTATGCATTCCAATCTGGACTGATTTATAGACAGGAAGATATTGTTCCTTTGAAATCTGCTTGATAGCTCAGGTCTGGTTAAACTGATTAATTTCAGCTTGCTTGGCTTTGCTGCAACACAAGCAGACAGCTCCACCTACTGGCTATTTTAATAAATGCACTGCTTCTCAATGCTTTTCAATAGCAGTCACATGACTGGAAAAAAGGTTGTTATTCTGAAATGGTGTAAATTGAACCGTTGTAAAACGAGGGCCACCTATACAGACAAGTGATGGCCTGGGATCTTCACTGCTGTACAGAAGTATGGGGCTAAGGGTCTATGATTCCAGTTCCTACACAACTGAGAAACTGATGGGATTAAATCATCTGAAGATATTACAGATAAACTGCACATGAGACTGGCATTTTAACAGAGTACTATAGGTACTAGAGCAGTAATTATGGTACCCATACTTTTATAACAGCAATAATATATATTATTACAGTGCAGACAACAAATATCCTACCATTTTAAACACAATAATACTGCTGTGTCTATAGTTGGGTGCGTGTGAAGACCTATAAAATATGAATTAAGAAAAAATAAAAAAGACTTCCAATAATATGGGAAGCAATAATAATGACATAGTGCAAAAATCAGCTATTTCTTAATTTATTATAACATTGGAAGCTATTTAACAGTTTCTAGTTGGGCTGTTAGATCAGGTCTTGCATGAGTTTGGGTTAATTCCAAATTTTGATGAATAAAATTGAAAAGACGTATTTGGCAGAAAGATTGCATTTATAAATCTGCTAGTAAAATGTGATATGCTTTGTTGTTAATGGAAAATGTGCACCTAATTTCCTGTTCATCATGCTAAAAATGTGACCTTTTGATTTCATGAAATATTACTAGATCTATGTCTGTTTCAGTTCATTTTTTAGAGAAACAAAATTAAAGGAATTGCTTAAAGTTTAGTATAAAATGTTTCATATTAACTACAGATAACAGACATCTATTTTCTTAGTAGATTTTTGTCTACATCAATAAGTGTAATTATTCTGTTTATCTATAGGGGCAATGATGAGGTGAACATGGCTCAGCTTTTTGTCATCCATCTATAGCAGTGGTTACCAAACTTTTTTTCGGTTCCATAAACTGATCATCAGCGCCCCCTAGCTTATACGTAAAAATATTAAACGTTTATTCAAATTTTAAATGCAATTTTTTAGTTTCATTAATTAAAATTGTATTATCTTGATATTGTAATACAAGCTTTTTAAAGTTGATAGTCACTGTGCACTAGTCTTATATACCACATTTAGGGCCAGATTACGAATGGAGTGCAAACGTATGCGAGCAAGCAATATCGGGTTTTCGTGATCGTTTGCGCACATGTTATATTGCGTTGGTATTACAAGTTGAAAGCAAACATGATCGCTTGAGCGCAATCGTGACTTACGCTAGAATGATTACCGTGTCCTCATAGCTGTGGTTAACTGTTTTCCAAAATGAAAAAGTGTCACTAAACACATCAAAAATACATTACAAAGTACCCTTACACTTAATAACACCATCTAATAACATTTATTAAAAAATAAATATTGCACAAAAAAGTTAGAAGGGCTCAAAGATATGAGATTTCATGTCTTAGAAAAAAAGTCAGGCAAAGGACTTTAATATTAAGATGTTAAAGTCCTTATATATATATATATATATATATATATATATATATATATATATATATATATATATATATATATATATATATATATATGTATATATATACGTTGATTGGAGTAGCTGTGATAGTCCAGAGATTAAAATATCAAAATAACAAGAGTATTGCATTGAGCAATGATACTTTTTTATTGTACTAACTATATATTTATAAGATGATAAGCTTTCGGAAGAGTGTCTACCTTTTTCAAGTCTGAAGCAATACTCTTGCTTCAGACTTGAAAAAGGAAGAGACTCTTCTGAAAGCTTATCATCTTATAAATGTATAGTTAGTCCAATAAAAAAGTATCATTGCTCAATACAATACTCTTGTTATTTTGATATATATATACTGTATATATACAGGGAGTGCAGAATTATTAGGCAAATGAATATTTTGACCACATCATCCTCTTTATGCATGTTGTCTTACTCCAAGCTGTATAGGCTCGAAAGCCTACTACCAATTAAGCATATTAGGTGATGTGCATCTCTGTAATGAGAAGGGGTGTGGTCTAATGACATCAACAGCCTATATCAGGTGTGCATAATTATTAGACAACTTCCTTTCCTTTGGCAAAATGGGTCAAAAGAAGGACTTGACAGGCTCAGAAAAGTCAAAAATAGTGAGATATCTTGCAGAGGGATGCAGCACTCTTAAAATTGCAAAGCTTCTGAAGCGTGATCATCGAACAATCAAGCGTTTCATTCAAAATAGTCAACAGGGTCGCAAGAAGCGTGTGGAAAAACCAAGGCGCAAAATAACTGCCCATGAACTGAGAAAAGTCAAGCGTGCAGCTGCCAAGATGCCACTTGCCACCAGTATGGCCATATTTCAGAGCTGCAACATCGCTGGAGTGCCTAAAAGCACAAGGTGTGCAATACTCAGAGACATGGCCAAGGTAAGAAAGGCTGAAAGACGACCACCACTGAACAAGACACACAAGCTGAAACGTCAAGACTGGGCCAAGAAATATCTCAAGACTGATTTTTCTAAGGTTTTATGGACTGATGAAATGAGAGTGAGTCTTGATGGGCCAGATGGATGGGCCCGTGGCTGGATTGGTAAAGGGCAGAGAGCTCAAGTCCGACTCAGGCGCCAGCAAGGTGGAGGTGGAGTACTGGTTTGGGCTGGTATCATCAAAGATGAGCTTGTGGGGGCTTTTCGGGTTGAGGATGGAGTCAAGCTCAACTCCCAGTCCTACTGCCAGTTTCTGGAAGACACCTTCTTCAAGCAGTGGTACAGGAAGAAGTCTGCATCCTTCAAGAAAAACATGATTTTCATGCAGGACAATGCTCCATCACACGCGTCCAAGTACTCCACAGCGTGGCTGGCAAGAAAGGGTATAAAAGAAGAAAATCTAATGACTTGGCCTCCTTGTTCACCTGATCTGAACCCCATTGAGAACCTGTGGTCCATCATCAAATGTGAGATTTACAAGGAGGGAAAACAGTACACCTCTCTGAACAGTGTCTGGGAGGCTGTGGTTGCTGCTGCACGCAATATTGATGATGAACAGATTAAAACACTGACAGAATCCCTGGATGGCAGGCTTTTGAGTGTCCTTGCAAAGAAAGGTGGCTATATTGGTCACTGATTTGTTTTTGTTTTGTTTTTGAATGTCAGAAATGTATATTTGTGTATGTTGAGATGTTATATTGGTTTCACTGGTAAAAATAAATAATTGAAATGGGTATATATTTGTTTTTTGGTTAAGTTGCCTAATAATTATGCACAGTAATAGTCACCTGCACACACAGATATCCCCCTAAAATAGCTAAAACTAAAAACAAACAAAAAACTACTTCCAAAAATATTCAGCTTTGATATTAATGAGTTTTTTGGGTTCATTGAGAACATGGTTGTTGTTCAATAATAAAATTAATCCTCAAAAATACAACTTGCCTAATAATTCTGCACTGCCTGTATATATATATATATATATATATATATATATATATATATATATATTTGTGTGTCTGAGTACATACGTATTTATATGTATATATATATATGTATTTACAGACATATGTACACGTATAAACACATAAATACGTATGGACACATATATAGACATATATAGAAGTGCATTACAGCCAGGGGTCAAGTTGGGCGGGAACGCATGGGAGCAGAGTTCCTGCACTATTTTTGCAGGTGGAACTAAGTTCCCCCTGGACTGAGAACAGTAACACTTCAGTAAACATTGCTGCTGGTGGTGGAAGGAGCTGGAGCACAGTCTGGTTAGAGGGATAGTGAGATCCTCTAGTAATGGGCAGTAACACTTCCTACAATACACTAAATGCAAGCCTGTCAGCAGTCCTGCTGTGTGATCACCCTGCACTGTGTGGAACACATGGTGCTTACATTTCGGTGTGGCTTGCTCTGTGGTTATTTAGCTCCCCTTAGCAGACATAGGACTGTTGCACCATAAGTGGGTGAGACTCAGTGATAGAGGAGGAGTCTCAGGCTCAAAAGCAGCCATTTAACCATTTTTGGTTTTAATTTGCTTTCATTAACCAAGATGTATTGATTAAATACCTATAAATACAGTGTGTGTGTGTGTATGTATAAAACAATAATTGTGAGTGGGTGGAAGTCTTAGGGAGTTCTCACACTTTTTTTTGTAGGACGTGACCCCTGAATACAGCCCTTTGAAGTTAAGAACATATAAAAATGAAAGAACATATTTATGCAATATTCATATCTAATAAAGGTCTTAACTATGTATTTAATGGAAATATTGCACATTCCAATCTTCTGCACATAGCAGAATATGTTCTGTGTATTTATAAATAGATATTCCTATATATATCTGTATATATCTATACCTATATATAATTATATAGGTACAGATACAGTATATATTTACTAAAATACTATCAGATGTACATAGAAATATGTATTTATATTTATATCGGGTTAGCGCAATGAGAATATGTGATCAGGTTTGCATGAGAGTGGGGTGTTAGGTTTTTCTCCACTTTTTTTCTCCATTGACTTCTATGGGGTAATACGTGACCGCACATGCGATATTGTTAGTTCGGCTTTTTGTGCGTGTTGGGTTAGCGCAAGAGCGATAACCTTTTACTTTCAATTCTTAATACCAAAGCAACCTGAAATGTTTACTTCTAGTGCAATTAACGCTATAGCGAAAGCGCTAAATAGCGCTCCACTTGTAATCTAGCCCTTAGTAATTACTCTATTATTCTATATTGATAAATTATTTTACTATATTGATAAAGTGAAACCAGTTTTTAAGTATCTGGTTTTATGTCACTTAGAAAGAGTCTTAACTCACCAATCTGTAGTTGATTTATTTGCTTAGAGCATAGTTGTACAATTCCACCAATAAATTTAGGGAAAATATATTCTACTTACCAAACTGTTAGGTAGTACACACTGCTCAGTTTATTTCTGGTAACGGAAGACTAGAAAACTATGATTGTGTGCAAAGATACTCAGACAGGCACAACAGCCATTTTGCTATGTTTCCTGCTACTACACAGTAATTCCAAACTGTACAGTTAATGTTAACCAAATGTGCCAATGTACTGCACTGGTAAAACAAAGAACGCAAACCTTCAGAACAAGTGGCTGCAATCTATCACATTCAGAAAGAGTATAAGTTAAGGATCATGGTCACTGATCATCTGATTATTTCACCACCTGTACTCTAGTTAAGATAACACAAACATCTGACCTGTTATGGGTACTTGAGCACTGCAATTGAGAAACACTGATCTAGACTAAACTAGTTATGATCATTGAGCTTGAAGGGACCCACTAAAATCCTCTTCCACTCCTTACCTACTAGTGTCTCCTATGGTAAATCTAGTGCTCCCTTCCATCTCTCATGCCAATCAGTGCCCTCCTCAGTAATCCCCCCCCCCCCCCCCCGGGGCAGTACCATCCACTTTGGGAACTACTGATCTACCGTATGGCTGTTTAGAATTGGCCTCACTATGAAGTTAGTGGGATTCCTTTGGATGGGGATATTTTATTGGGCTTTGAGAGGGGTAGAATTATGAGCACCAATTTCTTTGAATAACATCAGCGTTTTTAAGAACTTGCTGGCAAAAAGAACATTAGATGGACTCAACCATTTATTTAAAATGTAACTTTTATTAAAATCCCAATAAAAGCAATGGTGCATAATACAAAATCAGCATGTTAGTCATCAATTGAGTATATCTAACACATTTCAGTGCATGGCCGTATTCAAAGACTCACACATGGCCATGCTCTGAAACCCATACATAAAAACATTTAGAAAATGTAAAACATTTGCTGGTTTAATAGATTTAAAAAGCACAGAAATTCTTAGCATACATATCACTGATGAAGTGGCTAATGCAGATATAAAGGCAGAAATAGTCTACAATGTTAGAGCCTTCATTAAGTCAGGCAACCACCCTCTTGAACTTGCCTTCAGAGTTGATGACACTGGTCTTTTCAGCTATAAAGTACTGGGCAGCTCTCTTTATAGAAGGCAATCCTAAAGTTGACTTATAGCTAATGACCATGCTTGTGATTCATGCTGAAACACCACAAACAATGATAGGTATTTTAAAATCAGGTCTGTAAATAGTTTGGGAATCAAACAAGACTTGGTGACATTGGGTTGTTTCATATCTTTGCCTATCTGTGAAGAAATTACCACTACAACCTTACCAACTACAGTCGAAGAGAGGAATGCACAAAAACCATTTCCACAAAGACCTGAATGGACCACAACCCAGCGCAAGAGAACTAAGACACAGGATCAAGTGAGACAGTCAGCTGCTGCAGATTGAGGACTTAATAACCCCAAGACACGTGATATATCCTTTCTTATTCATTGTTTTACAATGTTTTCTCAAATTTCTTACTTTGATGGCTTACCAAACCATATTCTGACTATTTTTTTTCCTGGGTAGATCAGAACCCTCGGGTCTCTTGAACCAAAGGGTATGAATAGAGAGATTGATCTGGCTGCTTTTCTGATTGATGAATAAGGTTCCTATGTATGATGTGGCAATATGATAATTAATAATGACACATAACAAACAACTCCGGTTCAAAAAAGTGAGAATACGAAGCAAATAGTCTCTATGAATTCTCAATAATAGAAATTAATTTTCCCATGTAATTATGGTGTTTATAGGTTTTAAAATCAAAATTTTTAAATTAACTGTTTTTAAACAATATTTATTATGATCAATTGTTTGTAATCCACACTCACATTTGTATTGTACATACATATGTCTTCACATTAGTTAGTACTCTTAATGTAGTGATAGGAATGATATAATTTATTTTAGCAATTTCATATTTTATCATTATTTTTAAACACATTCTTTTATATGTTTGAGCCAGTTTTATTATGTGTTTATGATCCATTAAAGTGAGAGTCTATCTTTAGCAGCTAGTCTAATTAAATATGCATAAGTGTATATATCAGCATACAGGTATTGCTTCATTGCCTCAATTTTACAGGTATTTATGAATATAGGTCCAACTAATATGATTTGTTCTCATATATATATATATATATATATAAAAGGTTGGTCTTTTAATTTTAATTTTACTGTTAAAGTTATATCGTATTTTTTCTGAAGATATAACGTTGAATAAATCATTCATTTATTTAATGTGTACATAGATAAATTAACTTTTTGCATTTTATTGAATGATCTGATTTTTATACGATTAGTTTGCATTTTAAGTTTTGTTCTTCATATACTGTTTTAGGAAGGATTTATTCCCTTTATATACCGTTATCTATATTAATCAGTATGGCACAAGTTTGTGTAGTTTTTAACCTTTTTGTAACCACAAGTGGACTGAAACTATTGTCAGCCTAATGTACTATATTGTTACAAACATTAGACATAAATTGCAGTTGTCCAGTGTTACTCTTTAACAAGAATCGCAGAGCAGCTTGAAAAGTACCTGTCACTTTCTACGCTGACTAGTAACGCCTGCAGAGGAGGAGTACCGTAACCTGCATAAAAGAACATTGGTGGAACAAGTGGGCAGCCTCTGACGAAGTAAGGAGAACCCTTACGAAACGCGTAAGGCCACGCCCACCACACACGCTACCACAAACAGCTGATGCGAGCTGCCGGCTTCAATGCTCGCATACAGCTGACTCAAAGTGGTGTGAATGTTTGTATTTTGACCGTTACATAGGACGTTATACCCTTAAACATTTGGAAGATTGGATGGTGATAAGAAGCCCACTTTGTCAGCAAGTGAAACTTCTGGACACCTGAAACATATCCTTTCTATGGTTGACATCAACTAAGGGATATCGTTTATGAGACCTGGATGGTTCTCCAGTGCCTGCTTCATACCTCATTTTCGTTGAGGTTATCTTTGTGAGTTTTAAATTGTTAAGTTGTGAATAAATTCTGTGTTTGAACTTACATATTGCACTTAGAGGTGTTGCGCCTTTTTCTTTTTTATTCAGTTCCATATCCAGTTATCAAAGCCGTGTCAGATATTTGGCAGCAACCTCAATCTGAATTTAGCTGTGAATACAAGATTATCAGCTTGAATATATCCTTTTTACAGTGGGGCGCTTATATATTTATTTTTCTTTAATTATCATTTTACACATTAGGTGAAGTGTACACTTAACCTTTTTTGTTTCTGTATTTATGAGCTGACCCACATTATATGTTGTATGCATTACATCATATGTACAGTATATCTGCTGTTTTGCTGTATTTAAGTGACTGTGTTTCTAGTGTATTTGAAAAATACAGCAATTTGCTAATTGCATAGCATTTATAGTACTATCACACTTTATTACATGTATGTTTGGTAATTATCTGGCTATATATAGTGAGTTTGACGTCTCACTACTCCTCCCCTACACCTGCAATAAATATCCTAATCCCCTAATTGTGCATATACATACCACTTTATATTTAATTCAATGTCCAGTGTTTGATTAGAATAAGCAATTTTTAGCGTATTTGGGCAAGCTTATCTGTTTGTATGCAGGTGAATTTCTATCCACAATTATAGTAGATCCCCAGAAAAGGAAAGATCTTTATTTAGATACATATATTAAATAATCTTTGCAGACACAAGTTGGTCCCTGAAAAATTACCATCACGTAACTTTGTTTATATAATATAAAAAAACATTTTTATTTTGAGTGTTAAATAACGACTCAGATTTTGTAAATATGGCTACTAAATATGGGAAATATTTCAGTGTAACCAATAGGAGTAGAATCCTGTCTACCAATTTTGAAAGTGACCTTAGTGAATCTTCTAATCCTGAATTTTTATTCAAAAGGCTAGAAAAACTATCCAAAATGCAGGTTAGACACTGGTATGACATGATAGCTTTAGAGAATTATAAAGGGAATAACCTTATACCTAATGGGTTAAAAGTGTCTAAAACTTGCATTTTTGAATTAGATGAGGTAGAGCTTCACACTGAGTGGGAGGAAGCTCTAGGTGAGTGTTCCACGAAATTAATTAATATCGCCATAAAATATAGAGATAAAAAAGTAAAAACTCTAACTGAACAAATTAAGGAGATTGAAGAAGAGTTAGACAAATGTGGAATAAATGAACATCTAAAAGAACTTGATGAGAGAAATAAACACTCTGTTATAGCATTTGAGGCTGAAATTATTTAAATTAAGAAAAAGAAACTCAATAATGCTTTTTTACTTGCAAATACAACTCCTGAGGAACCTATTCAGCAACCAGACAATAGTCAAATCGCCATAGTAGATAAATCAAATAGATTTTATGCCAATGGCCAACCTAGGTTTAATCCTAATAACAAAAATAAAAACAAAAATAAAGGTTTAAGGAATAATCATACAAATTCCAATAAACAATTGTAAAAGGGAAATTCTAATTCATTAGAAACACCCAATGACTATGTACACACAAATAAGAATAAAAACAAAAATAAAAACATTGATACTAATTATTCTGAGGGTGGGCATAATGGAAACAAGGAATAGAAACCAGAATCATTACCCACAGTATTGGCCCTCTAAGAATCAGGGAACTCCCCAACAACAGAGAGTAGGGATGAGAAGGAATTCAAATAGAGATTACGAATATAATGGGATTAATAATAGACAGGATGATCATGGAATCCACCAGATGAGAATATACCAGCACCCCAATAAAAATAAAAATAAGAACAAACATACGAATGAAACAACATCATATGGTAATTTAGGGGCAAAACCCAAAGTGCCAAACTGGCACAATTTAGGTGGAGAGAATCAATATACAAAAACTGGGAATTATTTTAAACCTAATAGGGGACCAAATCATGGACCCCCTTCAACGTCTTTTTTAGGGGCATGCAACTCCCCGATGGGGAGAAACCCCAAAAGAGGAGCAAGAGAAGAGGATGTAGAGGAGGAGTGGGACTCCAACTCAAAAAGAATAAAAGAAAGAGAATGGCAATGATTGAAGAACATGGCCAACAAATATTCAATATCAGTAAGAAAATCTTGAATAAGGCAGAAGCAAGTGTCCTTGAGAAAGGACTCTCATTTGCACCCACAAATAGACCAAGAGATTTTGATTTATTTATAGATCTTGAAAAATTTTCAAGGAAATTAACACTTAAGAGGTTCTACGCTAATAAAAGCAAGAATCCAAGAGAAATGACAGTAGATCTGGATGATCAAGTAGTAACCAATCATGATGAGTCTTTTATATCTGATTCGCCTCTTAGTTTTGAGGACCAATTAGATGAGAGCAATTCTGAACAATATAATCATGAGATTATACAAGTTCTAGAAGAATTAGAGGTGGAATCAAGAGACCTAAAAGTTAATCACACAGGTCCTAAACCAAACTCTACTTTTTTCCCCCATTATGCTCAAGGGAATTTCATACCAGTTTTTAGCAAATTAGTGTTGAAAGATCTTGAACAGATTTGTATTAGTAATAAGAATAACAATGGGAAACTCAATTTAAGTCAAGTTGAAAGAAAAGCACTAACTGATTTAAAGAATGATCACACTATAGTGATCCGTGGAGCCGATAAAGGGGGTGGAGTAGTTCTGCAGGAGAGGGCAGACTATCTTAAAGAAGCGTACCGATTATTAGGTGACACTGAAACCTATGTTAAGCTAAAGTCAAATCCTACGAAGATACTTAGCAAACAATATAACGATTTGATTAATATAGCGAAAGAACAAGGAATATTGGATAAATCCGAATTTGAATTTTTAAAGGTGGTGGAGCTGAAAATTGCGGTGTTCTACCACCTTCCTAAAATTCATAAGAGTTTGGTGGACCCACCAGGACGACCGATAGTGTCCGGGATAGGGTCACTAACCACTAAACTATCCCAGTATGTTGACACAATACTTAATCCAATGGTTCCTTGCCTAAGGTCCTATATAAGAGATTCTATGGACATTATTAACCAACTCAGAAAGTGCACCTGGAAAGCGGAGTACATGTGGGTCACACTTGATGTCTCCTCTTTGTATACGTGTATACTGCATGACTTGGGTCAGACAGCTGTGGAGTATTTTTTCAGGAAAACAAATTATATAGAGAGGTCCCAAAGGAAATTTATCTTGAAGGGTATTGATTTCTAAAAAAGAACTACTTTTTATTTGAAAATGAATTTTACCTCCAAACCACCAGGACTGCGATGGGGACGAAATTCGCCCCAAGTTTCGCGAATTTATATATGGGGTGGTGGGAGAACTTGTACATCTTCACAAAGAACCCACACTCAGATAAAATTGTGAGGTTGTTTCATTTTATCGACGATATCCTCATAATTTGGAAAGGGGGGTTAGAGGGAATTCAGGATTTTGTGAATTATGTGAATCAAAACCTTCTAAATCTTAGTTTCACTGAAACTCATCATAAAGATCAAATTACATTTTTAGATCTCACTTTTACACACAGAGGTGATCAGATTATCAGTGGTCTCTTTAGAAAGACTACAGATACTAATGCATATCTACATGCATCTAGTGGACACCATCATAAATGGATCCAGAACATACCCTTTGGTCAATTCCAAAGAGTTAGAAGGAATTGTACAGTCCTAGCAATATTTGAGAGGGAATCAGAAATAATTAAGAATAGATTTCTCAGCAAAGGCTATGATTCAGCACTAGTTCAAAAAGCGTATACTAGAGCCAAGAATCTGAATAGACAATCGCTACTAGTACCAAAACCGAAAAAATTGAAAACAGAATCTCATAAGAATCAACCATTATTTATAACAAAATTCAATAGATGTTCACGACAGGTTGAGAAGTCTTTTAAAAAACACTGGCCCATTTTATTGCAAGATCCTGTTTTAAAAGATATACTATCAGATAAACCACAGATAGTATTTAAGAGAAATCAGAACCTAAGAAACATATTAGCACCAAGTAAATTAAGGGAGAACGTGAAGCAAAAAAACTGGTTACAAATGAGATCAACTGGTTTTTTCAAATGTGGGAGGAAGAATTGTTTGAGTTGCTTACATATAGACAAAGATCATTTAAAATTCAGATCCTTGAGAGACAATAGAATATATCCAATCAAAGAGAGTATTAATTGTAAAAGCACACATGTGGTGTATCACCTCTCCTGTTCATGTGGTAAAATTTACATAGGAAGAACCAAGAGGAGCCTGAAAACCCGTTTAAGGGAACATTTGGTGAAAATTGAAAAAGGGGTTTTAACCCATGGGGTTTCTGCTCATTTCTCTGAAGTACACAACAAGGATCCTAGGAACCTTAAAGTGAAGGCTATTGAAAAAGTGGGACTTGATGTAAGAGGGGGCAATAGACTTTTGACCCTGCGACGTAGAGAAACCTATTGGATCAGAACCCTCGGGTCTCTTGAACCAAAGGGTATGAATAGAGAGATCGATCTGGCCGCTTTTCTGGTTGATGAATAAGGTTCCTATGTATGATGTGGCAATATGATAATTAATAAAGACACATAACAAACAACTCCGGTTCAACAAAGTGAGAATACGAAACAAATATTCTCTATGAATTCTCAATAATAGAAATTCATTTTCCCATGTAATTATGGTGTTTATAGGTGTTAAAATCAAAATTTTTAAATTAACTGTTTTTAAACAATATTTATTATGATCAATTTTTTGTAATCCACACTCACATTTGTATTGTACATACATATGTCTTCACATTAGTTAGTACTCTTAATGTAGTGATAGGAATGATATAATTTATTTTAGCAATTTCATATTTTATCATTATTTTTAAACACATTCTTTTATATGTTTGAGCCAGTTTTATTATGTGTTTATGATCCATTAAAGTGAGAGTCTATCTTTAGCAGCTAGTCTAATTAAATATGCATAAGTGTATATATCAGCAAACAGGTATTGCTTCATTGCCTCAATTTTACAGGTATTTATGAATGTAGGTCCAACTAATATGATTTGTTCTCATATATATATATATATATATATAAAAGGTTGGTCTTTTAATTTTAATTTTACTGTTAAAGTTATATCGTATTTATTCTGAAGATATAACGTTGAATAAATCATTCATTTATTTATTTAATGTGTACATAGATAAATTAACTTTTTGCATTTTATTGAATGATCTGATTTTTATACGATTAGTTTGCATTTTAAGTTTTGTTCTTCATATACTGTTTTAGGAAGGATTTATTCCCTTTATATACCGTTATCTATATTAATCAGTATGGCACAAGTTTGTGTAGTTTTTAACCTTTTTGTAACCACAAGTGGACTGAAACTATTGTCAGCCGAATGTACTATATTGTTACAAACATTAGACATAAATTGCAGTTGTCCAGTGTTACTCTTTAACAAGAATCGCAGAGCAGTTTGAAAAGTACCTGTCACTTTCTACGCTGACTAGTAACGCTTGCAGAGGAGAAGCACCGTAACCTGCATAAAAGAACATTGGTGGAACAAGTGGGCAGCCTCTGACAAAGTAAGGAGAACCCTTACGAAACGCGTAAGGCCACGCCCACCACACACGCTACCGCAAACAGCTGATGCGAGCTGCCGGCTTCAATGCTCTCATACAGCTGACTCAAAGTGGCGTGAATGTTTGTATTTTGACCATTACATAGGACGTTATACCCTTAAACATTTGGAAGATTGGATGGTGATAAGAAGCCCACTTTGTCAGCAAGTGAAACTTCTGGACGCCTGAAACAAATCCTTTCTATGGTTGACATCAACTAAGGGATATCGTTTATGAGACCTGGATGGTTCTCCAGTGCCTGTTTCATACCTCATTTTCATTGAAGTTATCTTTGTGAGTTTTAAATTGTTAAGTTGTGAATAAATTGTGTGTTTGAACTTACATATTGCACTTAGAGGTGTTGCGCCTTTTTCTTTTTTCTTTTTTATTCAGAGATAGAATCTCGTTAGATCTCTATCTAACTACCACTCCCAGACTAGATAAGATATATCTAGTTCAATACATATAGATTGTTTTATGTTTGCTATTGTTGAATTGTTCTTATTATTGTTGTATTTTATATGTTCATTTACATTGAAGGAAAAAATGTATGTTATCAATCATTGCATAGCTATTGACATGGTAAAGTTAGAAATGTCCTTTTCAGAATAAAATAGGTCAGTATTCCTCACATCTCACATGTTTAATATTGCATGATGGAATCCACAATTAAATGCATTTAGCAAAATGTAAAAGGTTTCAACAGCCCTCACAAAAGATCATTAGCTCTAGGGGATATCCAAAAAAAGTGGGGAAATAGTGGCTCTACAGGAAACACATTTTAAGAGTAAGCTCATCCCAAGATATTTTACCTCCATATATAATCAACATTTTCATAGTACAAACACTAGTAAAAAAAACAATGGAGTCAGTATATTGATATAAAGGTCTATCCCTTTTATTTTAAACAAACAAATTAAAGATAAGGAAGGCAGATTTATTGGTATTAATGGACTGTTCGGTAAACAGGTCAGTATTATTAACTTATATGCACCTAATAAAGCTAAAGAGCCATGATAAGGGACATACTTTCAGGCCAATTAATTCTCCTAGGAGGCTTTAATCTACCCCTCAATCCAAAACTAGATAGCTCTAACAACCAAATCTGCATAGCAAACAGTAACATTACACAAAGTGTGGTTCTGGCTAAACACCTTTCTTCACATTAAAGCACAGAGAACAGCAATGCTTCTCCAACAGAAATTTTATAGAGGGGCGAATAAGCCTGGTAAATTCCTGGCTAGGGCCTAAAAATCTAGAAGGACTAAAAATGACATACATTCAATCAATAACTCAACAGGAATGGCAGAGGAGGACACATAAAATCACAGAGATTTTAAAAAATTACTATCACAATCATTATAATTTGTTCCCAACACGGGAAACACCTCTACATCTTAGTAAATACAGGAAGTACTTAGACCCTATGGCCTCTAGTTATCAAGCCGTCAACCGCAAATACGCTGGAATTCCACACCGTATTTGTGGCGAGGCTGATTCGCTGTAGTTATCAAGCCCTACAGCCCGGCAAAAGTAGAATTTAGTGACGTAACATACGATCCGCCGGACTCAGTCCGACACAGATCGATGGTTACTTCACTACAGATGTTCCGAACGCAAGTTCGGCACAATCTGACTACTTTTGCTAGTTATCAAAGAACAACCAGGTACGCTCGCAACTATTCCGGGCCAGCGTACCTGGTTTTCAATCCGCCGCCCTGGAAGCGGCGAATCCCATAGGGATCAATGGGAATCTGACAGCAGCGAGAGCTCATGTTCGCTGCTGCCCAATATCCCATTGATTTCTATGGGAAGTGTCTGCACCTAACACCCTAACATGTACCCCGAGTCTAAACACCCCTAATCTGCCCCCCCCTACACCGCCGCCACCTACTTTATACTTATTAACCCCTAAACCGCCGCTCCCGGACCCCGCCGCAACTATAATAAATATATGAACCCCTAAACGGCCGCTCCCGGCCCGCGCCGCCACCTACATTATACCTATTAACCCCTAATCTGCCGCCCCCTATACCGCCGCCACCTACATAAAGTTATTAACCCCTATCCTGCCGATCCCGGACCCCGCTGCAAATAAATTAATTTTTAACCCCTAAACTGCCGCACCCGGAGCCCTCCGCCACCTACATTACATTTATTAACCCCTATCCTGCCCTCCCTACACCGCCACCACCTACAGTACATTGATTAACCCCTAATCTACCCACCTACACCGCCGCCAATATATTAAATGAATTAACCCCAAAACCTAAGTCTAACCCTAACCCTAACACCCTCCCTAACTTAAATATTATTTACATTAATCTAAATAAATATTCATATATTTAAATAAATGAATCCTATTTAAAACTAAATGCTTACCTATAAAATAAACCCTAAGATAGCTACAATATAATTAATAATTACATTGTAGCTATTTTAGGGTTTATTTTTATTTTACAGGCAACTTTGTATTTATTTTAACTAGGTACAATAGCTATTAAATAGTTAATAACTATTTAATAGCTACCTAGTTAAAATAATTACAAATTTACCTGTAAAATAAGTTACAAATACACCTAACACTACACTATCAATAAATTAATTAAATAATTTAACTACAATGATCTAAAATAAAATACAATTAAATAAACTAAACTATATTACAAAAACAAACAAAAAAACACTAAATTACAAAAAAATAAAAAAATATTACAAGAAGTTTAATCTAATTACACCTAATCTAAGCCCCCTAATAAAATAAGAAAGGCCCCCAAAATAATAAAATTCCCTACCCTAAACTAAATTACAAATAGCCCTTAAAAGGGCCTTTGCGGGGCATTGCCCCAAAGTAATCAGCTCTTTTACCAGCCCTTAAAAGGGCCTTTTGCGGGGCATTGCCCCAAAGTAATCAGCTCTTTTACCTGTAAAAAAAATAAATACAATACCCCCCCAACATTACAACCCACCACCCACACACCCCTACTCTAAAACCCACCCAATCCCCCCTTAATAAACCTAACACTACCCCCTTGAAGATCTCCCTAACTTGAGCCGCCTTCACCCAGCCGGGCCGAACTCTTTATCTGATCCGGGCACAAGTGGTCCTCCAGCCAGGCAGAAATCTTCATCCGATTGGGGCAGAAGAGGTCCTCCATCCAGCAGTTCAATCCGATTGGCTGATTGGATCAGCCAATAGAATTGACGTTGCATTCTATTGGCTGATCCAATCAGCCAATTGGATTGAACTTCAATCCGATGGGCTGATTAAATCAGCCAATCGGATTTTTCCTACCTTAATTCCGATTGGCTGATAGAATCCTATCAGCCAATCGGAATTCGAGGGATGCCATCTTGGATGACGTCATTTAAAGGAACCGTCATTCGTCGTTAGTCCGTCGTGCTGGAAGGATGCTCCTCGCCGGAGGTCTTCAAGATGGAGCCGCTCATCGCCGGAAGGATGAAGATAGAAGATGCCGCTTGGATGAAGACTTCTGCTGGATAGTGGACCTCTTCTGCCCTGATCGAATGAAGACTTCTGCCCGGCTGGAGGACCACTTGTATACCCGGATCGGATGAAAAGTTTGGCCTGGCTGGGTGAAGACGGCTCAAGGTAGGGTGATCTTCAAAGGGGATCGGTGGGTTTTAGAGTAGGGGTGTGTGGGTGGTGGGTTGTAATGTTGGGGGGGTATTGTATTTATTTTTTTTACAGGTAAAAGAGCTGATTACTTTGGGGCAATGCCCCACAAAAGGCCCTTTTAAGGGCTATTTGTAATTTAGTTTAGGGTAGGGAATTTTATTATTTTGGGGGCCTTTTTTATTTTATTAGGGGGCTTAGATTAGGTGTAATTAGATTAATCTTCTTGTAATATTTTTTTTATTTTTTGTAATTTAGTGTTTGTTTGTTTTTGTAATATAGTTTATTTAATTGTATTTTAAGTTAGATCATTGTAGTTAATTTATTTAATTAATTTATTGATAGTGTAGTGTTAGGTGTATTTGTAACTTAGGTTAGGATTTATTTTACAGGTAAATTTGTAATTATTTTAACTAGGTAGCTATTAAATAGTTATTAACTATTTAATAGCTATTGTACCTAGTTAACTATTTAATAGCTATTGTACCTAGTTAAAATAAATACAAAGTTGCCTGTAAAATAAAAATAAACCCTAAAATAGCTACAATGTAATTATTAATTATATTGTAGCTATCTTAGGGTTTATTTTATAGGTAAGTATTTAGTTTTAAATAGGATTAATTTATTTAGATTAATTTAAATAATATTTAAGTTAGGGGGGTGTTAGGGTTAGGGTTATACTTAGGTTTTGGGGTTAATTCATTTAATATATTGACGGCAGTGTAGGGGGGTAGATTAGGGGTTAATCAATGTACTGTAGGTGGTGGCGGTGTGGGGGGGCAGGATAGGGGTTAATAAATGTAATGTAGGTGGCGGAGGGCTCCGGGTGCGGCGGTTTAGGGGTTAAACAATTAATTTATTTGCAGCGGGGTCCGGGATCAGCAGGATAGGGGTTAATAACTTTATGTAGGTGGCGGCGGTATAGGGGATGGCAGATTAGGGGTTAATAGGTATAATGTATCCCCTGACCAGTTGGGTTTTGTACCGCAGAGAGAAGCAAAAGATAAGACAACAAAAATTTTGGACCTACTTTTTTTGTATACAAAGCAATAACACCCAAGCTCTTCTGTTATCTACGGATGCAGAAAAAGCTTTTGACAGATCAGACTGGACTTTTTTAGAAGCCACACTGTATAAATTCGGATTACCTCAAATATATATACAACGCATCCTCTCCCTTTATACTTTCCCTCAGCGCAGATTAGAATAAATGGATTATTGTCAGAGCTTCGAGATTAGGAATGGAACCAGGCAAGGTTGCCCTCTATCCCCTCTTCTCTTCATTCTCTCCCTAGAATTCCTTGCATCAGTGATACGTTTCCATTCAAATTTCAAAGGGATAACAGTAAATAACAATACATATAAACTAGCAATGTACGCGGACAATATCCTCTTGACTTTATCAAACCCTATGTCTTCACTCTCTGCGGTGCAAACTGAACTTATCAGATACGGGGAGGTTTCCAACTTCTTAGTAAATATGACCAAATCAGAAGCTCTTCCAATAAATTTATCCCAAAAAGATTTCCTGGGAATACGTATATATTCAGGCAAAGACAAAGCACTATCATTAAACTACTGTACAAGGTACGACTTACCTCATCTTGGAATTCCACATTTTTTTCCTGGACAGGCCGTATTAATATAGTTAAAATTAACCTACTCCCAAAAATGTTATAACTTATGCAGACCCTTCCAATTTCTCAAGATACCACATACAGTATCTGATCAAAATGCAAAAATGAATTAATTGCTACATATGGAAACGTAAGCCCCCCAGGATACCAAAAGAACTAGGAGGGCTGGGAGTCCCTTACCTACTGTTGTATAAACAGGCAGTATCCCTTCAATGTTTTTTAGCATGGTGTCACCATTCCACGATGAGCCATAAAAGCTGGGTATCCCTTGAACATGACATCACACAATCCTTATAGCTGGGCAGTTCATGCTGGAATCCAAGTCAAATGGAATCCCTGAAACGTAAAGACATACCCACTATGTCAGAAACATTTAAAGACTGGCATTTAAAGACACACAATTTAAAGACATTTCTTCATTCACTTACCCTCTCACACCCATTCTAAATAACCGGGAATTTCAAGCAGGTACTCTATGGCCTATTGAGGAAAATCCAACTTTCCTTAGTATAGTTCCAATTTCCATGATACTAGATAACAAAAAACTAAAGCCTAAGACAGAACTAGAAACAATGGGTACCGGCTTTTTTACCTCGTGGTTTAGATACCATCAAGTTAACCATTTTTTTAAACTACCCATAAACAGAGAAGTAATTTGACTAGACAACTCACAGCATTTGAGAAAATGTGCATGGCTACCACAATGGGAACAAAAACGATCTTGCATTGCTATGCATTTTTAGCACATGCTTCGACACCAGAACCACATAATTTTGTAACGGCCTGGGAAAGAGAACTGTGAGATAAGTTTCATACGTCCACATGGATATGTATATTTCATAGCATAGCACACTTGGCACATACTGCACATATGTTAGAGACTAATACAAAGATATTGCATAGATGGTATCTTACACCACAGAGGATTAAACAAATATTTCCAGGCACATCTGATAAATGTTTGAGGTGCCAGACAGAAAGAGGAAATTTATCCCATATTTGGTGGTCTTGCTCTAGTATACAAGCATATTGGTCACAAATAATAGATAAAATAAATACAATGCTGGATAGTAACCTGGAGAAGTCTATCCAAACTTAAAAGATAAGTAATGGCGTTGGGCCCTAGAGCCAGATGAGGTGGCACAAACAGTTTATCTACAGGGACAGATGTTGGGAACCCATACCACACAGTTGAAGAATATGGATTCCAAGCTAGAGGCTATTACCGCTCAACTCTCCTTACTAGTTACAGTGAGGAATACCGCTCCTGTTGTTGTACCACCAGTCTCTACTCCTAGTACTACGGCTTCTTCCTCTGCTTCTGGAAGTATACCCCGGATAAAATTGCCTGACAAGTATGAAGGTACTACGGATTGCAGG
The DNA here is from genome assembly GCF_027579735.1 of Bombina bombina. Lineage (NCBI taxonomy): Eukaryota > Metazoa > Chordata > Amphibia > Anura > Bombinatoridae > Bombina > Bombina bombina. The sequence goes on along the minus strand of NC_069503.1, from coordinate 195,470,225 downwards.
GGTTCTCTTAACCAATGCAGGCTGCACTTCCGCAATGATCCTCACACCTTTCAGTCTCACCAGTCAAGGGTCACCTTTATCATTTCCTTACTGAAAGACAAGGCCCTAGGAGTATCCCACGAGCATTACAGAATGGGTACAAAGAGTAAACAAAAATATATTACTTGAAAGATATCACTATTGTAAAGTGGAACAATTAGAATTTTACTATAATATTAGATTTTACTTGGACTCATATATGGGTAAATGTAGATAACAACATTTTGGAGGAAAATATACTGGCTCAACATAATTTTCTATGTCATTTAGAGTTCTTTTATAAAAAAACAACAAAACACTTCACTATTCAGTTATATAACTGTTAAAATTATCTTTGTTTTCCTTTTCTATGTTCATATTTTTTGTTTTATTTTTTGTTGTAGTAACCTATGTTTAAGGTTACATGGCTATTTTCATAGCACTTAGACTACATTGTGTTATGTTAGATGGGCAATTCAATGATACCATGCACCATAAAATGCTGGACACTGACTCCTGAAATATCTACACGCAATAAACTTGTAACCGGATCCAAAACCTAATTTGAGGCAAATTTAACAAGAGGACTTTAAAAATCGGAGAGTCTAAGACTGTTGGTGTTATCAATCTAACTGTGATGCATATGTACTTTATCTTAAGTCCATGTAGGACTCATGTTTATAAAATTGTGTTGTTAAAAATACAAAAAAAAAAGAATTCCTCAGCAATAGCCCCCCATGATCAAGCAACTGATGGGAAAATATATAGATAAGGACCCTTACTATAAACAGAGCTTTAAAGCAAGGTTAGGTGATACTGCAGACTGCTTGAGAGATAAAAAAAAAATGCATTAATAGTGCATGCACTCATTTCATACTGCTTCCCTGCAGATTGTTTTGTGTATGCACAAAAAACAAAAAAACAAACTATGTGAAGTGTGTTAGCACGAAAAAAGGGTTTGAGTTTGCATAATGGACACGGAAGGTGGCTGTGGTTAAATACACCAATCACAGGTCTGAAATGATCTTGACCTATGGTGACTCACTAAAATATTGTGAACATGAGCTAAGCAAATTTCCAACACTTAAAACCAGGGCTTTGAATGCGTAACTAAAGAACGATATTCTCTGAGGCATGCAATGCATTATTGCCAATGGATGGCATGCAATGCATTATTGCCAATGGATGGCATGCACTAATTAATGGTTTTGAAAGATAGGGCTACATTTATCAAGCAACAGAAGCTGCTTGTAGCATATGCGGTGCAGGGTGACTGATGCAAGCTTTCTTACTGTATGACCCTCATTTATTAAATGCTACACCAACTTTGGGTGATTGGCAGGCCTTGCTCTCATACAATTGGTTCTGAGACAAAGGGGCAGCAATGCACAAGTATTTCCTTGTGCAATGATAACTGTGTGTAACACATGAACAGCTTCCGTTGCCTGCTTGCAGGAAACAAGGTTAGCTAGGAACCTTGTTTGTCTGCACTTAAATGGGGACCATAGACCCTTCATATTTACTAGGCAATTAGATTATGAGCTCAGTATTCATAGAGATTTTTGTTGTTTTAAAATGACTAAATTAAATGTATAACAAAAATATTTAATTTAAGAGTAATTATATATCTACATATTAATTGTATAAATGATCTCTTCACTGAAATGGAATGCACTGCTAGCCCTGGTATCAATAGGGTTAATTGTGTGTTTTCTGTTAGTTTAAGATAATGGAAAAACATTTGACACTGCCAAAATGTACTCAGAAACTGTTTTAGCATACATCACACCTATTTAATGAGCACAGCTTATTGGTGATATTTTATTGCCATTTACTTAAAACCTTCTGACAATTATCCCTTGATTATGACTTAAGGTGGAAACATGTTGATAAGTTATAACATTTGTGTACGTTAAACCCCTGTAGTCTGTATATTACTTTGAGTTTTGCCTTTCCCGTGTTTATGACAGCGTTTAACACTTTGAACTATTGTATATTTTATCTGCAGTAATGGATGATAATGTACTTCCAACAAGGCACTCATCTTCTTTGAATACATTATGACCCTAACTTGCAATGAATTGAGCCACTCAAGGTGCCCAAGAATATTTTATGGATTTATTGTGATATGAACTGAATTAGTAAGTGCTTGAAAAAAGGACTAGATGGGTAATTATTTGTGTAGGCTGTTGATACAGGGTAATTTATGGAAACTGAATGCTAAAACCTCTCAACTACTAAAGCAGAGTCATAAAATAGTAAAAAGTGAAAGGCATAACGCTTGAAGTGACCAGATGAAAAAAATGATTACCTATTAGGGTACTCAATGAAATTATCTTTAATATTATGGGTTACTTATACATTACTTATCTTTTAAGGTTTTCAAAAAGTCGTTTTTGATGTTACACATTAGCAAAGCATTAAATGTGCGGTATAGGCATAAAGTCCATTGTCCAAGATGGCTTTAAATAGAATTTTCAAATCTGAATTCAGTAACATAAGTAGTGTTGTTCAGTAAGCGCCAATAGAAAAGCTGTGGAAATAATTGGTCACACAATACAAATTGGAAATTCTTGTGGCGTGGTGCCAGGTTGGGAATCACCCATTCTATTGGCCATGCTCTCTGTCAGTATTCTGTCCCCACATTCTTCTTCAAGACTCATTGTGTGTGGACTTCAACTACACTGATGAGATGAGATTCCTTCCTGCATGGCGAGTAAAGTAGCTCCACTTGCACTTTTGAATACCACACGATACTCCACACAGAAGTAAATGATAATTAAGATTGATATTCTTTAAAATTCCAGTTTTGTTCATACATTTTTAAAAATTGTGTCACTGTACCCAGTCATGTTTTATTTAAAAGGAAATTAAACCAAATAAAATTGTATTTCATGATTTAGGCAGAGCATACAATTTTCAACAACTTTCCAATTTACTTCTTTTATCAAATTTGTTTAATTGTTTTGGTATCATTTGTTGAAGGAGCAGCAGCGCACTCCTGGTTATATATATATATATATATATATATATATATATACAGCCACCAATCAGCAGCTAGAACATAGGTTCTTTGCTGCTCCTGAGTTTACCTAGCTAAACCTTTCAGCAAAGGATAACAAGAGAAGAAAGCAAAGTAAATAATAGAAGTAAATTGTAATTAAGATTGATGATTGGTGGCTGCATATATATATATATATACTGATTGTCATGGACTCACCCATGTGTTCAGTTAGAAACCAGTAGTGCATTGCTGCTCTATCAATAAAGGATACTAAGGGAATGAAACAAATTGTTTAAAATTATATGTTCTACCTAAATCATGAAAGAAAAAAATGTGGGTTTCATGTTCCTTTAAAGGGACACCAAACTTATAAAGAAGCATGGGAAATATCACTATTTAAACATTTTTTCAATGTAAAAAGAATAAAGGACATTAGTCACTTTTATACATGCATAGTATATATAAAAAACAATTAAGAGCACTACTTTGTTAGCAAACTTTGCACAGTTTTGCCGTTTCAAAGTAGCCCAGGGTCATAACCTTTGAAAAGTTTACGCGGCATGTTTACTTTATCTCATCTGCTTTGGCCAATTAGGGATAGTTATAAATGAACTCATACACTGATCAACCAATCACTGTATAGAATGAGTTAGGGTTCTAAATCCTGCAGTAGCAGCCTCTCTGAGGGCGTGATCATAGTTTTCAGAGGTGAAATAAATTACACTCAAGCAAATATAAGTAACTTTACAATATATTTATGTGTGTGTGTATATATATATATATATATATAAATGTAGTATTACTATGCATGTTTAATATTTTATGAGCATTTACATTGAATGTCCCCTTCAGTTAAAGGGATATGAAACCCACATTTTCTTTCATGATTCAGATATAGCATGTAATTTAAAGCAACTTTATAATTTACTTCTATTATCAATTTATCTTTTTTTCTCTTGGTATCTTTTGTTGAAAAGCTGGGATGTATGCTTAGGAGCCGGACCATTTCTGGAGCACTATATGACAGCAGTTTTGCAAGAATATTATACATTTGCAAGAGCACTAGATGGCAGCACTCTCCTGCCATCTAGTGGTCCAGATGCCTACCTAGGTATCTCTTCAACACAGAATATCATCGGAACAAAGCAAATTTGACAATAGAAGTAAATTGGAAACTTGCTTTAAGTGGTATTCTATATGTGAATCACAAAATATTGTTTTGGGGTTTAATATCCTTTTAAATCTATATATTTTGATTTTTGAAACAGAAAAGAAGTGCATTTTTGTGCATAATTTGTGTGTTTCAAGTAATGTCAGATTAGCACAGCGGGCTCTGTAGATGCTCTTCTGCATGCACTATGCATTCTGTATTAGCCTGTGCGCTATCCTTAGAGCTTTTTTATTCTTTTATTGGGAAGTAACCTTGGCCTTGTTCCTGGAGCCAAGCCTGAATAGGAGGTGTTAAAAAGTCATCTCAGACTCCTATTTAGTACTGGGTTATTTGTATAGAGACTGAAGCATTTGTGTTCCTTGACCTTTATCTGAGATACGCTATTTGTGGATTGATTTGCTGGCTTATGAACTTTGGAACTGCATCCTGACTTTTGCTCTTGTTTTATCCTTCTGCTTTGACGCCTGGTTTTGGACGTCTCTTCTGGTTCTGACCCCTGGCTTTGGAAGTCTCTTCTGGTTCTGACCCCTGGCTTTGGACGGCTCTTCTGGTTCTGACCCCTGGCTTGTTCACTGATTACCACTCTGCTGCACTGACTGGTTCCTGCTTACCATTCTCTGTATTATTGGTTCCAGATAGAAAAACAGGTAATCTCAATTACCTTATAGTGGAACTGATCCTTACTAGCTAATAGAGAAAGCTCCCATAGCTTTTTTTTAGCAAACAGTGACACACCCCACAAGCAACATCCATTTTCAAACAACAAACACTATTTTAAAATGCCCTCTTTATAATGAACAAACAAATAAATACTTAATTCCTTAGGATGAATAAAAAAATATTTTTTTCTCCAAAAGGCAATATTTCTGCCAAAAAGTAACTGTGTTGTGCTTGATAATATTTTATTTCCTTAAAGCAGAACCTTTATCTAAGAGGCTCCTAACCTGTTTCAGTACTACTCTTTGATTTTTTTTGTTTGCTATTACGAAGGGGATGTCTATCAGAACCATTAGTAATTTTCTCTGGGTCTCCATGAGTGTAAAAAGAATATACCACAGTTTGCATTCGCAATATTGCACTATATTATTTATTTATGTATTTTATTTAGCACCTTCTTGTGTTATGTTGAGTTTGTTAACAATGTAGATTGATATAAACCACTGCTGTGACATTGTCTGATTGAAAATGCAGATAAGTCTTGTCAGGATATCTGTGAGTAACATTAAATAAACTACAGATATATCATAGAATCTAATATTTCCTTTTGAAGTGAATTGGTCTCATAGCAGACCAGCACCAACCCCCCTTATTCCTGATTACAATACATCCAAATGAGAACAAAGGAATAAACACTTGGTTCAATTAGAAAAAGTCAATCCATTTAAACAAGATGTTCACTATATGGCTCTGTTTAAAGTTGATTTCCTTCCCAAGATGGGTAATAAACTTATCAGACCCCTGTAAAGAACAGTCGCTAGGTCTGGGAAAAATCTCTTTAAGGTTTAAGCATATTCAAAAATTAATTACCCCTGCTGTGTTTGAATACACAAAGCTCAGACATATGTCTCAAATGGGAAAAATAGCAAAAGCTGATTACCCCTGTGCTGTTAGATACACAGCTGTACTGAGCCAAGCAGAAACAGGTCTTGCATTGTAACTCTCAAATTCATTTTAAATTCCAACTTAGGTTTAATTTTCAATAAGGTATACTTCAGTCTTGTATAAAAATGTATATGTACATGGATCTGAGAAATGCATTTCAGATTTGTAATAAATTAAATGAATAACTACATTAGAATATATAAATGCATTTTAAGATAATACTAGTATGATGTTAGAAATAATACTTTATGTTTCATATTAAAATAATCAGGAAAAATGGCACAATATGATCCATGTATATTAAATATATGACTTATTAATACAAGAAGTGGTGAGCATATTAAATATAAAAATTGAATGATATAGTTTACTGTAGTAGTGTTAAAAAAAAGAAACTGTTTATCTTTACTGCCCCCGATGGCCTAAATCCAATATTACAGCCAAAAGCATTTGGCTGTTGAAAATTAAATTTCCCAGTAGCCAATCAGGGAGGCGTCTCCCAAATAACCAATCAGGGACAAGCCTCCGAAGGGCCTATCATCCTAATTTCACTGATGATTAGAATAAAAAGGTGTGGGGTTATATCACGTGATATAACCTCAGGCAAGTGGAAAAAAGGGAGAACTCTGTGCTGAATTTGACAAACTGTTGCCTTGGGATCCAGTCCATATAAAGCAATTTGGGCCTCACTTTTATCCATCTTGCAAAAATTACCTCTTTTAATTTATGAGGTGAAATTGGATTTATCAGAGAAACTCTGGAAGCTGAAACATTTTGAAACTCAAAGTATATTTAATATTTTAAATCAAAGGCTATAGTTAGATTACAGTTAGTAATTTTAAAAGGGCACAATTAGTATTTTAAAATCATGTTTCATAGTCCTGTGTTGTTTGCCAAGTAATTTATCTTTGCAACTATATAAATATATTTTAGAATTTGCCTTATTGTCAGATAACTTGGCATAGAAATTGGCTGTTAAAGTATATTGTTATATTGTTTAACTAGGCACTATGAAAGTTAGCGGTCCATATTGTGGTATTTTAATGAAATTCATTGTGGATAAGGTAAATTGTAAAGGTATATTTTTATTATCTTTGCATAGAATATTGTAACAGCATAAGTGTGTATCATCTGATTCATATACTGGTTTTCTATAAATATAATTCAATGTGTTTATAACTTTAACTAATATAAAGAATTTAGGAATAAAATATTAATTTTAATTGTTTTGTATATACATTTTAATTGGGGATTTTTTTTTTAAAGAATAACAATAAATAAATTGTTATAACCCAGCTATATACTGACAGTCTCTCTTTTCAAAAGAGGCCAGCTCTGAAGGGTGCTGAAGATTGCATGGAGTAATATATATTACACTACAAAATGTATGCTGGTTCCCAGACACACATTAGAGGGGAAATAAAATTTATGTTTTAAGCAGAAGGTTAGTGCATTATAAAGTTGTTAATAAAATAGCTATGCATATCTGTTTTGTGTATCTGATGTAACTGGTATAGAAAAGAGAAAATAATTTAAAGGGACAGTCTAGTCAAAAATAAACTTATGATTCAGATAGGGCATGTAATTTTAACCAACTTTGCAATTTACTTTTATCATCACTTTTGCTTTGTTCTCTTGGTATTCTTAGTTGAAAGCTAAACCTAGGAGGCTCATATGCAAATTTCTTAGCCCTTGAAGGCCGCCTCTTATCTGACTGCATTTTGACATTTTTTAACAACTAGAGGGTGTTCTTTCATGTGTGCCATATAGATAACATTGTGCTCATGCATATGGAGTTTCCTAGGATCCATCACTGATTGGCTAAAATGCAAGTCTGTCAAAAGAACTGAAATAAAGGGACAGTCTGCAGAGCCTTAGATACAACGTAATCACAGAGGTAAAAAGTATATTACTATAACTGTGTTGGTTATGCAAAACGAGAGAATGGGTAATAAAGTAATTACATTTTTAAACAATAAAAATTCTGGTGTAGGCTGTCCCTTTAATTTTAAGTAGACTAACAGCTCTGGGGGAACAGGTGGGAAGAAGTACAACTCAATTTTAAAAATACAGCTTTAATGTGTTTATTTATATAATTATGTCCATAGCCACAAGTGGTTAGGGAAGCAGGAATAGCTGCATTCCTCATAATCCCAGTCCAGATTATATTTATAGCAGTATTTGCTTCTAACATTTTCTATTTTTTTTTAAAACAATGCTTGAGTCTCTACTGACAAATTGTTTTCTGAACTGTTGATGCTACCTTTCTATTTGTTTTCACCGATCTTTAAAGTACAGTAAAGTAAACATTAGACTATCATGTTTCAGACAGAACACTCAATTTTAAACAACTTTCTATTATTTTTATTATATACGCTGCTTCGTTCTTATGTTATCCTTTGTTGAAAAGCATACCCAGGAAGGCTCAGGAGCAGCAAACTACTGGGAGCTAGCTGTTGATTGGTGGTTGCACATATATGTCTTGTCATTGGCTCAGGTGATATGTTCACCTAGCTCCCTCTAATGCATAGCTGGTTCTTCAACAAAGGATACCAAGAGAATGAAGCAAGTATACAGCTACAACTCATAACTAACTCATTTCAGAGTACCAGCAGTTTAGTTATATATATATATATATATATATATATATATATAATATGTGTGTGTTTCTCTAAGACATAACATAGCCAGTGCCTCAACAGCCTCTGATATCATTGCACATCACTGGTTCTCACATTAGCTGTTCACTTTCAGTTAGTACTTATTGCACAATCCTTCAAGTCCCTTTTTTATTAATAAATTGTCGGATTCAGTGTTAGCCCTCCTGTTTTATATTAACGCTGCAAGTATATTTGGTATTATTGAGAAGTGCCGTTTTTCTCCCTAGCCGGCGCCATTTTGACTGCAATTTATGTTGCGAATGCGGCCTACCTTAGCTCCGAGAGAGGTGCTGTCGCTGGGGCAATTTTCCGACTTGATCTGTTTCTCACACCCTGTATTCCCGAGCAATAGGAGTCGATTGCTGGGTTTGCCGAGGCAGTTTATAATGGTTAGTGCCGAGTAGGCCTCCGGCGTCTGTATGCCATTGCACAGTTTTCCGGCTGAGCTTCAAATCTTCTCCGGCACTTTTTCCTTTAACCAATATTAGTATTTAAGTTGCAGGCGTAATCCCCCTATTATTCTGCCTATAAATGTAAATACATTTTGCTATGATGCTGCCCGGAGCTCAGGATCTAAGCTGCCATGTCCAGACTCGGTCAGGCCACGCCCCCCTACACTGTGATTTTTAGAGGGTTAGGGTGTGTGGAACTTAGAATCCAGGAACAGATACACAGAACAATGAAAGTCTTTTAAAAGCGTTTCTTATTGAACATTTAGCCACAATCAGCAAGTGCTACCCAGTTGCTGAACCAAAAATGGGCCGGCTCCTAAGCTTTACATTCCTGCTTTTTCAAATAGAGATAGCAAGAGAACGAAGAAAAAAATGATAATAGGAGTAAACTAGAAAGTTGCTTAAAATTGCATGCTCTATCTGAATCATGAAATAAAAAATGTGGGTTCTGTATCGCTTTAACTGTATGTATAGGTTAAATCTACATATGTACAGTTAAAGAATGCAAACTTTGCAGATTTTTTTTTTCTTTTATGACACATTAAAAGTAATTCTATTAGGTGTCCCCTTCGCCTAGGATAGATATTCTGCATTCTATAGATTTTATATACGTGAAGAATTCTCTTAGCTTGTCCCATTTATGTAAAGGCTCCTTCAGATTAGGGAGTCTATGCGACCACATAGAGCCAGTGTCATCTTCTCTATATAAGTAATTGTTATAATGCTCTCGCTAGATCTTGTTTTTTCTGTTCATGACATTAAATCGATGTAATTGCATTTGAGCGACTTCCTATTAGTATCATATTGTCATCTTACTGCTTTGCGCCTTACAGTGTGAAACATAATGTTTGTGATCTTGCTAGATCATATTCTTTTCTTGTAATGTCTATGTTTTTATTATTGCATACTTTTAAATTTTAATAAAAATATTAAAAAAAAGATATAATAATACCACAGAATAAAGATAATGGGAGACACAACACAACATACACAGGCAGCGATTTAAACAGAAAAATAAGAGACACTGATGAAGAAAGAAACAATTCAGCAAGTACAAACTGTAGCCTGTGCATGTTAATATACATAAAAAATAATATACCAACTCTTGAAGCTAAGGAAATTGTACCCCCTCTACAAAACCATAATGGCCAAGCAAACAGAGGCACGCTAAGCAGCAGAAAAAAAATGCATCTGTACTACTGCGGCAGGAAACATAAAACTTCCATGCTAACATGACAGGGCCCAATAAAACTGTCAAAGACGACATGTGCTAACTTACAGAAGCACCCAGAAACAGAGAAAGGAGTGGCCAATAAAACAGAAAAGGGCAGATGCGCGCTTACTCATAGGGGCACCCACAATAATATGTAAAGGGCCAACTTGCCCAAACCAAAAATAAAGTGCATTTAAAATACTAGGAGGTCCCTCTTGCCCCCCAAAAAAGGAGTATATATCTGTGTAACAAGATGTCCCCTGGCAATGATGTACTTTATACTAAATGTACCTGCTAATACCCTGTGGGCTATGTGAGTGCAAGATATGTGTGCACTTACCTCACAAACACCCACTCCACTGTTTACCAGCTGCATATGAAAACTGCTCCCAGAAGATGGATGCTCTGCTGTCACGCGTACAGCACTGGATGGGCTAAGTGTAAAGTACATTGATAAACCAACACGAGGAGGCTAAGGAACCAGTCCCTGCAACACCTGTGGCAGGATTGTAACTAACACCTCATCCAACTTTAGATATTGTAACCAGTTTGACTTTTGAGTAGGTTATATATGGTTGCTATGTATCATCTTGATCCTTAAGTTCAGACACTTGGAGGGTCTAGTGTTGAAAAAACATAATTTATGCTTACCTGATAAATTTATTTCTCTCGTAGTGTAGTCAGTCCACGGGTCATCCATTACTTATGGAATATATCTCTTCCTAACAGGAAGCTGCAAGAGGATCACCCAGCAGAGCTGCTACATAGCTCCTCCCCTCACGTCATATTCAGTAATTCGACCAAAGCAGACGAGAAAGGAGAAACCATAGGGTGCAGTGGTGACTGGAGTTTAATTAAAATTTAGGTCTGCCTTAAAGACAGGGCGGGCCGTGGACTGACTACACTACAAGAGAAATAAATTTATCAGGTAAGCATAAATTATGTTTTCTCTTGTTAAGTGTAGTCAGTCCACGGGTCATCCATTACTTATGGAATACCAATACCAAAGCTAAAGTACACGGATGAAGGGAGGGACAAGGCAGGAACATTAAACAGAAGGAACCACTGCCTGAAGTACCTTTCTCCCAAAAATAGCCTCAGAAGAAGCAAAAGTGTCAAATTTGTAAAATTTTGAAAAGGTGTGAAGCGAAGACCAAGTCGCAGCCTTGCAAATCTGTTCAACAGAGGCCTCATTTTTAAAGGCCCAGGTGGAAGCCACAGCTCTAGTAGAATGAGCTGTAATCCTTTCAGGAGGCTGCTGTCCAGCAGTCTCATAGGCTAAACGTATTATGCTACGAAGCCAAAAAGAGAGAGAGGTAGCTGAAGCCTTTTGACCTCTTCTCTGTCCAGAGTAAACGACAAACAGGGAAGAAGTTTGACGAAAATCTTTAGTTGCCTGCAAATAGAACTTCAGGGCACGGACTACGTCCAAATTATGCAAAAGTCGTTCCTTCTTTGAAGAAGGGTTAGGACACAGTGATGGAACAACAATCTCTTGATTGATATTCCTGTTAGTAACTACCTTAGGTAAGAACCCAGGTTTAGTACGCAGAACTACCTTGTCTGAATGAAAAATCAGATAAGGAGAATCACAATGTAAGGCAGATAACTCAGAGACTCTTCGAGCCAAGGAAATAGCCATCAAAAACAAAACCTTCCAGGATAACAGCTTGATATCAATGGAATGAAGGGGTTCAAATGGAACGCCTTGAAGAACATTAAGAACTAAGTTTAAGCTCCACGGCGGAGCAACAGTCTTAAACACAGGCTTAATCCTAGTTAAAGCCTGACAAAAAGCCTGAACATCTGGAACTTCAGCCAGACGTTTGTGTAGAAGAATAGACAGAGCAGAAATCTGTCCCTTTAACGAACTAGCAGATAAGCCCTTTTCTAAACCCTCTTGTAGAAAGGACAATATCCTAGGAATCCTAACCTTACAACATGAGTAACTCTTGGATTCGCACCAATATAAATATTTACGCCATATCTTATGGTAAATTTTTCTGGTAACAGGCTTCCTAGCCTGTATTAAGGTATCAATAACCGACTCCGAGAAGCCACGCTTTGATAGAATCAAGCGTTCAATCTCCATGCAGTCAGCCTCAGAGAAATTAGATTTGGATGTTTGAAAGGACCCTGAATTAGAAGGTCCTGTCTCAGAGGCAGAGACCACGGTGGACAGGACGACATGTCCACTAGGTCTGCATACCAGGTCCTGCGTGGCCACGCAGGCGCTATCAGAATCACCGAAGCTCTCTCCTGTTTGATCTTGGCAATCAAACGAGGAAGCATCGGGAATGGTGGAAACACATAAGCCATGTTGAAGACCCAAGGGGCAGTCAGAGCATCTATCAGCACCGCTCCCGGGTCCCTGGACCTGGATCCGTAACAAGGAAGCTTGGCGTTCTGGCGAGACACCATGAGATCCAGATCTGGTTTGCCCCAACAAAGAATCAGTTGAGCAAAGACCTCCGGATGAAGTTCCCACTCCCCCAGATGAAAAGTCTGGCGACTTAGAAAATCCGCCTCCCAGTTCTCTACGCCTGGGATGTAAATCGCTGACAGGTGGCAAGAGTGAGACTCTGCCCAGCGAATTATCTTTGAGACTTCCAACATCGCTAGGGAACTTCTGGTTCCCCCTTGATGGTTGATGTAAGCCACAGTCGTGATGTTGTCCGACTGAAATCTGATGAACCTCAGAGTTGCTAACTGAGGCCAAGCTAGGAGAGCATTGAATATTGCTCTTAATTCCAGAATATTTATTGGGAGGAGTTTCTCCTCCTGAGTCCATAATCCCTGAGCTTTCAGGGAGTTCCACACTGCGCCCCAGCCTAGAAGGCTGGCGTCTGTTGTTACAATCGTCCAATCTGGCCTGCGAAAGGTCATCCCCTTGGACAGATGTGGCAGAGAGAGCCACCAAAGAAGAGAATCTCTGGTCTCTTGATCCAGACTTAGTAGGGGGGACAAATCTGAGTAATCCCCGTTCCACTGACTTAGCATGCACAATTGCAGCGGTCTAAGATGCAGGCGCGCAAATGATACTATGTCCATTGCCGCTACCATTAAGCCGATTACTTCCATGCACTGAGCTACTGACGGGTGTGGAATGGAATGAAGGACACGGCAAGCATTTAGAAGTTTTGATAACCTGGCCTCTGTCAGGTAAATTTTCATCTCTACAGAATCTATAAGAGTCCCTAGAAAGGGAACTCTTGTAAGTGGTAATAGAGAACTCTTTTCCACGTTCACCTTCCACCCATGCGACCTCAGAAATGCTAGAACTATCTCTGTATGAGACTTTGCATTTTGAAAACTTGACGCTTGTATCAGAATGTCGTCTTGGTACGGAGTCACCGCTATGCCTCGCGGTCTTAGTACAGCCAGAAGTGAGCCCAGAACTTTTGTAAAGATTCTTGGAGCCGTAGCTAATCCGAAGGGAAGAGCTACAAACTGGTAATGCCTGTCTAGGAAAGCAAATCTTAGGTACCGATAATGATCCTTGTGAATCGGTATGTGAAGGTAGGCATCCTTTAAATCCACTGTGGTCATGTACTGACCCTCTTGGATCATGGGAAGGATGGTTCGAATAGTTTCCATTTTGAATGATGGAACTCTTAGGAATTTGTTTAGGATTTTTAAGTCCAAGATTGGTCTGAAGGTTCCCTCTTTCTTGGGAACCACAAATAGATTTGAATAGAATCCCTGCCCGTGTTCCGTCCGCGGAACTGGGTGGATCAGCCCCATTAGTAAAAGGTCTTGTACACAGCGTAGAAACGCCTCTTTCTTTATTTGGTTTGCTGATAACCTTGAAAGATGAAATCTCCCTCGTGGAGGAGAAGTTTTGAAGTCCAGGAGATATCCCTGAGATATGATCTCCAACGCCCAGGGATCCTGAACATCTCTTGCCCAAGCCTGGGCGAAGAGAGAAAGTCTGCCCCCCACTAGATCCGTTTCCGGATAGGGGGCCCTCTCTTCATGCTGTCTTGGAGGCAGCAGCAGGTTTCTTGGCCTGCTTGCCCTTGTTCCAGGATTGGTTAACTTTCCAGCCCTGCCTGTAACGAGCAACAGCTCCTTCCTGTTTTGGAGCGGAGGAAGTTGATGCTGCTCCAGCCTTGAAGTTACGAAAGGCACGAAAATTAGACTGTTTGGCCTTTGATTTGGCCCTGTCCTGAGGTAGAGCATGGCCCTTACCTCCCGTAATGTCAGCTATAATTTCTTTCAAGCCGGGCCCGAATAAGGTCTGCCCTTTGAAAGGAATATTAAGCAATTTAGATTTAGAAGTCATGTCAGCTGACCAGGATTTAAGCCATAGCGCTCTGCGCGCTTGGATGGCGAATCCGGAGTTCTTAGCCGTAAGTTTGGTTAAATGTACGACGGCATCAGAAACAAATGCGTTACCTAGCTTAAGTGCTTTAAGCTTGTTCATAATTTCATCCAATGGAGCTGTGCGAATGGCCTCTTCCAGAGACTCAAACCAGAATGCCACCGCAGCAGTGACAGGCGCAATGCATGCAAGGGGCTGTAAGATAAAACCTTGTTGAACAAACATTTTCTTAAGGTAACCCTCTAATTTCTTATCCATTGGATCTGAAAAAGCACAACTATCCTCCACCGGGATAGTGGTACGCTTAGCTAAAGTAGAAACTGCTCCCTCCACCTTAGGGACCGTCTGCCATAAGTCTTGTGTGGTGGCGTCTATAGGAAACATTTTCCTAAATATGGGAGGAGGGGAAAAGGGCACACCAGGTCTATCCCACTCCTTGCTAATAATCTCTGTAAGCCTTTTAGGTATAGGAAACACGTCAGTACACAACGGTACCGCATAGTATCTATCCAACCTACATAATTTTTCTGGAATTGCAACCGTGTTACAATCATTCAGAGCCGCTAATACCTCCCCTAGCAATATGCGGAGGTTCTCAAGCTTAAATTTAAAATTAGAAATCTCTGAATCCAGTCTCCCTGGATCAGATCCGTCACCCACAGAATGAAGCTCTCCGTCTTCACGTTCTGCAAACTGTGACGCAGTATCTGACATGGCTCTCACCTCATCCGCGCGCTCTGTCCTTAACCCAGAGCTATCGCGCTTGCCTCTTAATTCTGGCAATTTAGATAATACTTCTGTCATAACAGTAGCCATGTCTTGCAAAGTGATTTGTAAGGGCCTCCCTGATGTACTTGGCGCCACAAAATCATGCACCTCCTGAGCAGGAGGCAAAGGTACTGACACGTGAGGAGAGTTAGTCGGCATAACTTCCCCCTCGTTGTCTGGTGATAATTTCTTTACATGGAAAGATTGACTTTTATTTAAAGTAGCATCAATGCAATTAGTACATAAATTTCTATTGGGCTCCACATTGGCCTTTAAACATAGTGAACAAAGAGATTCATCTGTGTCAGACATGTTTAAACAGACTAGCAATGAGACTAGCAAGCTTGGAAATACTTTTCTAAATAAATTTACAAGCAATATAAAAAACGCTACTGTGCCTTTAAGAAGCACAAAAAGCTGTCACAGTTGAAATAACAATGAACCAAAATAGTTATAGCAACCAATTTTTCACAGTAAATGTATTAAGTTAGCAAAGGATTGCACCCACCAGCAAATGGATGATTAACCCCTTAATACCCAAAAACGGATTAACAATTTAATAATTAACGTTTTTCTCACAGTCAAAACACACTGTCACAGGTCTGCTGTGACTGATTACCTCCCTCAAAATGAATTTTGAAGACCCCTGAGCTCTCTAGAGACGATCTGGATCATGGAGGATGAAGTAGACAGATTGTGACTGAATTTTTACTGCGCAAAAAAGCGCTAAAATAGGCCCCTCCCACTCATATTACAACAGTGGGGAAGCTCAGAAAACTGTTTCTATGCAGAAAACAAAGATGGCCATGTGGTAAAAATCATGCCCCAATAAGTTTTATCACCAAGTACCTCACAAAAAACGATTAACATGCCAGTAAACGTTTTAAACATACATTTGAAAAGTTATGAATTGTTATTAATAAGCCTGCTACCAGTCGCTTTTACTGCAGTTAAGGCTCATACATTATTTCAGTATTAACAGTATTTTCAGAGTCAATTCCATTCCTTAGAAAAATACATTCAGTGTACACACACTCATCAGCCTAATACCAGTCGCTATCACTGCAATTAAGGCTGAACTTACTTTACATTGGTATCAGCAGTATTTTCTCAGTCAATTCCATTCCTCAGAAAAATAATTACTGCACATACCTCATTTGCAGGGGGGCCCTGCATGCTATTCCCCTTCTCTGAAGTTACCTCACTCCTCAGATGAGAACAGCCAGTGGATCTTAGTTACGTCTGCTAAGATCATAGAAAACGCAGGCAGATTCTTCTTCTAATGCTGCCTGAGAATAAACAGCACACTCTGGTGCCATTTAAAATGACAAACTTTTGATTGTAGAAATAAACTAAGTTAAAAAACACCACAGACCTCTCACAGCGACCTATTCTAGTTAGGCTGCAAGAGAATGACTGTATATGACATGTGAGGGGAGGAGCTATGTAGCAGCTCTGCTGGGTGATCCTCTTGCAGCTTCCTGTTAGGAAGAGATATATTCCATAAGTAATGGATGACCCGTGGACTGACTACACTTAACAAGAGAAAGGCAAGTTAGGGTCACTTTGTAGTATGTACCAGTATTTCCCACAGTATTCCAATTATGTTTTGTCTATCTCTACTATATGTTTTTACAAAAGTCAAATTATTGCAAGATTCTTTTTATTCATGATCTGAAATATAGTTACTATCATAGAGTTCTTACCTCCAAGCCCACAGAAATCAGCTGCGGTATACCCCAAGGCTCTTCTCTGAGCCCGACCCTATTCAACATCTACATGGCCCCTCTCTCCGCCATCGCCCGACGACACAACCTCAACATCGTCTCCTACGCCGACGACACCCAGCTAATCATCTCACTCACCAGTGACCCCACCACCGCCAAGAGAAACGTCCATGAAGGGCTGACAGCAGTCGCCACCTGGATGAACTACAACTGCCTAAAGCTGAACGCAGACAAGTCCTCCTCCTCGGTCCCACCACATCCGCGTGGAATAACTCCTGGTGGCCCACAGCCCTCGGACACCCTCCAACCCCCATCGACCATGCACGAAATCTAGGCGTCATCCTGGACTCATCGCTCTCCATGGACCGGCAAATCAACGCGTCTCTTCTGCATGCTTCCACACACTTCACCTGCTGCGAAAGATCTCCAAATGGATCCCAACCGAGACCAGGAAGACTGTCACTCACGCCCTCGTCAGCAGCTGACTGGACTATGGTAACGCACTCTACGCCGGCACCACCATCAAGCTCCAAGAGACTACAGCGCATCCAGAACTCCTCTGCCAGACTAATCCTTGACATCCCTCGTTAATGCCACATCACCAAATACCTGCGGGACCTGCACTGGCTCCCCATCAACAAAAGAATAACCTTCAAGCTTCTCACCCACGCATTCAAGGCCCTCCACAACATCGGTCCCGAATACTTGAACCACCGCGTTACTTTCTACACCCCTGCCAGACAACTTTGATCGGCCGACCAAGCCCTCGCTGTCATCCCCCGCATCAGAAAAAACCACAGCGGGAGGCAGATCCTTTTCTCACCTGGCTGCCAAGACTTGGAACACCCTCCCGCTGCACCTTAGACAAGCTACCGCCCTAACCAAGTTCAGAAAGGACCTCAAGACCTGGCTCTTCTACTGAACTGCAACCCTCAGCGCCTTAAGACCCTTACGGGTGAATAGCAGCGCTTTACAAGAACCAGATAGATAGATAAAAAAAAGTTGAATAATTTCTTATATTTAGTCCTGTCTATGTTAGGGATCAGTGCTGTTTCTAATTACCATTGGAACAGCTCAAAGCTGGAGGTTTACAGCTATTTGCATGGGAAAGATAATTCCTCTCTGTTGTTTTGCAGTATAGTTCAGTGTCTAGTGTGGACTATTCCTTAAAGATACATAAATCAAGAAATTATATTTGATCATAAGAAAGTATAAATGGTAATGTGTTAAGAGTCTCAAACCAGTATAGGAGAGATTGTTCCTCTTCTCACCAGATTAAAATATCATCATCTATATACTATTGGTAAAAGATAATAGATTTTACTGTGCTTCCACTATCTCAAATTCAGTAATAAATACATTGGTAAATTCAAGACACTTGGAAGGAATGAAAAGGATGAAAGGAATTCTCAAAACTTATAGTAATTAAAAGACAGACATACATGTAACATGTAGTAGCATTCTTGTGGTGGACTAATGTGAAGATGATTAGATAGGCACTTAGAAAATGTTGGCATGCCAGATTCATGAAGTATAATGGTGCTCATTAAAGGATGTCCCATGTGTCAATTTGAAGGTCCTGATCAGCCAAATAAGATGTGAGTAGAGTCTCTGAGGTTGGATTTAGTATGACCCATTAGAGGCTGTAGTATACAAGCAACATATTTTTGCATATACATATAAATCAAAAATTAAGAACTGCATGGTAAAGATAAGTACATAAAATAACATTTTCAAAGATATTTAAAAGGGCAGTAAACTTTCATACTAATGCTATATAATTCTGCACATAGTGCAGAATTATATAACATTAGCTTACCGGCAGATGTATACTTTCAATTATTTCAGAGAAATTGTATGTAAAAACCTCATTTTACCAGAACGCAGCTCCTTGCTCTACTGAGCGGGTCTGGTTTTTCCACAGCGCATCGCAGCAACACTGTCTAGTCACAGTGTGCCCCGTCGCGCCATTAAAATTAATGTAGCTCGCTCCCGCTACTAGACCAGAGCGAGAACGAGCTACATTTATTTTAATGGCGTCACGGGGCACACTGTGACTAGACAGTGTTGCTGCGATGCGCTGTAGAAAAACCAGACCCGCTCAGTAGAGCAAGGAGCGGCGTTCTGGTAAAATTAGGTTTTTACATACAATTTCTCTGAAATAATTGAAAGTATAAATGTGCCAGTAAGCTAATGTTATATAATTATACACTATGTGTAAGTTTACTGCCCCTTTAACATTGTCATTTTGTTATCACAATTTTCTAAAGGTAAATTAGGCTGTCACTACACAAAACTTCAAATATTTCCTCTGTCCCAAACAGCAGCTCTCTGGGGGGGGGGGGGGGGGGGGGAAATTGGCCCCTTAACTCGGTCTGAGGACCCTCTCAAGAAAGAATCTGGAGCACCTCCATTCTTCAATTTTCTCCTGTGGCGGCAAAGATAAGACTGGCTTTCCAGTGATGTGTGTAGCACAAGAGTTTGCAAATCAAGACTAGTTCAGGGATACGCCCATTGCAAAACCCAATGTAATTAAATGTATATGGTATCCTTTGCAGTGCCTCATTAGTAACAAGTAAAAATGAGATTGTACTCTTGCATGGTATTTGGTATTTTGAGTACTATGTTCCCTTAAGTATGATGAATGCACAATGTTAGTACAAAATCAGGTTGATATATTTTCGTTAATTAAACATTTTATGGGATATTCAGTTTTAAATGTAATATTTTTACCATTGGCGTACACAACTATATATTTATTTTGTTATATTCTGTAGCTAAATGTGAAACATAACAAACAAAGCCACATTTCTTGATTGTATTTATATTTAATAGGTGGTATTATATGTTCTTCTTATTAGCCATAAATGTACTACATGACAAAAAATCTGATACAAAAGAAATCTGTACAGAAATGGGAACAAAACACAGAAAGCAATTATATTCACATCGGTTTATGGATAGCATTTTCTCATGATGTTGTACATTGTACATAAGCACTTAAAACAGATAGACCAACTCTTTAAAAGTCTTTTTTTGTATTGTTTTAGCCACTGATCATATTTTTAGGTCATAATAGAACAAATAAAATATTTTTTAAACTCCACCATCGGACGTTTTACCAGTTTTGTGACGGTAGAGAACAAAATACGCAGAAACTGTTAAAACATTTGTAATATTTCTGGTGCAGGAGAAATAGGTCTGGCTAAATTAATCCCTCTGTTTTGTATGCTAAGCATTGTTATTTTTTTCTGCAAGATGGGGAACCCTGTTTTAAACCATTAAACAACCAGTTTTCGTTTATTTATAAAAATGTTTTGCTTCTGGAGATAATATCCTAACAGCACAAAGCCAATTCTTTATCTTTGGTTAGCTCCACTGAGAAACCCCTGTGCTTTAAATAAGCTCATTTTTAGCTGGAAAGCACCCCTTACACATTGCATTTTATTAAGAATCTTAAAACGCTGCATCAATGACAAGTTAAACAATAACAGCCATTGAACAAGGCAGATTTTAAAATGGCTTTAAGTTCAATTAAGCCAATTCTCCAGAAATAACATTAGATGGTGAAGTGTAGGCACTAATTATTAGTCCCTTGGTGAAACATTTTATTCTCCAACTCAGCTCAATTCAAAGCCAGCGGCACATTCAATGGCATAAAGAAGCTTGTTTTTCATCAAATTTTCATCATAAAACTCTGGAAGTTTCAGGAGATTCATACAGGTGCTTGCAGTAGGTAGTCTTTCCAAATCAGATCCTCCGTTATGAATACAAAAAGCAGGGTACAATTCCTAAAAAAGAGAAAGAAAAGATGAACAAAACATACTAACAATTACATGTATTTAGATATACAATTTTACACATCAATATTCCTTTTTGAGTACTTTGAGAAGTTTTAGCAGAACTACTAGTAACTGAAATATATAGAAAAGATAATCCCAACCTACCATTAGAAAAAAACACAGCAACTTTCAATATCATAGTGCAGAGGTGAAAAAACATAATTTATGTAAGAACTTACCTGATAAATTCATTTCTTTCATATTGGCAAGAGTCCATGAGCTAGTGACGTATGGGATATACAATCCAACCAGGATGGGCAAAGTTTCCCAAACCTCAAAATGCCTATAAATACACCCCTCACCACACCCACAATGCAGTTTAACGAATAGCCAAGTAGTGGGGTGATAAAGAAAGGAGTAAAAAGCATCAAAAAAAGCAACTGGAAATATAATTGTGCTTTATACAAAAAATCATAAACACCTTAAAAAGGGTTGGTCTCATGGACTCTTTGCCAATATGAAAGAAATGAATTTATCAGGTAAGTTCTTGCATAAATTATATTTTCTTTCATGTAATTGGCAAGAGTCCATGAGCTAGTGACGTATGGGATAGTAATACCCAAGATGTGGAACTCCACAGAAGAGTCACTAGAGAGGGAGGGATAAAAATAATAACAGCCATTTACCGCTGAAAAAATCCACAACCAAAAAAATATAAGTTTTTTCTCATAGTTGAAAAGAAAAAAAAACGTAAACATAAGCAGAGGAATCAAACTGAAACAGCTGCCTGAAGAAGTTTTCTACCAAAAACTGCTTCCGAAGAAGCAAATACATCAAAACGGTAGAATTTAGTAAATGTATGCAAAGAAGACCACGTTGCTGCTTTGCAAATCTTATCAACTGAAGCTTCATTCTTAAAAGCCCACGAAGTGGAGACTGATCTAGTAGAATGAGCTGTAATTCTCTGAGGCGGGGCCTGACCTGACTTTAACCAAGATGCCAAGGAAATGGCAGTTGCTTTCTGACCTTTCCTAGAACCAGAAAAGACAACAAATAGACTAGCATTCTTCCTGAAATCTTTAGTAGCTTCAAAATAATATTTCAAAGCTCTTACAACATCCAAAGAATGGAAGGATCTCTCCAAAGAATTCTTAGGATTAGGACACAAAAAGGGAACAATAATTTCTCTATTAATGTTAGAATTCACAACCTTAGGTAGAAATTTAAATGAAGTCCGCAAAACTGCCTTATCCTGATGGAAAATCAGAAAAGGAGATTAACAAGAAGGAGCAGATAATTCAGAAACTCTTCTAGCAGAAGAGATGGCCAAAAGGAACAACACTTTCCAAGAAAGTAGTTTAATGTTCAAAGAATGCACAGGCTTGATACGGACCGAAGCCTGTACATAATAGTGAATATCAGGAAGCTTAGAAATCTTTCTGTGAAATAAAACAGAAAGAGCAGATATTTGTCCCTTCAATGAACTTGCAGACAAACCTTTATCCAAACCATCCTGAAGAAACTGTAAAATTCTAGGAATTCTAAAAGAATGCCAGGAGAATTTATGAGAAGAACACCATGAAATATGTCTTCCAAATTCGATAATAAATCTTCCTAGAAACAGATTTACGAGCCTGTAACATAGTATCAATCACTGAGTCAGAAACCTCTATGACTAAGCACTAAGCGTTCAATTTCTATACCTTCAAATTTAATGAT
The DNA here is from genome assembly GCF_027579735.1 of Bombina bombina. NCBI lineage: Eukaryota > Metazoa > Chordata > Amphibia > Anura > Bombinatoridae > Bombina > Bombina bombina. The sequence goes on along the minus strand of NC_069503.1, from coordinate 195,447,785 downwards.
TTGAGATCCTGATGGAAAAACGGACCTTGAGATAGAAGGTCTGGTGAGGATCCCTGGACATGGACAGGTACCTGGGAAGTTTCTTGTTTAGATGGGAAGCCATCAGATCTATTTCTGGAAAACCCCACAGCTGAACAATCTGAGAAAACACATCTGGATGGATTGACCACTCCCCCGGATGTAAAGTCTGACGGCTGAGATAATCCACTTCCCAATTGTCTACACCTAGGATATGTACAGTAGAAATTAGACAGGAGCTGGATTCCGCAGAAGAAAGTATCCAAGATACTTCTTTCATAGCTAGGGGACTGTGAGTCCCACCCTGATGATTGACATATGCCACAGTTGTGATATTGTCTGAAAACAAATGAATGGTTCCCTCTTCAACAGAGGCCAAACCTGAAGAGCCCTGAAAATAGCACTAAAATATTGATTGGTAACCTTGTCTCTTGAGATTTCCAAACCCCTTGTGCTACAGTTCAGGTTGGACGAACAAAAGAAGCCCCTTGAACTTTACAATGGCGATCTAACCACCAAGTCAGAGAGAGTCGAACATTGGGATTTAAGGATATTAATTGTGATATCTTTGTATAATCCCTGCACCACCGATTCAGCATACAAAGCTGGAGAGGTCTCATATGAAAACGAGCAAAGGGGATCGCGTCCGATGTTGCAGTCATGAGACCTAAAACTTCCATGCACATGTACTGAAGGGAATGATTGAGACTGAAGGTTCCAACAAGCTGAAACCAATTTTAATCGTCTCTTGTCTATTAGAGACAGAGTCATGGACACTAAATCTATCTGGAAACCTAAAAAGGTGACCCTTGTCTGAGGAATCAAAGAACTTTTTGGTAAATTGATCCTCCAACCATGTCTTTGAAGAAACAACACTAGTTGATTTGTGTGAGATTCTGCAGAATGTAAAGACTGAGCTAGTACCAAGATATTGTCCAAATAAGGAAACACTGCAATACCCCGATCTCTGATTACAGAGAGTAGGGCACCGAGAACGTTTGAAAAGATTCTTGGAGCTTTCGCTAGGCCAAATGGAAGAGCGACAAATTGGTAATGCTTGTCTAGAAAAGAGAATCTCAGAAACTGATAGTGGTCTGGATGAATCGGAATATGAAGATATGCATCCTGTAAGTCTATCGTGGACATATAATGCCCTAGCTGAACAAAAGGCAGAATAGTCCTTATAGTCACCATTTTGAAAGTTGGCACTTTTACAAAACTATTCAAAATTTTCAGATCCAGAACTGGCCTGAATGAATTTTCTTTCTTTGGGACAATGAATAGATTTGAATAAAACCCCAGATCATGTTCCTGAAACGGAACTGGTATGATTACCCCTGAAAGCTCCAGGTCTGAAACACACTTCAGAAAAGCCTGAGCCTTTACTGGATTTGCTGGGATGCGTGAGAGAAAAAATCTTCTCACAGGAGGATTTGCTCTGAATCCTATTCGGTACCCTTGAGATACATTACTCGGAATCCATTGATTTTGGACAGAATCTGCCCAAATGCTTTGGAAGAATCTTAATCTGCCCCCTACCAGCTGAGCTGGAATGAGGGCCGCACCTTCATGCAGACTTGGGGGCTGGCTTTGGTTTCTTAAACGGCTTGGATTTACTCCAACTTAAAGAAGGTTTCCAATTGGAACCAGATTCTTTGGGGGAAGGATTGGGTTTCTGTTCCTTATTTTGTTGAAAGGAACGAAAACGGTTAGAAGCTTTAGATTTACACTTAAGTCTTTTATCCTGAGGCAAAACAAACTCCCTTCCCCCCAGTGACAGTTGAAATAATCGAATCCAACTGAGAGCCAAATAAATTATTACCTTGGAAAGAGATAGTAATCTAGACTTAGATACCATGTCAGCATTCCAATATTTGAGCCACAAAGCTCTTCTAGCTAAAATAGCTAAAGACATAGATTTAACATCAATTTTGATTATATCAAAAATGGCATCACAGATAAAATGATTAGTATGTTGAAGCAAGCGAACAATGCTAGACAAATCAGGATCCATTTCCTGTTGCGCTAAACTTTCCAACCAAAAAGTTGATGCAGCTGCAACATCAGCCATAGAAATGGCAGGCCTCAGAAGATAGCCAGAATATAAATAAGCTTTCCTTAGATAAAATTGAAGTTTCCTATCTAAAGGGTCCTTAAAGGAAGTACTATCTTCCATAGTAATAGTAGTAAGTTTGGCAAGAGTAGAAATAGCCCCATCAACTTTGGGGATCTTTTCCCAAAACTCCAATCTAAGTGCTGGCAAAGGATACAATTTGTTAAACCTTGAAGAAGGGATAAAAGAAGTACTAGGCCTATTCCATTCCTTAGAAATCATATCAGAAATAGCATCAGGAACTGGAAAAACCTCTGGAGTAACCACAGGAGGTTTATAAACAGAATTTAAACGTTTACTAGTTTTAGTATCAAGAGGACTAGTTTCTTCAATATCCAACGTAATCAACACCTCTTTTAACAAGGAACGAATATACTCCATTTTAAATAAATAAGTAGATTTGTCAGTGTCAATATCTGAGGTAGGATCTTCTGAATCAGATAGATCCTCATCAGAGGAGGATGATTCAGTATGTTGTCGGTCATTTGAAATTTCATCAATTTTATGAGAAGTTTTAAAAGACCTTTTATGTTTATTAGAAGGCGGGGTAGCAGACAAAGCCTTCTGAATCGCATCAGCAATAAAATCTTTTATATTCACAGGGATATCATGTACATTAGATGTTGAAGGAACAACAGAAATTGTACTAATACTGATGGATAGATTCTCTGCATGTAAAAGCTTATCATGACAACTGTTACATACCACAGCTGGAGATATAATCTCCACAAATTTACAACAGATACACTTAGCTTTGGTAGAACTGTTATCAGGAAGCAGGGTTCCAACAGTGGTTTCTGAGACAGGATAAGATTGAGACATCTTGCAAATGTAAGAGAAAAAACAACATATAAAGCAAAATTATTAATTTCCTTATATGGCAGTTTCAAGAATGGGAAAAAAATGCGAACAGCATAGCCCTCCGACATAGAAAAAGGCAAGAGGCATATAGAAATAGGGTTTTAAATAATGAAATTATTTGGAGCCAAGTATGACGCACAACGCAAAATTAAATTTTTTGGCGCTAACAACATCCGGAAATGACACGCGTCACTGCAGAAACAACCTTGTGCAAGGAAACTCAGAGTCAACTAAGACACCGGAAATGACGAATTTGTGTCACCAGACATACCTTCGCACCAAAAAAATTCTTGCGCCAAGAATGACTCAATAAGCATCCGCATTTTGCGACCTCGCAAGCCTAATTTTGCCCGCGAAAATTTAATAAAAAAGCAGTCAATTTGAAAAAAAGACTATACCCCAGGTAAGAAAAATATTTTCCTAAATGTGTTTTTTTCCCCAAATATGAAACTGATAATCTGCAAAAGGAAATATACATAAACCTGACTCATGACAAATATAAGTACAATACATATATTTAGAACTTTATATTAATACATAAAGTGCCAAACTATAGCTGAAAGTGTCTTAAGTAATGAAAACATACTTACCAAAATACACCCATCCACATATAGCAGATAGCCAAACCAGTACTGAAACAGTTATCAGTAGAGGTAATGGAATATGAGAGTATATCGTCAATCTGAAAAAAGGAGGTAGGAGATGAATCTCTACGACCGATAACAGAGAACCTATGAAAAAGATCTACTGCAAGGAAAACCATATAATTCAATAGGTGATACTCCCTTCACATCCCTCTGACATTCTGAGAGGAATCAGGCTTCAAAATGCTGAGAAGCGCATATCAATGTAGAAAATCAAGCACAAACTTACTTCACCACCTGCATAGGAGGTAAAGTTTGTAAAACTGAATTGTGGGTGTGGTGAGGGGTGTATTTATAGGCATTTTGAGGTTTGTGAAACTTTGCCCCTCCTGGTAGGATTGTATATCCCATATGTCACTAGCTCATGGACTCTTGCCAATTACATGAAAGAAAAATGTCACTACAATGTATCAGATCTTGATCACCCAATATTAAATACAGGAAAAAGTATTGTTTCTGACAACTGCAATATCTTACTTATCTGACTACTTCCTGCCCTGATAATTAGACACTAATAATAGTGCATTACTAGCACGGTTTCCCAACATTTCTGTGTAAAGCATATTAGGTAAGAGTGGAAGAACCAGCCCTTTAACCTATAAGGCAGAGAGCAATCTCCCCAGCTGCTATGTTCCTGCAATTAAAGCTCCATCACAGCTGCCAAATGAGGGACAGATAGCGGTTTGTTGGCAAATGGGTGATGCCACAATTGTATGCGGTTGTAAAAAATAAAAGTAATATGATGCGTTTTTTTGAGCCACTGCATCAGTTAATACCATACGGCTAGAGTTGTGCGTTAAGGTAAAAAAGCAGCGTTAAGAGGTCCTAACACTGCTTTTTTACGTCTGCTGGTATTACGAGTCTTGAAGGTTTAGGGGCACCGCACACTTCTTTGGCCTTACCGCAAAACGACTTACGTAAACTTCGTAAAGTCTTTTTTCTATGGGATTACTGTCTGTTCTGGGAGGCCATAAAGTGAGCTGTACACCCTACCCTGTCAAGATCCCTAACGCATTTAAAAGTCAGCAGTTATGAGTTTTATGGTACAACGCCATAACATAAAACTCATAACTAAAGTGCTAAAAAGTACACTAACACCCATAAACTACCTATTGACCCCTAAACCGAGGCCCTCCCGCATCGCAAATACTATAATAAAATTATTAACCCCTAATCTGCCGCTCCGGACATCGCCGCCACCTTAATTATATTTATGAACCCCTAATCTGCTGCCCCCAACATCGCCGAAACCTATATTATATTTATTAACCTCTAATCTGCTGCCCCCAATGTCGCCACAACCTACCTACAATTTTTAACCCTTAATCTGCCGCCCCCAAAGTCGCAGCCACTATAATAAACATATTAACCCCTAAACCGCCGCACTCCCGCCTCGCAAACATTAGTTAAATATTATTAACCCCTAATCTGCCCTCCCTAACATCGCCGCCACCTACCTACATTTATTAACCCTAAATCTGCCGCCCCTATACTAAATGTATTAACCCCTAAACCTAAGTTTAACCCTTACCATAACACCCCCTAACTTAAATAAATCTAAATAAATATTCCTATCATTAACTAAATAATTCCTATTTAAAACTAAATACTTACCTATAAAATAAACCCTAAGCTAGCTACAATATAACTAATAGTTACATTGTATCTATTTTAGGGTTTATTTTTATTTTATAGGCAAGTTTGTATTTATTTTAACTAGGTAGAATAGTTATTAAATAGTTATTAACTATTTCATAACTACCTAGCTAAAATAAATAACAAAAGTACCTGTAAAATAAAACCAAACCTAAGTTACAATAACACCTAACACTACACTATAATTAAATAAATTAACTAAATTAAATACAATTAACTAAATTAAATTAGCTAAAGTACAAAAAAAACAAACACTAAATTACAGAAAATAATAAACAAATTACAGATATTTAAACGAATTACACCTAATCTAATAGCCCTATTAAAATAAAAAAGCCCCCCCCCCCCAAAAAAAGAAAACCCCTAGCCTAAACTAAACTACCAATAGCCCTTAAAAGGGTCTTTTGCAGGGCATTGCCCCAAAGTAATCAGTTCTTTTACCTGTAAAAAAAACAAAAAAAAAACAACCCCCCCAACAGTAAAACCCACTACCCACACAACCAACCCCCCAAATAAAATACTATCTAAAAAACCCGAAGCTCCCCATTTCCCTGAAAAGGGCATTTGGATGGGCATTGCCCTTAAAAGGGCACTTAGCTCTTTTGCAGGTCCAAAGTCCCTAGCCTAAGAATAAAACCTACCCAATACACCCTTAAAAAAAAATCTAACACTAACCCCCTGAAGATCGACTTACCGGGAGAAGTCTTCATCCAAGCCGGGAGAAGTCTTCATCCAAGCCGGGCGAAGTGGTCCTCCAGACGGGCAGAAGTCTTCATCCAGACGGCATCTTTTATCTTCATCCATCCGGCGCGGAGCGGGTCCATCTTCAAGACATCCGACGCAGAGCATCCTCTTCATCCGACGACTAAAGCTGAATGAAGGTACCTTTAAGTGACGTCATCAAAGATGGCGTCCCTTAGATGCTGAATGGCTGATAGAATTCTATCAGCTAATCGGAATTAAGGTAGAAAAAATCCTATTGGCTGATGCAATCAGCTAATATGATTGAAGTTTAATCTCATTGGCTGATGTAATCAGCCAATAGGATTGAGCTTGCATTCTATTGGCTGTTCCAATCAGCCAATAGAATGCGAGCTCAATCCTATTGGCTGATTGGATCAGCCAATATGATTGAACTTCAATCCTATTGGCTGATTGCATCAGCCAATAGGATTTTTTTTCTACCTCAATTCCGATTGGCTGATAGAATTCTATCAGCCAATCGGAATCTATGGGACGCCATCTTGGATGACGTCACTTAAAGGTACCTTCATTCAGCTTTAGTTGTCGGATGAAGAGGATGCTCCGCGTCGGATGTCTTGAAGATGGACCCGCTCCGCGCCGGATAGATGAAGCTAGAAGATGTCGTTTGGATGAAGACTTCTGCCCGTCTGGAGGACCACTTCGCCTGGCTTGGATGAAGACTTCTCCCAGTAAGTCGATCTTCAGGGGGTTAGTGTTAGTTTTTTAAGGATGTATTGGGTAGGTTTTATTTTTAGGTTAGGGACTTTGGGCCTGCAAAAGAGCTAGCTGCCCTTTTAAGGGCAATGCCCATCCAAATGCCCTTTTCAGGGCAATGGGGAGCTTAGGTTTTTTTAGATAGTATTTTATTTGGGGGGTTGATTATGTGGGTGGTGGATTTTACTGTTGGGGGGTTGTTTGTATTTTTTTTCTACAGGTAAAAGAGCTGATTACTTTGGGGCAATGCCCCGCAAAAGGCCCTTTTAAGGGCTATTGGTAGTTTAGTTTAGGCTAGGGTTTTTTTTTTATTTTGGGGGGCTTTTTTTATTTTAATAGGGCTATTAGATTAGGTGTAATTAGTTTATATATCTGTAATTTGTTTATTATTTTCTGTAATTTAGTGTTTTTTTTGTACTTTTGCTAATTTAATTTAGTTAATTGTATTTAATTTAATTTATTTAATTATAGTGTAGTGTTAGGTGTTATTGTAACTTAGGTTAGGTTTTATTTTACAGGTAAATTTGTATTTATTTTAGCTAGGTAGTTAGTAATTAGTTAATAACTATTTAGTAACTATTCTACCTAGTTAATATAAATACAAACTTGCCTGTAAAATAAAAATAAACCCTAAGCTAGATACAATGTAACTATTAGTTATATTGTAGCTAGCTTAGGGTTTATTTTACAGGTAAGTATTTAGTTTTAAATAGGAATAATTTATTTAATGATAGGAATATTTATTTAGATTTATTGTAATTATATTTAAGTTAGGAGGTGTTAGGGTTAAACTTAGGTTTAGGGGTTAATAACTTTAATATAGTGGCGGCGACGTTGGGGGAGGTAGATTAGGGGTTAATAAATGTAGGTAGGTTACAGCGACATTGGGGGCGGCAGATTAGGGGTTAATAAATATAATGTAGGGGGTCGGCGATGTTGGGGGCAGCAGATTAGGGGTTCATAAGTATAATGTAGGTGGCAGCGGTGTCCGGAGCGGCAGATTAGCGGTTAATAATATAATGCAGGTGTCAGCGATGTCGGGGGCGGCAGATTAGGGGTTAATACGTGTAAGATTAGGGGTGTTTAGACTCGGGGTTCATGTTAGGGTGTTAGGTGTAGACATACATTTTATTTCCCAATAGGAATCAATGGGGCTGCATTAAGGAGTTTTACGCTGCTTTTTTGCAGGTGTTAGACTTTTTTTCAGCCGGCTCTCCCCGTTGATTCCTATGGGGAAATCGTGCACGAGCACCTACGACCATCTCACTGCTGACTTAAGAAGCACTGGTATTGGAGTGCGGTAAATGTGCAAAATTTTGTTCAACGCTCACTTCTTGCCTTTTAACGACGGGTTTCTGAAAACTCGTAATACCAGCCCTGCATGTAAGTGAGCGGTGAGACAAAACTGCTCGTTAGCACCACATAGCCTCTAACACAAAACTCGTAATCTGGGCCATAGTTTGGTAACCTTTTAACTGAAATATAGCTGTACATACTGAATTACACAATAACATAGAATGCACTAGACATAAAAGCAGGTTTTTTATTACTTTAAAAAAAACAACTTATGTTTGGTCATACAGCAAAACATATTTTATTGTAACTGAGGAAGACAAATAAAAGGGATATTAAAAACATTTTTTTTATTTCATGATTCAGATAAAGCATGCAATTTTAAGCAGCTTTCTAATTTACTCCTATTATTAATTTTTCTTCGTTCTCTTGCTATCTTTATTTAAAAAGACGGAATGTAAAGCTTATGAGCCGGACCATTTGTGGTTCAGAACTTGGGTTATGCTTGTTTATTGGTGGCTAAATGTAGCCACAAATAAGTAAGCGCTATCCAGGGTGCTGAACCTAAATTGGGCCGGCTCTTAAGCTTTACATTCCTGCTTTTTAAATAAAGATAGCAATAGAACGAAGAAAAATGGATAATAGGAGTAAATTAGAATGTTGCTTAAAATGTCATGCTCTATCTGAATCATGAAAGAAAAAAAAATGAGTTTAGTGTCCCTTTAAGTGAATTTGGCAGATCTATATTGAGGCAGGGCCAGTGTTCTATCAGATTTTGCTACCTGTCAGTGCGCATGCTCTGTATTATGTAATGGCACTCCACATATGCTAAAAAGGAATGTGTGGAATGTGATAATGAAATTAGCAGCATGCACACTGAGAGGTAGCAGATTCTGATGAGGAAGTTGTCCTGTCGGATTTTGCTGCAGCTTATAAATGCACGCATGCGCAGTTCAATCACTTTTCATGGTGGACAATGAAAGCGTGTCCTGCACACAAAATGTCACTCCGCCGTCGCTCACTATGGCTGCTGCCATCGACACGGCGGTGGTGACTCGTTGCTATGGCCGTTGCCATAGACACAGGCGGTGGTGCAGAGCGTGCGGAGAGGACGTCATTGCCACACGCTGTCTCTCTCTCCTGGATGCCGCTCTGATACACCTGTGTGTCCTCCTTAGCGCCAATATGTGCCTATGTAAGTACTCCATTCACCTTACATGACTGCCCAAGTATAAGTGTTACTGTGTGTGCTCCTGTGTGCTATTATCTGTTTGTGCTGGATTGCTATTATGTTACTGAACTCTGCCTGTCTGACTACTCTGCTTGCTTAACCCATGAAGTGCTGGATTACTATTACGTTACTGAACTCTGCCTGTCTGACTACTCTGCTTGCGTAACCCCTAAAGTACTGGATTGCCATAACATTGCTGACCACTCTGCCTGATTGACGCCTGAACTATTGGATTGCTATACTGTTACCGAACTCTGCCTGCCTGACTATTCTATTAGTTTATCCCTGAACTGTTATATTACTGGATTTCCTTTGTTGCTGACTCCTGCCTGTTGCTGGTCCTTCTATTGGTTTATCCCTGAACTGCCATACTGCTGGATTTCCTTCCTGTTGCCGCTAAAGACTACCCTGCCTACTGTGTGTACCGCTTACCTCATTTAGAAACTTTCTCTGCTCTGGGATATTTCCTATCTTTTCAGCTTGACACCGGGATAAGAAGACTACTGGCCTAGTTTGATCAGATAGTGGAATATCCCACGAGCATTACATTATACTTGGGCCATGGACCCGAATGAGGTAGCAAGAGCAGTTTATCTTCAAGGACAGATGCTAGGAACCCAAACCACACAACTGGATTCTAAACAAGTGTGGATTCTAAACAAGAGGCTATGACCGCTAAGCTCTCTTCACTACTTGCTGTGAAGGATACTGTTCCTATTGTTACACCGCTGCTCCTAGTGCTGCAACTTCTTCCCCTGCTTCTGGAAGTATAACCCGGATACCATTGCCTGACAAATATGAAGGTACTACTGATTGTAGGGATTTTCTTAACCAGTGCAGGCTGCACTTTCGCAATGATCCTCACACCTTCCAGTCTCATCAGTCAAAGGTCACCTTTAACATTCCCTTATTGAAAGACAAGGCCCTGGCCTGGGTCCCCCCCCTTTTGGAACAGAATGCTCAACTCCTGAACGATGCCGATGCTTTCATTTCTGCATTATCTTCTGTCTTTGGAACTTCTGTCCGTGCTTCTGCTGCAGAATACTCTCTCCTGGATCTCTACCTGAGTAATGGAACTGAGGCGCAATATGCCATTGAGTTTTTCGCACCTTGGCACCTGAGACCAGTTGGGATGGCAGTGCTCTCAAGGTGGCCTTTAGGAGTGGTTTGCATGAACGCATCAAGGATGAACTTACTTATCGTGATGTTCCTTCTTCCTTGGATGACTTTATAACGCTTTGTATCAGTCTAGATTCTCGCTTCCAGGAGAGACAAGCTGAGACAGAACTTGCAGAATCCTTCCCTCTCGTCCGGATCTCTAGACTATCCTCTTCCCCCTCAGCACCTCCAGTTAACTCTGTAGAGGAACCCATGGATCTCTCCTCCCTCAAACCCTCTGAATCCGAAAGACAGAGAAGAAGGAGATTGAGACTGTTTCTATTGTGGTTCTAACTCACACCAGCTTAAGAATTGTGATATTCTGCAGGAAAAGTCAATGCTTAGAGGATAGTATTGGGGTACCTGTAAGCGTGATCACTACTAAACCCCTCACTCCTCTCGGATCCTGGTACCCGTTACCCTGACCTTCCTTCAGAATTTTGTCTACGCTCAAATTTATTGATTCAGGGGCAGCTGGAAATTTTCTTGATCACCGTTTTTTTGATTCAGACAGGATTACCTCTTTTGCAGAAAAAGTAATGTCTCAAGATAACTGCTCTGGATGGTACTCCACTTGGATCAGGTTTAATCCATTTCTAATCAGCACCCCTAACGCTGACTGTGGGAGTCCTTCATACTGAACAGTTGCAGTTCGAGGTTATTTATTCTCCAGCACAACCTGTCATCCTTGGTCTTCCTTGGCTTTGAATACACAATCCACAGTTCGACTGGGCTGAGGGACAGTTGGCCTCCTGGGGTACCTCCTGCTGCCACTCCTGCCTTGCTAAGGTTACTCCTCTGTTCCCGCATCCCCATAGGCAGTCTACAGACCCCTTCAAGCCTTCCCTCAGTAATATGCGGATTTCACAGATGTTTTAGAAAAGAAAGCAGCTGATGTGCTGCCACCCCACCGTCCTTACGACTGCAAATTTGACCTCTTTCTCGGAGCTCCACTTCCTAAAGGGAGGATTTATCCACTCTCCAAAGTTGAAACCAAGTCCATGGAGGAGTATATTCAAGAGAACCTAGCTAAAGGTTTATTCGCCCTTCCTCCTCTCCTGCCGGGTTTGGCTTCTTTTTCATCAGTAAGAAGGATGGTGGGCTGAGACCCTGTATTGGCTACAGAGCCTAAAACAACATCACTGTCAAGAATCGCTATCCCATTCCGTTGATCACTGAACTTTATGATTCTCTTCAGAATGCTCGCTACTTCACCAAGCTGGACCTACGTGGGGCGTACAATCTGATTTGTATCTTCCCAGGGCATGAATGGAAGACAGCCTTCAACACAAGATCAGGGCATTAAGAATACCTCGTAATGCCCTTTGGGCTGTGCAATGACCCGCTGTCTTTCAAGCATTTGTCAATGATGTCTTCCGTGACCTCAATCGCACTGTCATTGTCTACCTGTATGATATCCTTATTTTCTCTTCCATCCTTGAGGAGCATCATGAACACGTGAGGTACTTTTCCGCCTCAGAGATAATTCTCTGGTAGCCAGAATGGAGAAATGTGAGTTTGATCAAGTCCAGATCCAGTTCCTTGGCTATGTTTTCTCGAAGGAGGGTTTTGCCATGGAGCCTTCTAAGCTCACAGCAGTTCTGGAATGGCCTCAACCAACTTCATTAAAGGAACTACAGAGATTCTTGGGGTTCTCCAATTATTACCGCAAGTTTATAAATAACGTTTCCTAGATAGTTGCTCCACTCACTGAGTTGACTAAACGGAACAAAGACTGTAAAAATTGGCCTTCAGAAGCCATGAATGCCTTCTCTCTTCTGAAAAAGGCATTTTGTTCTGCTCCTGTACTCCGATCCTGACCTGCAGTTCACTTTAGAGGTTGACGCCTCTGAGATCGGAGCTGGAGCAGTCCTAACTCAAAGGGATCCTTTAACTTCTAAGTTACACCCCGTAGCCTTTTTCTCTAAACGCTTTACTCCTGCAGAGAGGAATTACGATGTGGGTAATCGTGAACTCTTAGCCATTAAGATGGCCCTGACTGAATGACGTCATTGGCTAACAGGTACTGCCAATCCCATTCAGATTCTCACTGACCACGAGAATCTGACGTACCTAGAGACTGCTCATCGACTCAATCCTCGACATGCCAGGTGGGCCTTGTTCTTTTCCGGTTTTAACTTTGTAGTCTCTTATCTTCCTGGTACCAAAAATAAAAAGGCTGACGTCCTTTCCCGTCAGTTCCCTCAGTCTAGTAATTCCTCTGAAGCTCTTTTTGAACATAACATATACCACCCCTCCTGTGTGGTTGCTCAACTTAAAGGGACACTAAACCCAACTATTTTCTTTCGTGATTCAGATAGAGCATGCAATTTTAAGCAACTTTCTAATTTACTCTTATTATCAATTTTTCTTTGTTCCCTTGCTATCTTTATTAAAAAAGCAGGAATGTGATGCATAGGAGCCGGCCCATTTTTGGTTGAGAACTTGGGTTATGCTTGCTTATTGGTGGGTAAATGTAAGCCTCCAACAAGCAAGCGCTATCCATGGTGCTGAACCTAAAATAGGCTGGCTGCTAAGATTTACATTCCTGCTTTTAAAATAAAGATAGCAAGAAAATGAAGAAAAATTGATAATAGGAGTAAATTAGAAAGTTGCTTAAAATTTCATGTGCTATCTTAATCATGTAAGAAAAAATTTGGGTTCAGTGTCCCTTTAACACATCTCTTCTTCCATGACTGCAACGTGCCCAGTCTAGAAAGCCTCCTGAAGCTGCCACGGCTTCCGATATCTTCTTTGTACCTCTGAACCTACGTACCCTTGTGCTATCCTGGGCTCATGATAGTAAACTTTAAGGACATCCAGGCTTGACAAGGACTTTTAAGCTTCTTTCCCGACATGTATGGTGGCCTACTATGAAGTCTGCCACTCATGATTATGTGAAAGCCTGCACGACTTGTGCTGCCAATAAAACTCCTCGATCCTTGCCAAGTGGGTCTAATGGACCAGACAGCACTTGACAAGGGGCAGCAGTTCAGTGACCGAGTCAGTCACTGTCAGACTCAGACCCCTCCTGTCCTCTGTCTCCATGCACATATATATAATTTTTATATGCAATTTTAATTTATTTATTTTGTGTAATGCATGCTCGTGGGATATTCCACTATCAGATCAAACTTGGCCAGTAGTCTTCTAAACCCGGCGTTAAGCTGAAAAGATAGGAAATATCCCAGAGCAGAGAGACATAACAATGGACTTCATTGTGGATCTCCCTCCTTCTGACCATCATACGGTTATCTGGGTTGTGGTGGATCGATTTTCCAGATTAGCTCACTTTGTACCCTTAAAGAAACTGCCATCTGCCCAAGAATTATGGGTATGTGGTATGACTACTTGGTATTACCGTGAATATTGTTTCCGACAGAGGTCAACAATTCATCTCGGGTTAAGAAGACTACTGGCCAAGTTTGATCTGATAGTGGAATATCCCACGAGCATTACACAAAATAAATAAATAAAAATTCCATATAAAAATTATATATATATATATATATATATATATATATATATATATATATGTGCATGGAGACAGAGGACAGGAGGGGTCTGAGTCTGACAGTGACTCACACAGTCACTGAAGTGCTGCCCCTTGTCAAGTGCTGCCTGGGTCCATTAGACCCACTTGGTCCCATGGTTGAGCCGGCCCTGTATTGAGAGATACTATAAATCTAGGGGCTGTGGTGGTTCTAGATAGTTTGGGGAACAGCATCAAATAAAGAACGTTCGTCTAAAGAATTTAGGTCTGTTGCCTGCTTTGAGATTTGGAGTGATGCTATATAGTTTGGTAGGTAAACCCCCCACCCCGCAAATAAAACAAACAAACCTTAGTGCTACTATTTACAAATGCAAGGGAGCTCAGCTGTGTTGTTTTTCTGGCAGTTTATACAAACACTGTAAAACTATAAATTGGGTTAAGAAAATATGATTTTAGACAAATGTTACATTCAGAGAACAACATTTAATACAAATATAATTGTTCACATAGCAAAAGCACTGTGATATCAGTGATCTTTTACTGGCAAGCAAATATTACTATTATGCATTTAATTAGGCAAGATAATCACTACACTTTAACTTTAAGACGGAGGTCTACCGCAAGCCAATGTGTTATGAGTAAAGCTTCTTTACAGGTATTTAAAGGATTTTCAATGCCAAATTGCTGTATTTTCTTGGTCTTCCCACATAGGTTACTGGCTCTTCCTACTTTAAAACCTTAGTAATGTACAAAAATGAAGTAGTACAGTAAAACCCTGTGGCCTGCCAAAGCTAGCACTGAATAATTAAATACATTAGAACTCAAAGTGACAACAGTTCACAAGTAAGAAGAATCAATTTATTGTTTTGACCTGACTGGAACTTAACAAATTTACCCTCTTACACAATTTTTTTTTGTATCTACGGCAACTAAATTTATTAAGATATTAAGCTTTAATTAGTTTTAGAAAATGCTACTTTGTAACATTTAATCTGGCTGTAAATGGGCTCTTAATTTGTTAATGGTGTAACCTTCTGATATCTAGAGTCTACAAACTGTAAATAATGTCTGAAAATGGTAAGAAGCAACATGATAAAGCTTTAAAGTGGTGCTTAGTTTGAACTACTTTAAAACCATATTTAAAATTCATTTAGTGTGGATAAAAGCTAAAACTTTCAGAGAGATTTTTTTATATAAGGATTATGTAAAATAAGGATATATAAAAGGCAATTAATAGATACAGATTAAAGGGACAGTCAACACTAAAATTGTTAGTGTTTAAAAAGATAGATAACACCTTTACTACCCATTCCCCAGCTTTGCACAACTAACATTGTTGTATTATTAGGTGGCCATGCAACGAAGATGCAGGACAACCTATTGTTATTGTTACAATTATTATTATTTTTCGTTTTTTTCCGCAAAGCTTTTTATTCAATTGCCAATAACTGCTTAACTGTACAGCCTATTGCTTTGCTACATCTCATGCAAAATTGAACTCATAGGTCACATGCTCTGGCAGCCATATTGCTTTTTGAGACTAATTTTGACAAACACTTAAAAATCTTTAGCTCTGGAACAGCTTATGTTACAACTTTGAAACTTGCTGTGCTTAGTGCTACTATGACCTAGATTTGCTATTGCTCAAGAGAAGTGCCTCGGTCACATGATGTGGCAGCCATCTTGCATTTTGCGAAAATCTTCAAACATCTTCGCTTAAACCGCTTAGTGCAATGATGCGCAATTTTGCACATATGCTCCTTGCAAGGTCCTCTACCAAGTTTGTTCAAACTGCGATTTTTCCATAATCAACATGGCTACTGTGAAACAACCTTTTTATCGACATTTAATTGCGTAAATTTGCACTTTATGCATTAGTTTTACAATATTTAACAATATTACAGTGTAATAGACACATGATTACACAGTCATAACCTTAAAAGACAATACTGCAGTCAAAATTCACACTGCACAGTCGCCTTCGTGAAATAAAACATTTGCAAATTTTCATGAAACTTCTGCAAATTGTAGAGGTCTATGGTGAGCATTATATGCGCTGTTTTTAAAAGCTACAAAAATCTTCTTCTTCAAAACCGCTTATGACACAGGCGTGAAATTTGGTTTATAGAGTTATCTTATGACCAATATTCAGATTTGTTCAAAAGAAGTCAATCGGTCATGTGGTTTGGCAGCCATTTTGAATTGTTAAAAAAACGCTTAACTATATTTTTAAATTAATAATAAAACAAAAACCATTTGACAGAAATGCTTTATTTTTGCCATGTTTATTAACATCTATGGTGAGCACTATTGTGCATAATACAGAGGTTGCATATCACATGATTTGGCAGCCATCTTGTTTCGCGTAAAAAATTTGAAAATCTTTTTTCTCTGCAACCGCTTATGTTAGAACTGTGCAACTTGCTGTATAATCTTATATTGTGACCTAGAGTCACAGTTGTTCATGTTGAAGGAATTGTTCACAAGCTGTGGCAGCCATATTGGTTTACGCCAAAATTTCAAAAATTGGTCGCTAAACTTATTCTATTGCCCATAACTCTTGAACTGCTAATGCAAAGATCTTGAAATCAGGTATGCTGGTTCAGCCTATTGCTCTGCTACATGTCAAGCAATATTGCACTAATAGGTCACATGCTCTAGCAGTCATATTGCTTTTTGTGACTAATTTTAACAAACACTTAAAAATCTTCAGCTCTTAAACTACTTATGTTACAGCTTTGAAACTTGCTTTGCACAGTGCTACTGTGACCTAGATTTGCTATTGCTCAAGAAAAGTGCCTTGTCACATGATTTGGCAGCCATCTTGCATTTTGCTAAAATGTTCAAACATCTTCTCTTAAACCGCTTAGTTCAATGAAGCACAATTTTGCACATATGCTCCTTGCAAGATCCTCTGCCAAGTTTGTTCAAACTGCGATTTTTCAATAATCAACATGGCTGCCGCGAGACATTAACCTTTTTATCAAAGTTTTATTGTGTAACTTTGCATTTTATGCACTATTTTTACACTTCAACTACATTACAGTGTAGCAGACACATGATTACACATAGCCATGACCCCCGAAGACAATATTGCGGTCATAATTTGCATTGCGCAGACGCTTTCGTGAAATAAAACATTTCAGCAAATTGTAAAGGTCTATGGTGAGCATTATTGTGTGTAATTTGAAAGCCATACAATACACTGTGTGGCGGCCATTTAGTTTTGTATGCTCTGTTTTTAAAAGCTATAAAAATCTTCATCTCCAAAACCGCTTATTATACAGGCGTGAAATTTGGTTTATAGAATTTTCTTATGACCAATATTCAGATTTGTTCAAGAGAATACAATTGGTCATGTAGTTTGGCAGCCATTTTGAATTGTTCAAAAACGCTTAACAATATTTTTAAATTAATAATAAAACAAAAACTATTTGCTTTATTTTTGTCATGTTTATTAACATCTATGGTGAGCACTATTGTGCACAATATAGAGGTTCTATATCACATGATTTGGCAGCCATCTTGTTTTGCTTGAAAATGTCAAAAATATTTTTTTTCTGCAACCACTTATGTTAGAACTGTGCAACTTGCTGTATAATCTTATATTGTGACCTAGAGTCACATTTATTCATGTTGAAGGAATTGGTCACAAGTTGCGGCAGCCATATTAGTTAACGCAAACATTTTGAAAATGTTTTTTCTTTCCAACCGCTTATGTTAAAGCTGTGAAATTTGCTGTATAACCATATATTGTGATCTAGAGTTACATCTGTTTGTGTTGAAAGTATTAGTCATATGGTGTGGCAGCCATCTTGAAAAACGCAAACATTTTGAAAATGTGTTTTTTATTTTAACTGCTTATGTTAGAAATGTAAAAACTTGCATTATAGATTCATATTGTGACTTAGCTGCTTGTATGCCATTGCAAAGGCGATGCACTTGGCCACCTCTATTGCTGCTTGCAGCTATATTTATACTTTATAACATTTAAACCTCTAAATTTCTGCCTGTTTCTAAGCCACTACAGTCAGCCTCTGATCACATTTTTTTTTTTATTTGCTTTTCACAACAGGAGACTGCTAGTTCATGAGGGTCATACAGATAACATACAGATAATATTGTGCTCATGCCCGTGTAGTTATTTAAGAGTCAGCATAACACAGCAATAATTGGCTAAAATGCAAGTCAATAGATAATAAATAAAAAGTCATGTGATCAGGGGACTGACAGAAGATGCTTAGATACAAGGTAATAACAGAGGTAAAAAAATATATGAATATAACCGTGTTGGTTATGCAAAACTAGGGAATGGGTAATAAAGGGATTATCTATCTTTTAAAACAATAACAATTCTGGTGTAGACTGTCCCTTTAAATCAACAGTATTTTAGTAAGATTTTAATCTCATAAAGCCCTCTGCAACTGGTGCCCCATCTTCATTTTTTTCTTTTAAAAAAAATAAATTTAAATTAGTAGCAAGTTGTAAAGGAGGCAACTGCTTGCCCTATGTTCTTTTTGTACTCTACATGCTTGTGCACGACAGCACTGTCTCTTTGAGCAGGCTACAATAGAAAACCTTGGTGTTAATGGTCACCTTCCAATTGGAGATTTGAATACTATTTAAAGAGGTATGTTAGATAATTGCAACTAAGGATTTTATTGGTGCTACTTTTTTTAAATGCATTTTTACTATAAAGTCAGAGCCAATGCAGCAATTTTGTATTGGGGCCTAGATGAATATATCTGGGGAGCCAAATGACAAGAGGCATACTGTATGTTTGTAGCCGTTAATAACCATCTAGCTTCCAATGGTGCATTGCTGCTCCTGAGCTTACGTAGATATGCTTTTCATGAAAGTATACCAAGAGAATGAAGTCAATTTAATAGAAGTAAATTGATAAAATTGCATGCTCTATCTGAATCATGAAAGTTTAATTTTGATTTTCATGTCACTATAAAAAAGTGTGTAAATGTTTGATTTTACAAACCAATTGTAGCTGTGGCAGCTTTTGCAGCAATGTATTTTTCAGCCCTCACAGACAGACAAAAGGGGTTAAAGTGATGGTAAATAAAAAGGATTTTACAATATGGCAATTGATTCTATAATCAAGTGTATATTGTGTTTTTAGTTGTGTCTGATGCAATATTTCCTTCTGCCCCCATCCTTTCATACAGTGCAGTGACGTATAGAAAGCTCCAACCGGCTCTGTACGTAGAAGCTGCTCCACGCTCGCAAGAGGTAGCGAAAATGCGCAGACTGAGCGGGAAGCATAATTTGTCCCCTAACGGACATGCATTTGAACTACAAGCAACAAGCTGTGCGGCAACAATTATGATTAGTTGCCGTACTAAAACGTCATGGAAGGAAAAGAATAGAGTACAAAGGAGGCGGGAATGGGAGCTATGTAAGAATTAAAGGGACATGCCACCCACATTTTTTCTTTTATGATTTAGAAAGAGAATGCAATTTTAAACATCTTTCTAATTTACTTATATTATCTAATTTGTTTTATTCTCTTGATATTCTTTGATGAAAAGCATATCTAGATATGCTCACTAGCTGCTGATTGGTTGCTGCACATAGAAGCATCATGTGATTGGCTCACCATGTGCATTGCTTTTCCTTCAAATAAGGATATTTAAAAAATGAAGCAAAATAAATTATGGAAGTAAATTGTAATGTTGTTTAAATTTCTATTCTCTATCTGAATCATGAAAGAAAGATTTTGGGTTTAGTGGCCCTTTAACCAATATATTATAATGGTTAGAGTTAGTTCAGGACGCAATAAAATGAATATTGTACATTTAAAGGGACAGTCTACTCCAGAATTTGTATAGTTTAAACAGATAGATAATACCTTTATTACCCATTCCCCAGGTTTGCATTACCAACAAGGTTATATTTATACACTTATTACCGATGTGATTACCTTGTACCTAAGCCTCTACAGTCTTCCCCCTTATCTCAGTTCTTTTGACAAACTTACATTTTAGACAATTAGTGCTGACTCTTAGATAACTCCATGGGAGTGAGCACAATGTTATCTATATGGTGCACGTGAACTAGCACTGTCTAACTGTAAAAACTGTCAAAATGCACTGAGATAAGAGGTGGTTTTTTAAAGTTTAGAAATCTGTTTGAGACTACCTAGGTTTAGCTTTTGGCAGAGAATACCGAATAAGAGATAAAGTAAATTTGATGATAAAATTAACTAGACTGTCCCTTTAAATGTAAAAACTGTCAATTAGGAAAATGTGCCCACTCTAACTTTATCATTATTTTGAAATTATGCTTTTTAACCTTGTTAGAACACGACAGACAAGAGGACAAAGGTGACAATGATGAAGACATATTACGTAAAGAACGACACCATCATGGCATACCTTGGCTATTTTTTCTAGGAGGTGTAACATTATTTACAGAAAGTGACTAATATGGGGCATGTGCATCTGGAAACACAATAACGCCTGCATTAGTCATAATGCATTAAAACTATTTCGGCAAATAAAAGATTGATAAATTATTAAGGCAAAACAAACATTCTCACTTCACTATTTAAATAGTTTGCAAAAAGTCAACCTTACTTATTGAAAGGAAAAGGTATAATTGTTTAGTAATCCAATAGTAAGCAAGTGAGGTCTTTCATGTGCTATTTCTATACTTCCTTCAGACTGTGTTTGTTCTTGGCTTATTCCTGTATATTTATCCTGGGTTAAGGTGAAGTTCCCACCTTTATGATCGACAGGATAATCCTCAAATTGTTTTTTAATGCAAAATGTCAAGACCAAGATCAAAGCTACGCAAGAGCTTAATTTAGAATTGTGCGATAAGATCTTTTAAAAGGCAAGAATATAAGAAATTATTAATGGAAATATTACTACAATAAGAGTGAACATATATTAAATATGTTTTCTCTTATGAGTACTGAAGTAGAACCAAGAGGACTAGTTCTGGGTCCCATCACCACAACACACTGCCAATGTACGGTACAAAATATGGTTTTAACAGACGGTTCCTTCTTTGGAAACAATTTATAATTTAACGCAGTGATTTCAGTTAAACATCTTCATATGTCAATGTTAGAGGCAATTGTGTAATGGTATTAAACACAAATTGCTGGATCATTTTAAAACTTTGTAAACCCATATTAAAAAAAAGGACAGTAAAGGACCACTCAAGTCAAAATTAAACTTTCATGATTCAGATAGAGCAGCAATTTTTTTTTTTAATTTCTTTATTTACAATCAACAATGTATACAATGTTCCAACATAATTTGGAGCCACACAAAGGGCATGATAATGAAATACATAACACGTATGATAAACTATTTCTATTAACACAAAAATTAGATTTCTGTTCAGTTTTAGGTGTACATTGTTGAGATTTTATATTTAACAATGAAAGAAAAAAGAAAGAAAAAGGAGAGAGGAGAGAAAAGAGAAAAAAAAAAATAGAGCGAAACAAGGCTATACAAAACAAAACAAGACAGAAACAAAAAAAAAAAAAAAAAAAAAAAAAAGGGGATAAAGGGAAAAGG
Organism: Bombina bombina; assembly: GCF_027579735.1. Classification (NCBI taxonomy): domain Eukaryota; kingdom Metazoa; phylum Chordata; class Amphibia; order Anura; family Bombinatoridae; genus Bombina; species Bombina bombina. The sequence continues at coordinate 195,426,319 of NC_069503.1, read as the reverse complement.
GAGCTAATTTACCATATCCCCAGCAACACCAGGTCGGAATCCCGAAAAGGGTGTATTAGATATTCAATTTCATTTGGCGGGAGTGCTTTTATAAACATTGACCATTTAAGAAAAAACCTGGTAATTTCATGGTTGTTATCTGTATTAGTATCAATTTGCTCAAGAAGACATTGCTTCTTTAGGCAATTTTTAATTTCTGGTATGCTAGGGACTGTTCGTAATTTCCATTTTTTTAAAATGAGATATCTAGCGGCCAGTATAGTCAGATTAGTAATTTTATTGTTACTTTGCTTACTCTCCGAAAAAAGGAAAACCATATCTACTGCAGATATTGTCAGAGAGGGGTTATTCAGTATTTTGCGAAGCCAAAATTGGACTTTCAGCCAGATGTTTCTAACTTTTGGACAGGTCCATGTCATGTGCAGAAGGTTTGCGGAAGGAAAAGAACATTTAGGACAACTAGCAAAATTAACATTTCCACATTTAAACCCTTTTTCTGAAGTGAAATACGACATATGAATTACTTTCAAATGGGACTCCCTCCAGGTTGAGGAAAGAGTTGTTTGCATAACAACTTGAATTGAAGAATATAATAATTTGGGATCTAGTTCTTGCATTAATAGTGCAGCCCACTTGATACACAGCTTATCCAGGTTCAATGTTCCGGGGTCTGAGACTAGGGCATTATACCCTGGAGTAATTGACATGCATCCATTTTTAACTAATACCAACCAATTTTCGATATTTCCCAATGACCAATTCCAGCCGTGATCAGTTATCAGTTTTTGAGCGTAATGTCTCGCTTGAAGATAAGCAAAGAAATTTCTTTGCGGGAGATTAAATTCATGCCTAAGGGAATCAAATGTTTAAACACATTGTCTTTCCAAGTCTATTATTTGTATTACATTAGCAAGACCCTCATGCTTCCATTTTGAAAAGAGTACTGAATTTAGACCTGCTGGGAATTGAGGATTCCCCAGAAGTGGAAGATATCTTGAGACTCGGTATTCTATAACTAGCCTGTTACACATCTTTTTCCATGCCAAAATTGGATTATATATAGATCTCAATTTCTTTAATGCAAGAGGTATAAAACCAACATTAGCGTGAATAAGTGCAACAAGAGAGACAGGATTTGTTATATTTTTTTCAAGATTGTTATTAGTAATGTAATCTTTTGAAAATATCCAATCTGTTACTATGCGAGCCAGAGAGACATAATTATAGGCCTTAAGATCAGGTAAAGCTAGACCCCCATATTTAATGGGGAGATAGAGCTTCTGCAGGGAAATTCTAGACCTCTTGTTTTGCCATATAAATGACCGCAAGGCTGAGTCAAAGGATGTCAGATCTTTTTTCCTAAGAATTAAAGGAGTATTTTGAAGAATGTAGAGTATTTTTGGAAGTAAAATCATCTTGTAAGCAGCTATTCGTCCCGAAAGGGACAGCGGTAAATTATGCCAGTTTTTAAAAGTATCTTTAATTTTATTTATAATTGGTGTAATATTTAGGGAGTACCATTTATCAGGGTTCGGAGATATCATAATTCCTAGATATCTAAATGAATCCTGGACTATGGAAAAAGGTATATTTATGCATGATTCCTTAGTCTGTTTAATCCAGAGAAATTCTGATTTTGTGACATTCACCTTGTATCCGGAAAAAGATCCGAATTGTTCTAAGATTAGAAGAAGTCTGGGTATATTTGTTTTGGTGTTAGTCATATAGATCAGAATGTCATCTGCATAAAGTACAATTTTTGATTCGTGACTGCCTATTTTATTTCCCTCTAATTGCTGTCTTATTGATATGGCAAGCGGTTCGATAGCAATATCAAAAAGGAGGGGGGACAGGGGGCAACCTTGCCGAGTCCCTCGCCGCAGGAGAATATCCTGTGAGAGAGACCCGTTAACTATCATCCTTGTAGATGCTTTACGGCACAGATTTGTGACAAACTTAAGAAAATTCCCTTTCAGCCCAAATTGCTCTAGTGAAGATAGAAGATGGTCGTGCTGAACCGAGTCAAAAGCCTTCTCGGCATCTATGGCTAGAATTGCCTGATCCATGTTAGGCCCCTCCCCTAGTGAATCTGAGCCATCATTTGTTCTAAGATAATAAATAATAAGCATGAGTTCTCTGATTTTAGCGGACGAATTCCTATTCTTTATAAACCCAGCTTGATCAGGGTTAATAATAAGAGGTAGAACTAATTGCAGCCGTTGGGCTAATATGGAAGTTAAAAGTTTATAATCTGAATTCATGAGAGCAATAGGTCTATAAGATTCCTTTAATACTGGGTCTTTCCCTTTTTTTTAGAAGCAACGTCGTGTAGGATGCTGAAAAATTTGCCGTAGGCTCATTGCCCTGCACATATATGTAATTAAATAGAGCAGTTACATAGGGTGTTATACTTTGTGAAGTTATTTTGTAAAATTCATTAGGGAGTGCATCTGGGCCAGGAGATTTATTAGAGGGTAAATTTTTAATTGTGTTGGCCACTTCTAAGTTGGTTATAGGAGAATACAACTGTTCTAGTGCCCCCGAAGGTATTAAGGGATGCAAAATCTTTTTCCAAAAATCATCTCTTTGTGTGATATTCGGAGGTTCAGAGTTATATAAGTCCGTATAATAGTTAAAAAAGGTTCTGGTAAGGTCTTCAGAAGACCTAACTTTTTGACCATTAACATTTAATGCGTCTATCATCTGAGAGCCCTTTTCCAGTTTAAGAAGTTTTGCCAGCAGTTTACCTGATTTATTCCCATGCCTATGTAATTTTGCAGAAAATCTGATGTCCTTTTGTGTTGATTTAAACAACAGCAATGAGTCCCTTTCTCCTAACGCTGCGATATACTTAGCCCAGTTTAGCTGTGTGCTTTCGATTAAATAAGAATTATATGCATTTGTCACTGCACGTAAAAGCTCATTCTCCCTTTTTTTAAGTTTTTTGCTTCGTGTGATGGTGTATGCCAGAATTTCTCCCCTTAAGACCGCTTTTGCGGTTTCCCAAAATAAGTCAGGGCGATTCAGAGCTTCCAGAGCAGCAATTTTAAACAACTTTCCAATTTACAGACATTATCTAAATATGCACAATCTTTTTACATACACACTTTCTGAGGCACTGGTTTCTACTCAGCATGTGCAAGATTCCCAGGATATACATATATATGCATTTTGTGATTGGCTCATGGCTGTCACATGATGCAGTGGAAAGGAAAATAAAACTAACTTTGGAGTTTGCCAGAAAAAAAATCTACTTTTCATGTGAAATACAGTGCTTTTTCATTGCCTATTTATTATGCATTTATTAATTATGCTAGTATACTACATTGTTCAGTGGTTATTTAAATACCTTGACATTTTTTTTATATAAAATGTTTAGTTGTGCGTAGTAAAACAGCTTTGCAATATAGTTAATTTATTTTGCACCTTTTTCATGTGTAATTTAGCTCTGAAATCTTCATGACCGTGGCTAGCCTTGTTGCTTGTAAACTCAAGCCCTGATTGGCTCCTCCATATGAAGCACGTGGTGGGTGGAATTTGGCTACTTAAAAACCACTGCAGAAGATAAAATATTAATTTGTTTAAAAAAAATATTTTGACTTGGTTATTCTATAGCAAGACATCAGTAATGTCTTGTGAGGTGTTTAGGTCTCTTTATTGGATGGCGGACACCTGAAAAATGATTTAGCTTCATTGTAAAGAAGAATGTTTTAGAGCCAAGTTTTCAAGTAACCCTAGAGGTTTTCCTCATGCAGTAAAGGCTTCTTTCAGGTACTTAAAGGGACAGTATACACCAATTTCCATATAACTGCATGTAATAGACACTACTATAAAGAATAATATACACAGATACCGATATAAAAATCCAGTATAAAACCGTTTAAAAACTTACTTAGAAGCTCCCAGTTTAACTCTGTTGAAAAGGTTAGCTGGAACACCCACTGAAAGGGGTTGTATACCAAAAAGAGAAGACACTCCCCCTCCCTTCCACACATAGGAAAATACTCTTTACACAAACAGGAACAAGCTGGAGTAGCTTGGTTAGGAGACTGAAAATCAGTGCAATGTTATTTAAAAATACCTGTATAGGTTATATAAATGGATAATCTACAAAACATTTATGCAAAGAAAAATCTAGTGTATAATGTCCCTATAACTCCAGCCAACTAATGAGAATATGTGGATAGACAGTCAGACAGGCCAGAGAATTTGAGACATAACTGATTATAGCTCCTACGAATGTGTGTAATCAATAGACTTTGAGGATTCCATTGTTTAAGAATTGTGAGATATGTGACAATTGGATATTGATGTAATGGGAATATGTGCATATATCCTTTATTGAAATGAGAACAGACATTTATGTATCATCAATACTTCATATATTTATTTATTATATAGAGCTTCACTTGTGATTTTTGACACTTTATATTATGTCAGTTCATTCTAAAGCCAAAATGTTTCTAGGTATAAACGATATCTCTGTTACAAAGGTTTGTGTGACAGCTCTACAAAAACATCATGTTTTCTTTTATGTTTGAGAGGCGTTTCACTGTCCAGGAATAAAGTAGTTGGAGTTCTGTTTATTAGCCAATAAGCACTCAGCATAATCTTATTTCACGTGAAAAGAAATAACAAAATTTATGCTTACCTGAAAAATTTCTTTCTTTCCGGGCATGGAGATTCCAGAATGTCATTCCAATTACTAGTGGGATATACAGCAGGAGGAGGCAAAGAGCACCCCAGCAAAGCTGTTAAGTGTAACTTCCTTTACCCATAATCCCCAGTCATTCAGCTGAAGGAAAATGGAAAAAGAAGAAACATAAGGGTGAAAAGGTGCCTGAGGTTTACCCAAAAAAACTGCTGAATTAGAATTAAAAAAGAGGGCGGGTTTGTGGACTCTCCATGCCCGGAAAGAAAGAAATGTATCAGGTAAGTATACATTTTGTTTTCTTTCCTATGGCATGGAGAGTCCACAACATCATTTCAATTACTACTGGGAACCAATACCCAAGCTAGAGGACACGGAACAAGACAGGGAGAACAAGACAGGGAGAACAAGACAGGAAGACCTAAACAGAAGGCACCACCGCTTGAAGAACCTTTCTCCCAAAAGAGGCCTCAGCCGAGGCAAAAGTATCAAATTTGTAGAATTTGGAAAAAGTATGCAAAGAGAACCATGTTGCCGCCTTGCAAATCTGTTCCACAGAAGCTGCATTTTTGAAAGCCCAAGAAGAGGAGACAGTCCTAGTGGAATGAGCCGTAATTCTCTCAGAAGGCTGCTGTCCAGCAGTCTCATAAGCCAAACGTATCATACTTCTTAACCAGAGGGAAAGAGTAGTAGAAGTGGCCTTCTGACCCTTACGCTTTCCAGAGAAAACAATAAGCAGGGCAGAAAATTTACGAAAATCTTTAGTAGCTTGTAGGTAAAACTTTAACTGCACACAACATGCAAGTTATGCAAAAGATGTTCCTTATGAGGAGGAGGATTAGGACAAATGGAAGAAACAACAATTTCCTTATTAATGTTTCGATCCGACACCACCTTAGGGAGAAACCCCAATATAGTATGAAGGACCGCCTTATCTGCATGAAAAATAAGGTACAGGGAATCACACTGCAGAGCTGAAAGCTCAGAAACTCTGCAAGCAGAAGAAACGGCAAGGAGAAATAAAACCTTCCAAGATAATAACCTTATATCAACAACATGCATCGGCTCAAACGGAGCCTGCTGCAAAACTTTAAGAACTAGGTTAAGACTCCAAGGAGGAGCAACAGGTTTAAACACGGGCCTGATTGTGACCAGGGCCTGAACAAAAGCTTGAACATCTGGTAAATCTGCCAGACCTTTGTGCAAAAGAATAGACAGTGCAGAAATCTGACCCTTCAGAGTACTGACTGACAAACCTTTCTCCAGGTCATCTTGAAGAAACTATGACATTTGTGGAATCCTCCCCTTACTCCAGGAGAAACTTCACACCAAAAAAGGTATTTACGCCATACCTTATGGTAGATCCTGCAAGTAACCAGTTTACGAGCTTGAAGCATAGTATCAATTACCGCTTCCGAAAAACCCAGTCTAGACAGGACTAGGCGTTCAATCTCCAAGCAGTCAGCTTCAGAGAATCCAGATTTGAATGGAGGAACGGACCCTGAATTAGAAGGTCCTTCCTCAGAGGTAACCTCCAAGGTGGAAGAGATGACATCTTCACCAGACCTACAAACCAGATCCTGCGAGGCCAGACAGGAGCTATTAGAGTCACAGATGCTCTCTCCTGCTTGATACGAGCAAGGACTCGTGGAAGGAGAGCAAACAGAGGAAACCGGTATGCTAGACCGAAATCCCAAGGACCCGCCAGAGCATCTATCAGGGGGGCCTGAGAATCTCTTGACCTTGAACCGTACTTTGGAAGCTTGGCGTTATGACGAGACTCCGGAACCCCCCACCTGAGGGTTATCCTGCAGAACACTTCCGGATGGAGAGCACACTCCCCGGGATGAAAAGTCTGTCTGCTCAGAAAATCCACCTCCCAATTGTCCAGTCCTGGAATGTGGATGGCAGATAGAAGACAATCGTGAGCTTCCGTCCACTGCAGAATGCGAGTCACCTCCTTCGTGGCCAAGGAACTCCGAGTTCCTCCCTGGTGGTTGATGTAAGCCACTGAGGTGATGTTATCCAACTGGAATCTGATAAACCGGACTAAAGATAACCGAGGCCAAGCTTTCAAGCCATTGAAGATCGCTCTCAACTCCAAGATGTTTATGGGAAGAGAAGACTCTTCCCGAGACCACAGGCCCTGAGCTTTCAGAGAACCCCAAAAAGCTCCACAGCCTGACAGGCTGGCGTCTGTAGTCACAATTACCCAGGAAGGTCTCAGGAAGCAAGTGCCTCAAGACAGATGTTCCTGTGAAATCCACCACGAGAGAGAGTCTCTTGTTAGGGAGTCCAGATTTATCCTCTGTGATAAATCTGAATGGTCTCCGTTCCATTGACTGAGCATGCAAAGCTGCAGCGGTCGCAGGTGGAACCGAGCAAAAGGAATGATGTCCATGGAAGCCACCATCAGATCAATCACCTCCATGCATTGAGCCACTGTTGAATGAAAAGCAGACTGAAGAGAAAGGCAAGCAGCAAGAAGTTTGGATTCTCTGACCTCCGTCAGAAAAATCTTCAAGGACAAGGAATCTATGATTGTTCCTAGGAAACACTCTTGTAGTAGGAACTAGAAAACTCTTTTCCAGGTTCACTTTCCAGCCGTGGGAATGTAGAAAAGACAACAACATCTCTTTTGCTAGTTGAAAAGATGACACCTGAACCAAGATGTCGTCTAAATAAGGCGCCACAGCAATAACCTGGGAGGGATCTGATCGGTGCCAATAGAGTTCCGAGAACCTTTGTAAAAATTCTAGGTGCAGTGGCAAGACCAAACGGAAGAGCAAATAAATTTAAATGCTTGTCCAGAAAGGCAAACCTTAGAAACTGGTGATGATCCCTGTGAATGGGAATGTGTAAATACGCGTCCTTCAGGTCTATGGTCGTCATGAACTGACCTTCCTGAACCAATGGAAGAATGGAATGAATAGTTTCCATCTTGAAGGACGGAACCCTGAGGCATTTGTTGAGACACTTTAGATCTAGGATGGGACAGAAAGTTCCCTCATTTGTGGGAATCACAAATAGATATTAATAGAATCCTAGACCTTGCCTCCCGCTTCACCTGGTTTGAGGATAGTCTTGACAGGAGAAATCTGCCCCTTGGAGGGCAAGACTTGAATCCTATTTTGTAACCCTGGGACACTATGTCCACAGCACACGGATCTGGCACATTGCGTATCCAAGCCTGACAAAAAAAATAGGAATAGGAAAAATAGGAATAGTGGTTCTTTTAGCTAAAGTAGAAATAGCTCCTTCTACTTTAGGCACAGTGCGCCATGAGTCACGAATGGAGTCAGCAACAGGAAACATCTTTTTAAAAACAGGGGAAGGGGAAAAGGGAACCCCTGGCTTATCCCATTCCTGAGCTATATTTTCAGACATCTTGTCTGGAACAGGAAAAACATCCTCAGAAGAATCATAAACTCTGTTAAGTTTAGAAGACTTTTTAGAATTGAAAGCAACTGAAGGTTCAGAGTCATCCAAGGTAGCTAGAACCTCCTTCAGTAGTAAACAAAGCTGTTCAAGTTTAAATCTGAAATCAACTTCTTCAGATTCACAAGATTTTTCACCCATAGTATCATAGTCTGAGATTTCACCTTCAGTAGCTACTGAAGTATCCGTCTCATCAGACATCTGAGAAAGGAGTCAGAAACCTTGCTTACAGATAAATGTTTAGATTTCCTCTTACGCTTACCCGAAGAAGGGAAAGATGACAAAGCCGCAGATACTGCAGAAGTAATCTGAGTGGCAAAATCCCCAGGTAAATAAACCTCCCCCAGGAGGTTGATAGGACACAGAAGGCACACAATGAGAAACAATTAAGGCTTGGGACGTTTGAGGAGAAAGCTGAGGCATGTCACGCACAGCATTATTCTGAGAGACACTTGGCTCAGAAGGGAGTCTTTACATTTTAAAGTTTTAGCTAAGCACGAGGAACAAAATTGCATTGGCAGGACAATATGAGCCTCTAAACATAGTAAGCATTTATACACAGACCCAGGGGCATATGTATCAAGCTCCGTATGGAGCTTGAAGCCCCGTGTCTCTGGCGAGCCTGCAGGCTCGCCAGAAACAGCAGTTATGAAGCAGCGGTCACAAAGACCGCTGCTCCATAACCTGTCCGCCTGCTCTGAGCAGGCGGACAGACATCGCCGGAAATTAACCCGATCGAGTACGATCGGGTTGATTGATACCCCCCTGCTGGCAGCCTATTGAGCTGCTGGTGCAATGCTGAATACGGCGAGCGTATTACTTGCCGTATTCAGCGAGGTCTGTCGGACCTGATCCGCACTGTCGGATCAGGTCCGACAGACCTTCATAACTAGAGGCCATAGACTGATCTAATTCTGAATACATAACTACAACATTTAGCTTTAACCAAATTAGTGAAAAATAAAAGAATTTTTAAATTTAGTAGGGACTTATAAATAACAAACGATCCGCTGATGATAAAAAGACAAATCGCAAAGCCAACACTGATCCTCTACGCAGAACAGTCTCACTAACCTCCGCTATAGCGGAAGTCTGGTCGTCACGTGAGCAGGTCAAAAAAGAAATGTGCCACTTAAAAGTGCACGAAAAAAGTAAATGGCTTGATAAAGTAAAACTGTTACCCTCAATATGTCTGTTAAAGCCCAGTAAATGGCTGATAAAGTAAAACCGTTATTCATAACCTATGTGTATTATAAACCAATCATGTCTGTCGTAGCTGTCAAAGCCTATGTTGCAACAAATAAAGTTAAATCCTTTAAGTCCCCTTAGCCAAGTGAACTCTCTTAAGTCTCTCACTGTGACTAGAAATCTTTAACACATAAAGTGTCAATAAATCTGTCCATAAGATGTATCCTTAACTAATAAGGATAACTAATGTCCCAAAATGGATCCATATGAGGATTAACCTCTTAAGTGCTGCTGTCCTTCAGTACCTAGAAAGCAAAGGCACTTACCTTAGATCAAGCTGCAGGACAGATAACGGCTACTTAGATGTGACAGGTACTCCACTCCCTGTCATGGACCTGTAGGAAAAGAAACAACATAGCAACCAACTCTGGCTTTCTATAAAGGGGTAGCAAAGTGTTATAAGTAAAGCAAAGACCACTTTGCTGCCTTTAAAATGCCAAAAGCCACCAACTTCTCTTACTAAAGAGATTGACGTGGACACATCTAGACACCAATCCTTGCATGCAAGGAAAAATACCCATAAAAGGATTAAATATCTGCAGACACCATCTTCGCACATCCTCCATTGACAGAGGCAAAGATAATGACTGGGGATTATGGGTAAGGGAAGTTACACTTAACAGCTTTGCTGGGGTGCTCTTTGCCTCCTCCTGCTGGCCAGGAGTTGAATATCCCACTAGTAATTGGAATGACGTTGTGGACTCTCCATGCCATAGGAAAGAATTAACATTTTATCATGTTTAATTACTGCTCCTTCATATGACATAAATTATGTAAAGTTTACTATCCTTTCAAGGAAGAATATCATCAAAATAAAGCTATGTAGTTGAGATGCCAGCCTCCCATAAAAGGGATATGAAAACAGATTTTTTTTTTCCATTCATGATTCAGAAAGTGTACAAATGGAAAAAAAACCCATTTTTTTTCCAATTGACTTCTATTATTTTGTTCTCTTAGTATTCTCTATTGAAAAGCATGTGAGCAGGCTAGGGAGCATGCATGTGTGGAGCACTACATGGCAGTAGTTATGCAAGAATCCTTTTTACATTGGGCAAACACTGCTGCCACCTAAAGCTCAATAGTATTCTTGCAAAACTGCTGCCATATAGTTCTCTACACGTGCACACTACCTACCTAGGTACTCTCATGATAACAAATTAAATTTGATAATGGAAAATTAGATATTTTTTTTTTTATATATGGTACGCTCCATCTGAATCATGAAAGAAAACAATGGCTTTAACGTTCCTAAAGACCAAACAGAGTTTAAAAACAAAAAAAAACAAGAGGACATCTGGAATTAAAGAACTGCAAATGATACATTCTAAAGAGATTGTAAAGTTCCTTCATGAAACTCACAAGGCAAAATAAAGGCAGATTTCTTATACTATTCATATGATAGAGTTTGCATAATACATCCTTACATCTCTAAATAAAAGTCAGACATCTAGAGACTTACTTTAAACCCTAGTAACGGTGGTCGAGAACAGCTGGTCACAAATTTCAGTAGTTTTCTTTTTCCTTCTTCTGTAAAGTTTTCAACAACTCTCCAAAAGATTTTTATCACAGGGTGGTCAGCAGAGTATCCTCCTGAATTAAAGAGACACCAATGTGAACAGTTTAAAAATTCAACTTACAACAATGCGACAGATCTGCTGATGGTTTAACATACAAAGACTGCTTAAAAAGCGCAATAATTCTTTAAAAGCATTAAATATTTGAATGACTGAATTTACTATGCGATTAACAAAGCCTTGCAGCTCCAAAGCAGAAAGACACTGGTCAGTGGGGGTAAATGTGAATGCCAACCCTGATTATATATAGCACAAATTTCACATCTACAGCACTATTGATTCGGTAAAACTTTTAATGAGGCATACACACAAGCAAAAAACAAAAGCGATGTTTCTGGCTCACACGCCCTTAATCATGCATGGTTTTTGTGTATACCTGTGTTACCTTTAAAGGCTGCTTCAGCAAATGAGCACACACTTAAAGTATTAACTTTAAACATAATAAAATCTATACAAACAATGAACAACTCCCCCTAGTAGATAATAATACAAAACATTTTTTTAAAAAACATTTTTATAACAGGGGATAGATACGAGACTAAGGGCGTGTGAGCCCGAAAATGTCACTTTTGTTTTTTGCTTGTCTGTATGTTTCATTAAAAGTTTTCCCAAATCAATAGTGCTGTGGACGTAAACTTTGTGCTATATATACTAAGAACCTGGCTGTGGCCCCCAGTCCAGCGTGCACTACCCAGGAGGGTTGTATCAGGTGCTGAGCTATGTTTGTTTTTCTGTGAACCCTGATTATCTGAGGGGCCTGCCAAAGAGATGCAATGCTTTATCTTTACCTAGACTTTACCTGTGTATAAACAATTCATGGGGTTAAACACAGAGTAAGCTAGGGTCAGTAATGCAAAAAATTAATGAAAGTATGCAATTGTATGTCCCTTTAATGCAGAATGCGTAAATTATGAAAACTAAAAATCGCCACAATACTAATATATTGTGTATTTCTTTTAAAGAAAGATGATCATCACCCAGTAAAAAAATTGTGAACATTTATTTTGCTGAGAATATAATATATTGATTATGCTTTACATAAATTTGCAGATGTTAATGGGTTGGCATTTAAAAACCATGATTAGCATAACATTTTCTGCAGAGCAAATTCCTTTTAACTTTTCGACTGTCCAAGAGAGTTGCTATTTTACTGTGTGACACCGCTCTCTGGCAGCCAAGGGGTTAAAGGGAGATTCCAGGCAAAAACATGAATTTATCAGGTAAGTTTTTACATAAATTATTTCTTTCATAGTGGCAAGAGTTCATGAGCTAGTGACATATGTGATATACATTCCTACCAGGAGGGGGCAAAGTTTCCCAAACCTCAAAATGTCTATAAATACACCTCCCACTACACACATACTTCAGTTTGTAAAAAAGCTTACAAAAAAGAGGAACTGGAAAAAATTAATGTGCTTTTATACCAAAAAATCATAAACAACAAAAAAGGGTGGGTCTCAGACTCTTGTCAATATGAAAGAAATTAATTTATCAGGTAAGTTCTTACATAAATTATGTTTTCTTTCATGTAAGTGGCAAGAGTCCATGAGCTAGTGACGTATGGGATACAATACCCAAGATGTGGAAATCCACAGAGTCACTAGAGAGGGAGGGATAAAATAAAAACGGCTACTTCCGTTGAAAAAATTAAATCAAAATAATACGTTTTCTTAAATTTAAAAAAACTCAAATTATAGGCAAACAGAATCAAACTGAGACAGCTGCCTACCAAAGACTGCATCTGAAGAAGCAAATACAGGTGGCCCTCGGTTTACAACGGTTCAATTTGCACCGTTTCAGAATAACAGAATTTATGCTTACCTGATAAATTACTTTCTCCAACGGTGTGTCCGGTCCACGGCGTCATCCTTACTTGTGGGATATTCTCTTCCCCAACAGGAAATGGCAAAGAGTCCCAGCAAAGCTGGCCATATAGTCCCTCCTAGGCTCCGCCCACCCCAGTCATTCGACCGACGGACAGGAGGAAATATATATAGGAGAAACCATATGGTACCGTGGTGACTGTAGTTAGAGAAAATAATTAATCAGACCTGATTAAAAAACCAGGGCGGGCCGTGGACCGGACACACCGTTGGAGAAAGTAATTTATCAGGTAAGCATAAATTCTGTTTTCTCCAACATTGGTGTGTCCGGTCCACGGCGTCATCCTTACTTGTGGGAACCAATACCAAAGCTTTAGGACACGGATGAAGGGAGGGAGCAAATCAGGTTACCTAAACGGAAGGCACCACAGCTTGCAAAACCTTTCTCCCAAAAATAGCCTCCGAAGAAGCAAAAGTATCAAATTTGTAAAATTTGGCAAAAGTGTGCAGTGAAGACCAAGTCGCTGCCTTACATATCTGGTCAACAGAAGCCTCGTTCTTGAAGGCCCATGTGGAAGCCACAGCCCTAGTGGAGTGAGCTGTGATTCTTTCAGGAGGCTGCCGTCCGGCAGTCTCATAAGCCAATCGGATAATGCTTTTAAGCCAAAAGGAAAGAGAGGTAGCAGTCGCTTTTTGACCTCTCCTTTTACCAGAATAAACAACAAACAAGGAAGATGTTTGTCTGAAATCTTTAGTAGCCTCTAAATAGAACTTTAGAGCACGGACAACGTCCAAATTGTGTAACAAACGTTCCTTCTTTGAAACTGGATTCGGACACAAAGAAGGTACAACTATCTCCTGGTTAATATTTTTGTTAGAAACAACTTTCGGAAGAAAACCAGGCTTAGTACGCAAAACCACCTTATCTGCATGGAACACCAGATAGGGCGGAGAACACTGCAGAGCAGATAACTCTGAAACTCTTCTAGCAGAAGAAATAGCAACCAAAAACAAAACTTTCCAAGATAGTAACTTAATATCTATGGAATGTAAAGGTTCAAACGGAACCCCTTGAAGAACTGAAAGAACTAGATTTACACTCCAGGGAGGAGTCAAAGGTCTGTAAACAGGCTTGATCCTAACCAGAGCCTGAACAAATGCTTGAACATCTGGCACAGCTGCCAGTCTTTTGTGCAGTAAGACAGATAAAGCAGAGATCTGTCCCTTTAGAGAACTTGCAGATAATCCTTTCTCCAAACCTTCTTGTAGAAAGGATAGAATCTTAGGAATTTTTATCTTGTTCCATGGGAATCCTCTGGATTCACACCAACAGATATATTTTTTCCATATTTTATGGTAAATTTTTCTAGTTACAGGCTTTCTAGCCTGAATCAGAGTATCTATTACAGAATCTGAAAACCCACGCTTTGATAAAATCAAGCGTTCAATCTCCAAGCCGTCAGTTGGAGGGAAACCAGATTCGGATGTTCGAATGGACCCTGAACAAGAAGGTCCTGTCTCAAAGGTAGCTTCCATGGTGGAGCTGATGACATATCAACCAGGTCTGCATACCAAGTCCTGCGTGGCCACGCAGGAGCTATCAAGATCACCGAGGCCCTCTCCTGATTGATCCTGGCTACCAGCCTGGGAATGAGAGGAAACGGTGGGAATACATAAGCTAGGTTGAAGGTCCAAGGTGCTACTAGTGCATCTACTAGGGTCGCCTTGGGATCCCTGGATCTGGACCCGTAGCAAGGGACCTTGAAGTTCTGACGAGACGCCATCAGATCCATGTCTGTAATGCCCCATAATTGAGTTATTTGGGCAAAGATTTCCGGATGGAGTTCCCACTCCCCCGGATGGAATGTCTGACGACTCAGAAAATCCGCTTCCCAATTTTCCACTCCTGGGATGTGGATCGCAGACAAGTGGCAGGAGTGATCCTCCGCCCATTGAATTATTTTGGTCACTTCTTTCATCGCCAGGGAACTCCTTGTTCCCCCCTGATGATTGATATATGCAACGGTCGTCATGTTGTCTGATTGGAACCTTATGAATTTGGCCTTTGCTAGTTGAGGCCAAGCTCTGAGAGCATTGAATATCGCTCTCAGTTCTAGAATGTTTATCGGGAGAAGAGACTCTTCCCGAGACCATAGACCCTGAGCTTTCAGGGATTCCCAGACCGCGCCCCAGCCCACCAGACTGGCGTCGGTCGTGACAATGACCCACTCTGGTCTGCGGAAGCTCATTCCCTGGGACAGATTGTCCAGGGTCAGCCACCAACGGAGTGAATCTCTGGTCTTTTGATCTACTTGAATCATCGGAGACAAGTCTGTATAATCCCCATTAAAACACCAAAAAACTCTTAACCATCTCCGTGGAGATGTTGCCTGTGCAACGGCAAAGAGAATGACTGGGGTGGGCGGAGCCTAGGAGGGACTATATGGCCAGCTTTGCTGGGACTCTTTGCCATTTCCTGTTGGGGAAGAGAATATCCCACAAGTAAGGATGACGCCGTGGACCGGACACACCAATGTTGGAGAAATCAACCTTTTTTTTCAGTCATGTGACTGCTATTGAAAAGCATTGAGAAGCAGTGCATTGATTAAAATAGCCAGTAGATGGAGCTGTCCGCTTGTGTTGCTGCAAAGATATGCCAGCCAAGCAAGCTGAAATTAATCAGTTTAACCAGACCTGAGCTATCAAGCAGCTTGCAAATGAACAAGATCTTCCTGTCTATAAATCAGTCCAGATTGGAATGCATAGAAAGAACTGTTTGCAGAAAAATGCAAGTAAAGTCTGTGTTGTGTGACTATTTTATTAGGTTTATAATGCTGTTTAGCAAATGTTTTTCTTCATTTAACTTGGTTTAATTATATATTATGTGTTGTGTGGTTATTTTATTGGGTTTATAAAGCTGTTTAGCAAATGTTTTTGTTCATTTAAAGGGACAGTATACACTCATTTTCATATAACTGCATATAATAGACACTACTATAAAGAATAAGATGCACAGATACTGATATAAAAATCCAGTATAAAACTGTTTAAAAACTTACATAGAAGCTCTCAGTTTAGCTCTGTTTAAAAGGTAGCTGGAAAGCCCACTGCAACTGGCAAATAAGACACTCCCCCTTCCCCCTTCTTTTGCATATGAAAAGACCCTTTACACAAACAGGAGCAAGCTGGAGGAGGTAGCTGACGGTATTCACATAAAACTTTAGGGCTTGGTTAGGAGTCTGAAAATCAGAGCAATGTTATTATTATTTTTTTTTTAATATATTTTTTTATTGAGGTTGTGAGATGGATTACAGCAAGTATTAATCCAGAGACAATAAACAGACAACATAAAAAAAACCAAAAAACATGTATGGTGTACCCAAGAACATAACAATGAAGTAAAGATACAGCATATCTGGGTATAGAGTCTGTACGTCCCTGGAAGAACATCAAAACAATAATTATGTGACAGGAGGCTGTGTCTGGTATTCGTATTACAAATATTATAGTTAGAGAAGTATACAACAAATATCTATATATAGTTATACTGCAAGACGTACATAACCAGTATACCACCAAAGAATAATGAAACCTCATTTTTATATTATAGAAGCAAATGTAGTCTCCACCTTGCCATTCATATAGCTACGTAATCTACAAAAATGAGAAGAGAAAAAATTAGGGCAAGTGAGAGATAGGTTGTGTTTGATCACTTTTGGATCAAGTTAGCGAGAAGGGGGAAAAGGAGTTCAGCGGGCAAGAGCCGCTCTAAATGGGGTGGGGAAGGGGATGGGGAGGGCGGAGCCTTATAAGATACCAAAATAGAAAGGTGCAGGGAGTAAATAGGGGTCATGTAATATAGCTACAGGAGTAGCCTTCAATGGAACAGCTTATTGCGTATTCATTTAATAGAGAGGGGAACAGCAGTTCAATGTGTAATACTGTCCTGCTCACGACTCCTAAATTCCCAAAAATATCATTAGGTTAAGATGGTGTGCATACTGGGGGAGGAGGCGTATTAAGAAAGGTCTTATAGTACAATATTGGGGAAGATCCAACGTACACTTCAACATGAAACATATGGAGCAGGACCAGTAATAAGAGTAGTTATGATAAATTAAATTGTCTAAAGTTGAAGGTAGATGGTGAGGGAAATAGGCAGGGGATAATTGTTAACGTATACTTTTAAGAGGAAATTCAATATTCAGTAACCTCCATTCTATACAAATCATAAGCATTGCAAGGCAAAGTAGCCTAAAAAAATTAGCTATGTCAATAATACAAAGCAGCATTGGTAAATGTTGCAGCAAAAATGTGTAAGGGTTAGTCAGGCTCAGCCCCTGAGGGAATTACACATATTTGACACAAAAAACGGTTAAGGAACCTAATGTATATATAATAGATGTATATCTTTAGCATTTTCCTGCAGCATCCCTAATAACAAGTAGGCCTCAGTGTAACCCTAGAAAAACCTAAGCATAAGTCTAAACATTAAGATAATACAGATACATAACAAGCTACAAGTATTAGTTCCATATATAACTATCAAATACATTTGGAATATATAGTGAATATGTAACATAATAAACCTTAAAAGACAAGGCACTCTAAAGTCATTAGATAGAAATAGCCATATTTAGTGGGGCAGTCACTATGCTATTTTGTGGCCTAAAAGGGGATAAGTGGCCACGCTAAAATATTTATTTCGCTTTCTGTTTAGTATATAGGTAGTGGCAGCAAGGTTATTCTTAAGATACTAGCGATCCCAGAAGTATTCTGGTAGCACATAGGGGGTATAGTGAGATGAGACTATATGCGTAACAAAAGGTATTAGGTAAATACACACAAATTGGGGCTGTGTTCTCTCAGATCGACACAAACAGCACTTCTCTAAATAAAAGTTTTAGGTAACATAGATACCATCACTATACAATAGAAGAGGGAGTGCTGGCCTAACATAGCAATGTATGAACAGAATTAACACAACTGGAAAATGCAATGAAAGCTGTGAGAAAAAAATAAAAAATAAGCAAACATATGGACTGAGCAGGGTTAATTCTAAATGACAAGGGGAAATTGGCCCTAGGATAATGAGATATACACACTACATGTGGAACATTTTACCTATATAAGGACACATTGTGGTGTGAGTCACAAATAAGAGAGTTAGGCTATGGGCCAATATGATGTAACAGTAGTCAGGCTTATGACCCTAAAGTTTAGCTAATATCATACTTATAAGATTACCCTATGCCAATCTTAGAGCTGCGCAAATACAATGGATATAAATATCATAAAATAGGGTTTTATAAACATAATAGCTCCTTTGCATGTAATTTTAACTGGTTGGTGTCATAGTGTCCGTATTTTCCAGGGTGAAAGTGTAGAGTAAGATGTCCATAAAAAACAAAACAAAAAAACCAAGAAAATAAAACTTAATTCTAATAACCAATTTTGGTCACCGTGTGTAGAAGGTCCAGAGATTAGAGTGAAAGTCTATCACCCAAGGTGTTTTGCAAAAGCCTTGTGGCAAACAGATATGGGTAGCCGAAATAATAAATGTATAGCGGCTTATAAGGCTTTTGAATTGTAACTAAAACTGTCACCCAATGCCCGCGGCTATGTATGACCCTTGACAAGGAGCGATCACTACCGACTTGGGCCTCAGCAGGCACAATTTTCTGACGAATGTGTCTCCCTTGAATCCGGATACCCCTCCAGTCAAGCCAATACCTTTGAGGCGTTGCTGAAAAAAGGCGTGCTGCTCCATAAAATCACTGATAACAGCCAATGTCTAGTTTCCATCCTGGACGTACATACCTTCCCCCAGGCTGTGAGGTGTAGTAGAGACCGGACTTAGTACAACCTTGCGTGGCGGATAAAGATAGTGACCGGTCACCTTCCAGTCTTCCACTACTACTAGCGTCAAGGGTGCGGCCCCATCCTCCCGAGTGGTATCGATATAGAGGCAGAAGGAATCTTCCCCAGCGCTTGGTGAGTGAGGTACATGCTGGGCTTTGAAATCGATCAGGTCACAGGGTAAAGATAAATGTATGCTACCCTCCGATGGCATAGTAATGGTCTCCGCAGCCTGCTCCGGGATATGGTGCTGCGTCACAATAGCTCTCACCTCATGAGACCGTTGTTTAAATGCGCTATCCATTTTGAGTTTGAACTCCTTTAAGCATTCAAGAATAGTTAGAGGGGCAACCTCCTGGTATACTGCCATTTCAGTGTCAAATAATCTGGACTCTTGCAATAGAGTACCTTAAGAGGCGAGTCACACCGGAGAGGAAGAGATGTCTGATCCGTGAGCTTGCGGCCCTCACCTCACAGCTTCACAGACGTGCTCAGATCCCAAATTCTGGTATTAAATTAACACTTCTGCTCCTTAATTGCTCTTATATAATATTTGGGAAGATTCAGGCAAATTTGGGATCTGAAATGATGTATTTAACCCCAATATTAATTCTAATAGTGGAGAGCTCTTTGGAAACACGTCTGGCTGCTTCAAAGGTTGGCTCCGCCCCAGAGCAATGTTATTTAAAAATAAGCAAAACTATACATTTAAAAAAAAAAAAACAACAACAACTTTATGGGCTATACAAATAGATCATCTACAAAACATTTATGCAAAGAAAAAATTAGTGTATAATGTCCCTTTAACTTAGTTTAATTATATATTCTGTGTTGTGTGATTATTTTATTGGGTTTATAATGCTGTTTAGCAAATGTTTTTGTTCATTTAACTTAGTTTAATGATATATTCTGTGTTGTGTGGTTATTTTATTAGGTTTATAATGCTGTTTAGCATTTAAAGTCTTCATTTCAAAGCTTTAAAAATAATGTATTAGGTGTTACTTATGCCAATTTTGAGAGGGGACTGGAACCAAACTCCCTCACTTCCCATTGACTTACATTATAAACTGTGTTTCGATTTACAACCATTCCTTCTGGAACCTAACCCCGGCGTAAACTGAGGGCTACCTGTACGTCAAAATGGTAAAATTTAGAAAATGTATGCAATGAAGACCAAGTTGCTGCTTTGCAAATCTGATCAACTGAAGCTCCATTCTTGAAAGCCCAAGAAGTGGCAACGTATCTGGTAGAATGAGCTGTGAATCTCTGAGGCGGAGACTGCCCTGTCTCCAAATAAGCCTTGTGAATCAAAAGTTTCAACCAAAAAGCCAAAGAAATGGCAGAGGCTTTCTGACCTTTCCTGGGACCATAAAAAATAACAAATAGACTAGAAGCCTTTCTGAAATCCTTAGTTGCTTCAACATAGTATTTCAAAGCTCTTACCCACATCCAAAGAATGTAGAGATCTTTCAAGAGGATTCTTAGGATTAGGACACAAAGAAAGAACAACAAATTCACAACTTTAGCCAAAAATTTAAACAAAGTCAGTAAAACTGCTTTATCTTGATGAAATATCAGATAAGGAGACTCACAAGAGAGACGACAATTCAGAAACTCTTCTAGCAGAAGAGATAGCCAAAAGAAATAACACTTTCCAAGAAAGTAGTTTAATATCCAAAGAATGCATAGGCTCAAAAGGAGGAGCCGGCAAAATCCTTAAAACCAAATTAAGACTCCAAGGAGGAGAAATTTACTTAATAACAGGTTTGATATGAACCAAAGCCTGAACAAAACAGTGAATATCAGGAAGTTTAGCAATCTTTCTATGAAATAAGACATAAAGAGCAGAGATTTGTCCCTTCAAAGTATTTACAGATAAACCCTTATCCAAAACATCCTAAAGAAACTGTAAAATCCGAGGAATTCTAAAAGAATGCCAAGAAAATTTATGAGAGGAGCACCATGAAATATAGGTCTTTTCCAAACCCGATAATAAATATTCCTCGAAACAGACTTACGAGCCTGTAACATAGTGTCAGTTACTGAGTCAGAGAAACCTCTATGACTAAGAAATAAGCATTCAATTTCCATACCATTAAATTTAGAGATTTGAGATTCTGATGGAAAAACGGCCCTTGAGACAGAAGGTCTGGCCTTAAAGGAAGTGGCCAAGGCTGGCAATTGGACATCCGGACAAGATCCGCATACTAGAACCTGTGAGGCAATGCAGAACCCTGTTCGTCCTCCAGGAAGGACGAACAAATGAGGCCCCTTGAATAATCTGATGATGGTCTAACCACCAAGACAGAGAGAGTTGAATGTTGGGATTTAAGTATATCAATTGTGATAGAGTATAATCCCTGGACCATTCAGCATGTAAAACTGCAGAGGTCTCATATGAAAAAGAGGAAAGGGGATCGCGTCCGATGCTGTAGTCATAAGACCTAAAACTTCCATGTACATAGCCACTGAAGGGAATAATCAAGACTGAAGATTTAGACAAGCTAAAACCAATTTCATTTGCCTCTTCTCTGTTAAAGAGTCATGGACACTGAATCTATCTGGAAACCTAAAAAAGGTAACCTTTGTTTGAAGAATCAAGAAACTCTTTTTATAAATTGATCCTCCAACCATGCCTTTGAAGAAACCACACTAGTTGTTTTGTGTGAGATTCTGCTAAATGAAAAGACTGAGCTAGTACCAAGATATCGTCCAAATAAGGAAACACCACAATATCCTGCTCTCTGATTACAGATAGAAAGGCACCGAGAATCTTCGAAAAAAGATTCTTGGAGCTGTTGCTAGGCCAAATGGAAGAGCAACAAACTGGTAATGCTTGTCTAGAAAAGAGAATCTGAGAAACCGATAGTGGTGTGGATGAATTGGAATATGAAGATAAGCATCCTGTAAGTCTATTGTGGACATAAAATGCCTTTGCTGAATCCTGTAAGCCTATTGTGGACATAAAATGCCTTTGCTGAACAAAAGGCAGAGTAGTCCTTATAGTCACCATCTTGAAAGTTGGGACTCTTACAAAACGATTTAAAAGTTTCAGATCCAGAACTTGTCTGAAAGAATTCTCTTTCTTTGGGACAATGAATATATTTGAATAAAACCCCAAACCCTGTTCCTGTAGAAGAACTGGAATAATTACCCCTGAAAGCTCTAGATCTGAAACAGATTTCAGAAAAGCTTGAGCTTTCACAGGATTTGTTGGAACATGAGAAAGAATCTTCTCATGTGAGGCCTTATTCTGAAACCTATTCAATACCCTTGAGACACAATATTCTGAATCCAATGATTCTAAAAAGAACCTGACCAAATTTCCTTAAACAATTTCAATTTGCCCCCCACCAGCTGAACTGGATTGAGGGGCGCACATTCATGCAGTCTTGAGGGCTGGATTTGGTCTTTCATAAGGCTTGGTTTTATTCCAATTTGAAGATGGTTTCCAATTGGAACCAGAGGCCTTAGGGGAAGGAGTAGGATTTTGTTCCTTATTCTGACGAAAGGAACGAAAACGATTAGGAGCCTTAAAATTTACCCTTAGATTTTTTTATCTGGAGGTAAAAAAACTCCCTTCCCTCCAGTAATAGTAAAACAAATAGAATCCAATTGAGAACCAAATACATTCTTACCCTGGAAAGATAGAGATAGTAATCTGTCAGCATTCCAAGATTTAAGCCATAAAGCTCTTCTGGCTAAAATAGCTAAAGACATAGATTTAACATCGATTTTAATAATGTCAAATATAGCATCACAAATGAAATGAAATGATTAGCATGTTGAAGCAGAAGAATAATGCTAAACTATCCAACTAAAAAGTTGAAGCAGCAGCCACATCAGCCATAGAAATAGCAGGTCTAAGAATATAGCCAGAATATAAATATGCTCTTCTAAGATAATATTCAATCGTCCTATCTAAAGGATCCTTAAAGGAAGTACTATCTTCCATAGGAATAATAGTACCTTTGGCAAGAGTGAAAATAGCTCCATCAACCTTAGGAACTTTTTCCAAAAACTCTAAATTAGCCACAGGTAAAGGATACGACTTCTTAAACCTAGAAGAAGGATTGAAAGAAGAACCAGGCTTAGACCATTCTTTAGAAATCATATCAGAAACAGCATCTGGAACAGGAAAAACATCAGGTGCAACCTTAAAAGGTTTAAAAACAATATTTAAACGTTTACTGGCTTTATTATCAAGAGGACTAGAATCTTCAATACCCAAAGTAACCAGAACTTCCTTCAATAAAGAACCAAAATAATCGATTGGTCAATTTCAGAATCTGAATCAGGATCTTCTGAACCAGAAGAATCCTCTTTAGCAGAAGATATTTTAGTATGCTGTCGGTCAATATGAATTTCATCAGAATTATGAGAATTTTTTTTAAAGACCTTTTACGTTTATTTGAAGGTGGAATAGCAGACATAGCCTTATCTATAGCTGCAGCAATATAATTCTTTACATCTGCAGGAAAATCAGGTACTTTAGATGTTGAAGGAACAACAGACGATGTATTAGTACTAATAGAAACATTATCAGCATGCAAAAGCTTATCATGACAGATGCCACATAATTGGGCTAAAGAAATAACATCAGTTAATTTACAAGAGACACGCCTAGCTTTGGTAGAACTGTGTTCAGGCAGTATGGTTTCTACAGCAACATCAGAGGCAGGATCAGAATGAGACATCTTGCAAAATGTAAAAAAGAAAAAAACAAAATTTAAACAAAATATCCAATTTCCTCATATAGCAGTTTCAGGAATGGGGAAAAAATGCTTATGCTAAAGTAAGATGCAAAAAAATAAATAAAAATAAGCATCATAGCTCTTAATATAAAGAGAACGAGAAGCATTAAAGAGGGCTAATATACAAAAACGTTTTTTTTAGCGCCAAGTATGAAGCATGATGCAAAAAGGAAGTTAAAATTTTTTTGCCACCAAAGCTAACATAAGGAAATGACGTAACTCACGTCATAATAAGCGTGACTTTGCACCCAAACAACTTGTGTCCAGAAAGACGCAGGAAATGACAAAACTTACGTCACAGACGCAATTTCACGGCCAATTTTTTTTCGCGCCAAGGACGACGCCATAAAAAACGGCATTTTGCGTCCCCGCGAGCCTAGTTTGCCCACGAAAATTTGGAAACAAAGTCAAATTTGAAAGAACCTGGAACCCCAGGTAAGCAAAAAAATTATAAATAATCTTCCCAAACATAAATTCCATACTGAAACAGTCTGCAGAAAAGGGAAATATACAAAGACCTGACTCTTGGCAAACATAATCAAATACATATATTTAAAACTTTATAACATAAAGCGCCAAACATAGCTGAGAGTGTCTTAAAAAATGAAACATACTTACCAGAGACACCCATGCGCATATAGCAGACAGCCAAACCAGTACTGAAACATATCAGCAGAGGTAATGGTAGAGGAGTATAATGTTGAAAAGGGAGGCAAGGAATGAATCCCTGTGACCGATTACAAAGAGCCTTTGAAAGGATTTCCCATGGGTGAAACATGCAATACTCCCTTCACATCCCTCTGACAAGCACTGTACTCTGAGAGGAATTGGGCTTCAAAATGCTTAGAAGCGCCTTTCACAGAATAAAATCAAGCACAACTTGCTTCACCACCTCCACAGGGAGGCAAAGTTTGTAAAACTGTGGTATGTGTGTGGTGGGAGGTGTATTATTGGCATTTTGAGGTTTGAAAAACTTTGCCCCCTCCTGGTAGGAATGTATATACCATACGTCACTAGCTCATAGACTCTTGCCTCTTATATGAAAGAAATTGCAATACACACAGGTGCATTTCAGTTTTGAATAGATTTTTTTTTACTTTAGACATATGAATTAGAAAAAATGCTTCTAGTAAATGCTATAGATGTTTCAAGAGTGTACTTATGTATGCTTTGTGCACAATTTTAAACAAAGCATTTACCCAGAAAGCCTAAGGTGCTTGTACCACCTGGTGGTGATTTAATTTACATAATTGCTGACATGAAACAAGCCCCTTTGGTACTCTGAGCAGCTACAGTATTTAAAAGGAACATAGAACCATTTTTTCATTCATGATTCAGATATAACTTTTTTAAACAACTTTCCAATATACTTATTTTATCAAATTTGCTTCATTTTCTTTGTATCCTTTTTTAAGCAGCATAAATCCACTACTGGGAGCTAGCTGAACACAGGTAAACCAATGAAAAGAGGCCTATATATGCGGTCACCAATCAGCAACTAGATCCCTGTAGTGCATTGCTGCTCCTGAGCTTACCTATGTATACTTTTCAACAAAGGATACCAAAAAAAATAAGCAAATTAGATAACTGAGTAAACTGAAAATGTGTATAAATTGCATGCTCTACCTGAATCATGAAATAAATTTTTGGGGTTTTATGTCCCTTTAAAATGTTGGTGCACTGATAATATCTGGCATCAAATAATGGAAATCCAGCGAACCATCTTGAAAGCATAAACTTCTTTATTAGACATCAGGTACAAAACAATAAATCTACATAAAAAAGATAAAAATAGCAAGTGCCATCAGATCAAGCCGTAGCCGGTCTTACGCGTTTCGGCTAGAAATGCCTTAATCATAGACCATGCAGCTACATCCGGTGTTAACCCTTATATAGTCACAAAGAAATTAGTAATCAAGGATTAACAGCTGTTTATGGACATTGTGTGCTATTCAGACATGACAAAATGTATACATATATACAGACTGAAAGATACTATTCTAGTAACACTGGGGGATTAAATAATCATAATAAACCACTAGCTAAGGTAAAAAGTTCCATCTAGAATACGGACACTTCATAATTTAAATACAGGTTTAGATAAGTTAAGAAACATTAGTAACTGCTTATGCCTATAATTAGGATCCAGGGCGATAAACCTACTTATCCCTAGAATAGCACTGCTAACAGTACTTCGTAGCACATAAAAGGAAGGAAAGCCTTATTATATATTAGTTACCTCCTAGAATAAATTTAATTCTCCACTGCTAGTAATAGGCTTGCTAGCTTTATGTATAGTGTGGTCCCCAGTGCTAACATATTAAAGTACATATATGTTTATATACTAAACTGGTTCTAAACCGTAAAAAAGTGACCTAATGAACTAAATGCCTTCGCTATATGGAATGGTGTTAGCCAAGTTAGCCTCTATTAGTTGAATAATAAATGTTCTATACACCCTATCCACCAAGTGTGGCACTGTTTAGTGCACTTAGAAACAGAGAAAGAGAAGGAAAGAGAGAGAAAAAAAGAAAAAGAAAGAGAAAAAGACAAAGAGAAGGGAGAAAAAAGAAAAGAGAAAAGAATACTATGGTACTTTAGAACTGCCAATGATTAATTATATCCCCTGTGGCATTAAATCCTTGTGGACGTCTTGTCCGCAGGGTGAAAATCCAAAATGCCTCCCTGTGTAATAGTTTAGCAGTTCTATCTCCCCCTCGCTGAGTATTTCTGATGAATTCAATAACTTGCCATCTAAAAGTTTTGACCACTTTATGATGTATTGTTATGAAGTGATGGACCAGATCAGAGACATCTATATCTTTTTCGATATTGTTCAGGTGTTCTCTGATCCGGAACCTCACCTCACGGGTCGTACACCCCACATATTGTTTGTTACACTCAGTGCACTCTGCTACATATATAACATATGTGGTTCTACAGTTTGTGCAATTAGAGAGAAGAAACACCCTTTGTGTGACCCTGGACTGAAAACGATTGGTCACATATGTGTGGCTACAAGCAATACAGGCCGTGAAATGGCATTTAAAATGACCTTTTACTGAAAGCCAGCTACTCCCACTCATTTATGGTTTCTTAAGCACGCTGGGGGCTAAGATGTTACCAATGGTTCGACCTCTTTTAGGGACAAAATTGCAGCCCTCCTCCACAATGTTTTTGAGACTCTGATCACCCATAAGCACTGCAAAGTGTTTCTCTATAATACCACAAATTTCACTGAATTGTGGGCTAAAGGTAGTAGTGAAAGTAGGTCTGTTTAAATTAAAAGACTCATTCTGACTTAGGACTCATTCTTTAGGAGCATGCTGGACCGCTCCATTCTATTAACCTCTAGCTATATTTCAAAATGCTAACACTAAACAGTGATAACTTATTAGAAGTATTTTTGTCAATATATATATATATATATATATATATTATAAATATGTTCTATACACAGATGTAATTCATCTACGCGCATTTCACTTTTGACCAGAATGTCCCCTAAAGAGAGGATGACACAATATTAAAAGTAGGGGTTATTAGTTTTGCACAAAAA
Organism: Bombina bombina; assembly: GCF_027579735.1. Taxonomy (NCBI): domain Eukaryota; kingdom Metazoa; phylum Chordata; class Amphibia; order Anura; family Bombinatoridae; genus Bombina; species Bombina bombina. Next base: position 195,399,413 of record NC_069503.1, on the reverse strand, counting down.
CAAGTTGGTTGTAGTTGTTTATAAACATACAGGAGATACACACTCAAACTCCTAAAGATATATTTGTAATTCTAATTTAGGAACAGTTTAGTTTCATACTTTGAAACAAATTTGATATTACTATTTCACTAGTTGTCTAGAAATAAATTAGATTGAGTGGTATTTCTCTCTTGGCTTGAAATTATTCCCCCTGACTCAGGGTTGGATTTACAGCCCAGGTGCCTGTAGGCCCCACGCACACCCTGCTCATCGATGTGCTGGTGACCTTTAAGGGACATGAAACCTACACTTTTTCTTTCATGATTCAGATAGAGAATACAATTTTAAACAACTTTTCAATTTACTTCTATTATTTAATTTGCTTTCTTACCTTGTTATCCTTTGCTGAAAGGTCTATCTAGGCAAGCTTAGGAGCAGCAAAGAACCTAGGTTCTAGCTGCTGATTGGTGGTTGCATTTCTATACTGATTGTCATTGGTTCACCCATGTGTTCACTTAGAAACCAGTAGTGCATTGCTGCTCCTTCAACAAATGATACCAAGAGAATGAAACAAATTAGATAATAGAAGCAAATTAGAAAGTTGTTTAAAATTGTATTCTCTATCTGAATCATAAAATAAAAATTTGAGGTTTCATGACCCTTGAACAAAGATGGCACGGCCGTTAAATAAAAGCACTGTGACCATTTTTGTTAAGGTCGTTGCAAGCATTGCGCATGCGAAGCGAAGCCGAATTCCACACATGCGTAATACCCATGGCAACTTAAAGGGCCAGTATACACACAAAAAAATTTGGGCTAATTTAATAAAACGCCGCTCATGCACAGTGCTGTTATTAGTTAAGGTTGTCTGAAACATTTTTGGGATTTTATGTCCCTTTAACCAGTATTTTATGACCAGTATTTATAATAGTCCGAGACAGGCTCCCCTCTAAGGAGGGTGCCTGTAGGCGCATGACTACTCTGCCTTATTATAAATCTGGCTCTGCCCTGACTGGTTAACTGTAGTGACCACTTCGAGCCCTGCTAATACATACCTGAATAGTTAGTGAATGCCTTCAGGTCTTCAAGGCAGATCGGAATCTGTGCACCAGAAATCAAGACCTAAAGGCAAAAAGTTTTAAAACATTTTGTTTTGCTGTTAACATTTACACCATTTAAATGGTCAAATTTGACTACATATTTATTGTTTACATAAAAGTAGTGATTTAATTGATTTTGCTTATCTAGACTACTGTTCTATATTCTTTATTAGAATGTTTCTACACTTGACATATGGTCAGATGGTTATTTACAAATTCAGGAACATGTCTGAAGCCAATTAGGATCGCATGCACGAGCAATATTTGGAAGTGGAAAATACACCTCCTTTATTCAGTTTCTTAAAACAGTTCATTTGTTATTTTCCTTTTGAAGTTTTGAATAAGACTGATAGGGCCCCATAGACTAGAAACCCTTGCTATAGAGTAGAGTGGAGTTCTATTTAGAGTGCAAATGAGCAAAATACACTTATTTTTAAGTATATTATAAGCAGTGATCAAACAGAAAATACATTTGAGATCTACAAAATTAATTATATGGATGGATTAATCTTAGATTTTTGCTTCTTTGGAGTGTTTAGTGAACCTATAATTTATTTGCAGATATTTTTTATGGAGACTCTTCCAATAAAACAAAAGGCTGGTATTTGTAAAGGCGTACTGCAGCACAAATGTAGCATTCTAACCTAATGTTATTACATTAGTCTCAGTAAGATAATGTTAATACTGGATACATCAGTGAAATACATTAAAAGAGCAGTCTAGTCAAAATTAAACTTTTGTGATTCAGATAGGGCATGTAATTTTAAACAACTTTCCAATTTACATTTTGCTTTGTTCTCTTAGTATTCTTTTTTGAAAGCTAAACTTATGTAGGCTCAAATGCTAATTTTAAAAGTCCTTGAAGGTTGCCTCTTATCTCAGTGCATTTTGACAGTTTTTCACATTCAGACAGAGCTAGTTCATATGTGATATATATATATATAAAAAATATAACGTTGTACTTACTCCCGTGGAGTTATTTATGAGTCAGCACTGATTGGTTAAAATGCATGTCTGTCAAAAGAACTGCGATAAGGGGGTAGTCTGCAGAGGCTTAGATACAAGGTAATAATTAAGGTAAAAAGTATATTACTATAACCGTGTTGGTTATTGAAAACTAGGGAATGGGTAATAAAGGAATTGTCTATCTTTTTAAACAATAAACATTTTCAAGTAGACTGTCCCTTTAAAGGGCCATAATACCCACATTTTTAAACACTTGAAAGTGATGCAGCATAGCTGTAAAAAGCTGATTAGAAAATATCACCTGAACATCTCTATGTAAAAAAGAAATATATTTTACCTCAAAAGTTCCTCAGTAGCCACCTCCCATTGTAAAGGATTTCTAAGCAGCATTTTAGTGTGTCTGTCCTGGGACAACTGAAAGGATGAGCTTCGTGCACTCTCATATTATTTCACCAATCAGGTAAAGGAAGCTTACTATGAAATCTCATGAGAGTTAAGTCAAATCTCATGAGATCACAGTAAGAGTTCATGACCTCAGCACTGCTGATGCTGATTGGCTGCTGTTCATTTCTTAATTTTTTTAATTTTCTTACCTGCAGCTGGGAACAGCTGAGTATAACTTTTTTACACTGAACTTACTCTGCTGAGCTGAGGAAATTGTGAGGTAAAATATCTTCCTTTTTTACATAGAGATGCTCAGGTGATATTTTCCTGTCAGCTTTTTACAGTTATACTGCATCAGTTTCAAGTGATTTAGCATATGAGTATTATGTCCCTTTAACTATCTTCCTCAACAGGATGATAAGAAATCAAAAATACCAACTTTTGTTAGGATGTATTTTCTTGTGAGCGATAAAATACATTTTTCTCTTAAATAACCCGTTACTGGGAAATATTTGAAAGATTACAGATAGCATTTCTCTATTTTATTGAATATAAATGAGCTATTTTTTGTAAATACCAACAAAAGGTAACACAATAACATGCTCTAACAATAACCCCACTGGGGATGTGGATTTAGTTGTCAGTGATAAAGTTTGCCTTTGCATAAACATCCACTGAACAGTACTGAAATAAATCCAACAGGAAATATACCTGTATTTCTTGCTGATCAAACATCCTAAGCCATTCTAAGTTGACCACATTTGCAAGCCCTTGCCTGAATGCTAGGCAGTGCTGTCTGATCTGCTTGTTTAGCCTATAGTCCGCTACAAGATGGATGTACGCGATCCTGTTAGCGCTTGTTACAGGAATATCTTTTCCACCCAGCTTCAATTCTACCACCTGCATAAATGAGAAAACAGAAGTGCTCTTTCAATAAGAAACAGTCCAGGTGCAAAAATATAAAAGTTTACGGAATACATTTGAATGGGTATAAGGGGAATGAAAATTGTTACTTGCAAAGAAAGGAAATCTATTGTGCTTATTTAATTCATTACATTTGCTGTAATATTTGCATTTTTTTTTATCAACATCATGCTAAACCTTTTCATATGACGGGTCACATTTGATTTTTTTCCTCACTTGGATGGATGGTGAGCAAATTTTAGAAATAGTACTGCTCAAAGCAAATATGATAGTCAGATAGACATATAGAGAGCCAGTTAGGCAGGTAAATATCAATATAGCTAGATGTCTACAATTGTCAACTTGGTACAAGGAAGTACTTTTGTTACTGCACAGATTCAGACAAACATTTACAAGATCTCACCCAACTGTCTGTCTTTTGCATGTCAGCTCTTACAAGATCAACTCCTCAGTCAGACACATACAATATACAGCGTGGAGAAGTGGAAGTCTATAGAGTCTGGGCCTTATGTAGCCTGCACCCTAAATACCACATGTGCTGGACTGTATGTTCCTTTGGGATCACTTGTGACTTCTAACAATCCGTGCACGGCCAAAATGTTTTTTTTTTACCCTGTTGTGGATAATTGTTTGGAGGCAATTTGTAATTTTTAGACACACCAGTAGGGGGCTCCAAGTGGTTTTAACAAAAGAATAAACCCGATGAAGGGGTTAATGATTTGATGTAAATTTGTACTGCCCCCCCACATGGTATAAATATGTGTATGTTAAATGATAGTGAAAAAGCATGACTAAGGGAGTAATACCAAAACACTCTGTTATGTACTTTTTATACTAATAAAATGTATTGTTGAAGTGCTGCTCTGCCTTTCTGTGATTCTGGATTGGAGGAATATTGGCAGTAAGTCCCGTTAGCCTGCACCCTCAATACCACGCGTGCTGAACTGTATGTTTCCTTTGCATTATAAACTATATTAACTTTGGTTTGGTATTCATAGCTGAGTGAATGTGGTTTGTAGAAATTCATATACTATATTTACTGTGGCAATGATCTGTGTGTCACACTGTCAGCTAACACTAGGTGGTACAATCAGTTCTTACATGGGAATTTGTTATATTGCAGGGCCTAGCTATACATTACATATTTTTAAACCGTAAATATACTTAACCCTAGTAATTACCATAATATCTATGAAGTCAAATAGAAATGATGTTTTAAAATGAATTATGAATCAAGGAATAATAATTAAAAAAAATCCAAACGGCCTACTACCCTATAAAGGTCATTTTTTGTTACCTCCACCCTAGTCAGCCAGTTAGCATACTGCTTTTATCATTTGAAAGAGCAATAAATGGGTTACAAAGGGTCAGCTATAATTAAAACTTTAAATACATTACATTACATTTGTGGACAAGATGAATTTTAAGACATGATCTTAAATTAATTCACCTGTAACTCCAAATATGTTCTTGAATTTCTATAGCACAAACCTCAAAACCAGTTACTTTCACTGCTACAGAGGGTGGTGATTCAATCTTCTAAATAGCTTAGAGTGACCTCTAAATAAAATCCTATATCTCAAAGGTTTCTTAGAATTTGAGAATTTAATAAACACTTTTACCAAAGCATTACGTTACTACAAGACCACTGTGCAATACAATTTGATTTGAAAAGGGTGAGTCTGGGTCGGCCTTGATACAAAATCAATTTACAAAGAAACTAATTTGAAACAATACAAATACTATATATTTTTTTTTAGCAACTGGAAGATTAAAGGGAAAGGTCAAAATTAAACTTTCTCCAACATAGGTGTGTCCGGTCCACGGCGTCATCCTTACTGGTGAGATATTCTCTTCCCCAACAGGAAATGGCAAAGAGCCCAGCAAAGCTGGTCACATGATCCCTCCTAGGCTCCGCCTTCCCCAGTCATTCTCTTTGCCGTTGCACAGGCAACATCTCCACGGAGATGGCTAAGAGTTTTTTGGTGTTTAAATGTAGTTTTTATTCTTCAATCAAGAGTTTGTTATTTTAAAATAGTGCTGGTATGTACTATTTACTCTGAAACAGAAAAGAGATGAAGATTTCTGTTTGTAAGAGGAAAATGATTTTAGCAACCGTTACTAAAATCGATGGCTGTTTCCACACAGGACTGTTGAGATGAATTAACTTCAGTTGGGGGAAACAGTGAGCAGACTTTTGCTGCTTGAGGTATGACACATTTCTAACAAGACTTGGTAATGCTGGAAGCTGTCATTTTCCCTATGGGATCCGGTAAGCCATTTTCTTAGTTTTAAATATAAGAATAAAGGGCTTCACAAGGGCTTTAAAGACTGGTAGACATTTTTCTGGGCTAAAACGATTACTTTATAAGCATATTTAATGGTTTATAACTTTGAAGAGTTATTTTAATCTTGGAAATTCTGTTAAAAAAACGGCAGGCACTGTATTGGACACCTTTTTCACTGGAGGCCTTTTCTAGTCATAGGCAGAGCCTCATTTTCGCGCCACTAATGCGCAGTTGTTTTTGAGAAGCAAGGCATGCAGATGCATGTGTGAGGAGCTCAGATCCACTGAAAAAGCTTATTGAAGGCGTCATTTGGTATCGTATTCCCCTCTGGGCTTGGTTGGGTCTCAGCAAAGCAGATACCAGGGACTGTATAGGGGTTAAATGTAAAAACGGCTCCGGTTCCGTTATTTTAAGAGTTAAAGCTTTCAAATTTGGTGTGCAATACTTTTAAGGCTTTAAGACACTGTGGTGAAATTTTGGTGAATTTTGAACAATTCCTTCATACTTTTGCACATATTCAGTAATAAAGTGTGTTCAGTTTAAAATTTAAAGTGACAGTAACGGTTTTATTTTAAAACGTTTTTTGTGCTTTGTTATCAAGTTTATGCCTATTAACATGTCTGAACCATCAGATAGACGATGTTCTGTATGTTCGGAAGCCAAGGTTCCTCTCCATTTAAATATATGTGATGAATGTGACAAACAAAGTAGGGACAATGATGCCACTGATAATAATGTTGCCCAAAATGATTCCTTAAGTGAGGGGAGTAAGCATGGTACTGCATCATCTCCTTCTATGTCTACACCAGTCTTGCCCACTCAGGAGGTCCCTAGTTCATCTAGTGCGCCAATCCTCCTTACTATGCAACAATTAACGGCTGTAATGGATAATTCTATTAAAAACATTTTAGCCAAAATGCCCACTTATCAGCGAAAGCGCGACTGCTCTGTTTTAGATACTGAAGAGCATGAGGACGCTGATGATAATGGTTCTGACATGCCCTTACACCAGTCTGAAGGGGCCAGGGAGGTTTTGTCTGAGGGAGAAATTTCAGATTCAGGAAAAATTTCTCAACAAGCTAAACCTGACGTTATTACATTCAAATTTAAATTGGAACATCTCTGCGCTCTGCTTAAGGAGGTGTTATCTACTCTGGATGATTGTGACAATTTGGTCATTCCAGAGAAATTATGTAAGATGGACAAGTTCCTAGAGGTCCCGGTGCCCCCCGAAGCTTTTCCTATACCCAAGCGGGTGGCGGACATTGTAAATAAAGAATGGGAAAGGCCCGGCATACTTTTTGTCCCTCCCCCTATATTTAAGAAATTATTTCCTATGGTCGACCCCAGGAAGGACTTATGGCAGACAGTCCCCAAGGTCGAGGGGGCGGTTTCTACTCTAAACAAACGCACTACTATCCCTATAGAAGATAGTTGTGCTTTCAAAGATCCTATGGATAAAAAATTAGAGGGTTTGCTTAAAAAGATGTTTGTTCAGCAAGGTTACCTTCTACAACCAATTTCATGCATTGTTCCTGTCACTACAGCAGCGTGTTTCTGGTTCGAAGAACTAGAAAAGTCGCTCAATAAAGCATCTTCTTATGAGGAGGTTATGGACAGAGTTCAAGCACTTAAATTGGCTAACTCTTTTACCTTAGACGCCACTTTGCAATTAGCTAGATTAGCGGCGAAAAATTCAGGTTTTGCTATTGTGGCGCGCAGAGCGCTTTGGCTAAAGTCTTGGTCAGCGGATGTGTCCTCCAAGAACAAATTGCTTAACATCCCTTTCAAGGGGAAAACGCTGTTTGGCCCTGACTTGAAAGAGATTATTTCAGACATCACTGGGGGAAAGGGCCACGCCCCTCCTCAGGATAGGTCTTTTAAGGCTAAAAATAAAACAAATTTTCGTCCCTTTCGTAGAAACGGACCAGCCTCAAATTCTACATCCTCTAAGCAAGAGGGTAATTCTTCTCAAACCAAGCCAGCCTGGAGACCGATGCAAGGCTGGAACAAAGGTAAGCAGGCCAAGAAGCCTGCTACCGCTACTAAGACAGCATGAGATGCTGGCCCCCGATCCGGGACCGGATCTGGTGGGGGGCAGACTCTCTCTCTTCGCTCAGGCTTGGGCAAGAGATGTTCAGGATCCTTGGGCGCTAGAAATAGTTTCTCAAGGTTATCTCCTGGAATTCAAGGAACTACCCCCAAGGGGAAGGTTCCACAGATCTCAATTGTCTTCAGACCAAATAAAAAGACAGGCATTCTTACATTGTGTAGAAGACCTGTTAAAAATGGGAGTGATTCATCCTGTTCCATTAGGAGAACAAGGGATGGGGTTTTACTCCAATCTGTTCATAGTTCCCAAAAAAGAAGGAACATTCAGGCCAATTTTGGATCTCAAGATCCTAAACAAATTTCTCAGGGTTCCATCGTTCAAAATGGAAACCATTCGGACAATTCTTCCTACCATCCAGGAAGGTCAATTCATGACCACGGTGGATTTAAAGGATGCGTATCTACATATTCCTATCCACAAGGAACATCATCGGTTCCTAAGGTTCGCCTTTCTGGACAAGCATTACCAGTTTGTGGCACTTCCATTCGGATTAGCCACTGCTCCAAGAATTTTCACAAAGGTACTAGGGTCCCTTCTAGCGGTGCTAAGGCCAAGGGGCATTGCAGTAGTACCTTACTTGGACGACATACTGATTCAAGCGTCGTCTCTGCCACAAGCAAAGGCTCATACGGACATTGTCCTAGCCTTTCTCAGATGTCACGGGTGGAAAGTGAACGTAGAAAAAAGTTCTCTATTCCCGTCAACAAGAGTTCCCTTCTTGGGAACAATAATAGACTCCTTAGAAATGAAGATTTTTCTGACAGAGGCCAGAAAATCAAAACTTCTAAGCTCTTGTCAAGTACTTCATTCTGTTCTTCTTCCTTCCATAGCGCAGTGCATGGAAGTAATAGGTTTGATGGTTGCGGCAATGGACATAGTTCCTTTTGCGCGAATTCATCTAAGACCATTACAACTGTGCATGCTCAGACAGTGGAATGGGGATTATACAGACTTGTCCCCGACGATCCAAGTAGATCAGAGGACCAGAGATTCACTCCGTTGGTGGCTGACCCTGGACAACCTGTCTCAAGGGATGAGCTTCCGCTGACCAGAGTGGGTCATTGTCACGACCGACGCCAGTCTGGTGGGCTGGGGCGCGGTCTGGAAACCCCTGAAAGCTCAGGGTCTATGGTCTCGGGAAGAATCTCTTCTCCCGATAAACATTCTGGAACTGAGAGCGATATTCAATGTTCTCAAGGCTTGGCCTCAACTAGCAAAGGCCAAATTCATAAGGTTTCAATCAGACAACATGACGACTGTTGCATATATCAACCATCAGGGGGGAACAAGGAGTTCCCTGGCGATGGAAGAAGTGACCAAAGTAATTCAATGGGCGGAGATTCACTCCTGCCACTTGTCTGCAATCCACATCCCAGGAGTGGAAAATTGGGAAGCGGATTTTCTGAGTTGTCAGACATTTCATCCGGGGGAATGGGAACTCCATCCGGAAATCTTTGCCCACATAACTCAATTATGGGGCATTCCAGACATGGAAGGTTCCTTGCTACGGGTCCAGATCCAGGGATCCCAAGGCGACTCTAGTAGATGCACTAGTAGCGCCCTGGACCTTCAACCTAGCTTATGTATTCCCACCGTTTCCTCTCATTCCCAGGCTGGTAGCCAGGATCAATCAGGAGAGGGCTTCGGTGATCTTGATAGCTCCTGCGTGGCCACGCAGAACTTGGTATGCAGACCTGGTGAATATGTCATCGGCTCCACCATGGAAGCTACCTTTGAGACGGGACCTTCTTGTTCAAGGTCCGTTCGAACATCCGAATCTGGCCTCACTCCAACTGACTGCTTGGAGATTGAACGCTTGATTTTATCAAAGCGTGGGTTCTCAGATTCTGTCATTGATACTCTTATTCAGGATAGAAAGCCTGTAACTAGAAAAATTTACCATAAAGTATGGAAAAAATATATCTGTTGGTGCGAATCGAAAGGATTCCCATGGAACAAGATAAAAATTCCTAAGATTCTATTCTTTCTACAAGAGGGTTTGGAGAAAGGATTATCTGCAAGTTCTTTGAAGGGACAGATTTCTGCTTTATCTGTTTTACTTCACAAAAAGCTGGCGGCTGTGCCAGATGTTCAAGCTTTTGTTCAGGCTCTGGTTAGAATCAAGCCTGTTTACAAACCTTTGACTCCTCCTTGGAGTCTCAATTTAGTTCTTTCAGTTCTTCAAGGGGTTCCGTTTGAACCCTTACATTCCGTAGATATTAAGTTATTATCTTGGAAAGTTTTGTTTTTGGTTGCAATTTCTTCTGCTAGAAGAGTTTCTGAGTTATCTGCTCTGCAGTGTTCTCCTCCTTATCTGGTGTTCCATGCAGATAAGGTGGTTTTGCGTACTAAACCTGGTTTTCTTCCGAAAGTTGTTTCTAACAAAAATATTAACCAGGAGATAGTTGTGCCTTCTTTGTGTCCGAATCCAGTTTCAAAGAAGGAACGTTTGTTGCACAATTTGGATGTAGTTCGTGCTCTAAAATTCTATTTAGAGGCTACAAAGGATTTCAGACAAACATCTTCCTTGTTTGTTGTTTATTCGGGTAAAAGGAGAGGTCAAAAAGCAACTTCTACCTCTCTCTCCTTTTGGCTTAAAAGCATCATCCGATTGGCTTATGAGACTGCCGGACGGCAGCCTCCTGAAAGAATCACAGCTCATTCCACTAGGGCTGTGGCTTCCACATGGGCCTTCAAGAACGAGGCTTCTGTTGATCAGATATGTAAGGCAGCGACTTGGTCTTCACTGCACGCTTTTACCAAATTTTACAAATTTGATACTTTTGCTTCTTCTGAGGCTATTTTTGGGAGAAAGGTTTTGCAAGCCGTGGTGCCTTCCATCTAGGTGACCTGATTTGCTCCCTCCCATCATCCGTGTCCTAAAGCTTTGGTATTGGTTCCCACAAGTAAGGATGACGCCGTGGACCGGACACACCTATGTTGGAGAAAACAGAATTTATGCTTCCCTGATAAATTACTTTCTCCAACGGTGTGTCCGGTCCACGGCCCGCCCTGGTTTTTTAATCAGGTCTGATGAATTATTTTCTCTAACTACAGTCACCACGGTATCATATGATTTCTCCTATGCATATTCCTCCTTTACGTCGGTCGAATGACTGGGGAAGGCGGAGCCTAGGAGGGATCATGTGACCAGCTTTGCTGGGCTCTTTGCCATTTCCTGTTGGGGAAGAGAATATCCCACAAGTAAGGATGACGCCGTGGACCGGACACACCGTTGGAGAAAGTAATTTATCAGGTAAGCATAAATTCTGTTTTCATGATTCAGATAGAGCAGGCAATTTTAAGCAACTTTCCAATTTATTTATTTAATCTAATTTGCTTGAATCTCTTTTTATCCTTTGTTGAAAAGCATATAACTAAGTAAGCTTAGGCGCAGCAATGCATTACTGGGAGCTAGCTGCTGATTGATGGCTGCACATATATGCCTTGTTATAGGCTTACGTGATGTGTTCAGCTAGCTACCAGTAGTGCGTTGGTGCACCTTCAACAAAGGATACCAAAAGAGTGAAACAAATTTGGTAATAGAGGTAAATTTGGAAGTCATTTAAAATGTTCTGCTCTATCTGGATCATGAAAGAAACATCTTGGGTTTCATGTCACTTTAATAATAAAGCTGTCCATTTAAAGATATGGGAAAGAAAGAAGCTCTGTCTGCAAGATATACTAAATGCTGCTTGCAAGAACTGGCATAATGTGTTGAACAAATTAAATTAATAGTTTATTACATTAGACTTCTACAGTTGTTCACTAATAAAACCAAGATTAAGATCCAGCATTCTGATATAAGAGCCATAAACTAAGCCAGGCAGAAGAATGATCTATCTCCCCCAAACCCACTTGTTATTTTACGTCACACAAAGAAGCAGATAAACTGAAGGAAAGACATGCCAATCTGAACCTCAGAAAAGACATAACTATAACAAATTCTTGAGATTCACTGAAGCTGGCACAATACTCTGAAATGATTCCAGGCTGAAGTATATCTTTAGACCAGGGGTTAGCAGCCTTTGGCCCCCAGATATTTCCCAGTCTTTAGGCTGTCTGAGCATCATGGAAAATGTAGTTACAAAAGATCTGAGGGCCCAAGATTGCTGACCCCTGCTTTAGACTAATCCCAATTAAGAGAACCCCTCACATGATGAGAAAGATAGATCCTTTTAAACAGAATTCTGAGTTGTGGCTTTGTTGAAATATGAAGTCTATCTGTTCAAGTCTTACATACAACCAAGCAAAGAGAATAATCTCCAGAACTGTAGCCATCAAACCTATGTGTATGGAACCACTTAAAAGGGATATGAAACCCAAAATGTTCTTTTGTGATTCAGACAGAGCATACAATTTAAAAAAAAAAGCTTACAATTTACTACTATTATTAAACGTGCTTTGTTCCCATGGTATCTTTTGTTGAAGAGATACCTAGGTAGGTGTCTGAAGCACTACATGGCAAAAATAGTGCTCTTGCAGATAGATAACACTATTCCAAATCTGCTGCCATACAGTGCTCCAGAAATGAGCACGCTCCTGAACTTACCTCCCCTGAATTTCAACAAATGATACCAAAAGAATGATGAAAATTTGATAATAAAAGTATATTAGAAAGTTGTTTAAATTGCATGCTCTATATGAATCATGCGTGTAAAATTGTGGGTATCATGTCCCTTTAAGCAAACAAATTATGGACATGAAATACCTAAAGGGTGAATAGTCTCTAAGTTCTTCTTGTAGGAGGAAACCAATATATATATATATATATATATATATATATATATATATATATATATATATATATATATATATATATATATATATATATATATATATATATATATATATATATATATATAATAATAATAATAATAATTATATATATATATATATAATAATAATATATATATATATATATAATAATAATAATAATAATATATATATATATAATAATAATATATACATAATAATAATAATAATAATATATACATAATAATAATAATAATAATAATAATAATATATGTATTATAATAATAATAATAATAATATATGTATTATAATAATAATAATAATAATATATGTATTATAATAATAATAATAATAATAATAATATATGTATAATAATAATATTAATATATGTATAATAATAATAAATGTATAATAATAATATTAATATATGTATAATAATAATAATAATATATGTATAATAATAATATTAATATATGTATAATAATATTAATATATGTATAATAATAATATTAATATATGTATAATAATAATAATAATATATGTATAATAATAATAATAATAATATATGTATAATAATAATATTAATATATGTATAATAATAATATATGTATAATAATAATATATGTATAATAATAATATATGTATAATAATAGAAATAATATATAATATATGTGTAATAATAATAATATATGTATAATAATAGAAATAATATATAATATATGTGTAATAATAATAATATATGTATAATAATAATAATAATAATAATAATAATGATATATATGTATGTCTTGTCTTGAAAGACATTGGGGAAAAAAACAAAATTTATGCTTACCTGATAAATTTCTTTCTCTTGTGGTGTATCCAGTCCACGGGTTCATCCATTACTTGTGGGATATTCTCCTTCCCAACAGGAAGTTGCAAGAGGACACCCACAGCAGAGCTGTCTATATAGCTCCTCCCCTAACTCCCACCTCCAGTCATTCGACCGAAGACAAGTAAGAAAAAGGAGAAACTATAGGGTGAAGTGGTGACTGTAGTTTAAAAAATAAAAACACCTGCCTGAAAGTGACAGGGCGGGCCGTAGACTGGATACACCACAAGAGAAAGAAATTTATCAGGTAAGCATAAATTTTGTTTTCTCTTGTAAGGTGTATCCAGTCCACGGGTTCATCCATTACTTGTGGGATACCAATACCAAAGCTTTAGGACACGGATGAAGGGAGGGACAAGGCAGGCACTTAAACGGAAGGCACCACTGCCTGTAAGACCTTTCTCCCAAAAAACATAATTTATGCTTACCTGATAAATTTATTTCTCTTGTAGTGTATCCAGTCCACGGATCATCCATTACTTGTGGGATATTCTCCTTCCCAACAGGAAGTTGCAAGAGGATCACCCACAGCAGAGCTGCTATATAGCTCCTCCCCTCACTGCCATATCCAGTCATTCGACCGAAACAAGACGAGAAAGGAGAAACCATAGGGTGCAGTGGTGACTGTAGTTTAATTAAAATTTAGACCTGCCTTAAAAGGACAGGGCGGGCCGTGGACTGGATACACTACAAGAGAAATAAATTTATCAGGTAAGCATAAATTATGTTTTCTCTTGTTAAGTGTATCCAGTCCACGGATCATCCATTACTTGTGGGATACCAATACCAAAGCTAAAGTACACGGATGATGGGAGGGACAAGGCAGGAACTTAAACGGAAGGAACCACTGCCTGTAGAACCTTTCTCCCAAAAACAGCCTCCGAAGAAGCAAAAGTGTCAAATTTGTAAAATTTTGAAAAGGTGTGAAGCGAAGACCAAGTCACAGCCTTGCAAATCTGTTCAACAGAGGCCTCATTTTTAAAGGCCCAGGTGGAAGCCACAGCTCTAGTAGAATGAGCTGTAATCCTTTCAGGGGGCTGCTGTCCAGCAGTCTCATAGGCTAAGCGTATTATGCTCCGAAGCCAAAAGGAGAGAGAGGTTGTCGAAGCATTTTTACCTCTCCTCTGTCCAGAGTAAACGACAAACAGGGCAGATGTTTGACGAAAATCTTTAGTAGCCTGTAAGTAAAACTTCAAGGCACGGACTACGTCCAGATTATGCAAAAGACGTTCCTTCTTTGAAGAAGGATTAGGACACAATGATGGAACAACAATCTCTTGATTGATATTCCTGTTAGAAACCACCTTAGGTAAAAACCCAGGTTTGGTACGCAGAACTACCTTGTCTGAATGAAAAATCAGATAAGGAGAATCACAATGTAAGGCAGATAACTCAGAGACTCTTCGAGCCGAGGAAATAGCCATCAAAAACAGAACTTTCCAAGATAAAAGTTTAATATCAATGGAATGAAGGGGTTCAAACGGAACTCCCTGAAGAACTTTAAGAACCAAGTTTAAGCTCCACGGGGGAGCAACAGTTTTAAACACAGGCTTAATCCTAACCAAAGCCTAACAAAATGCCTGGACGTCTGGAACTTCTGCCAGATGCTTGTGCAAAAGAATAGACAGAGCAGAGATCTGTCCTTTCAAAGAACTAGCTGATATGCCTTTGTCCAAACCCTCTTGGAGAAAGGACAATATCCTAGGAATCCTAACCTTACTCCATGAGTAACTCTTGGATTCACACCAATAAAGATATTTACGCTATATCTTATGGTAGATTTTCCTGTTGACAGGCTTCCGAGCCTGTATTAAGGTATCAATGACTGAGTCGGAGAAGCCACGCCTTGATAGAATCAAGCGTTCAATCTCCATGCAGTCAGTCTCAGAGAAATTAGATTTGGATGATTGAAAGGACCTTGTATTAGAAGGTCCTGCCTCAGAGGCAGAGTCCATGGTGGAAGAGATGACATGTCCACTAGGTCTGCATACCAGGTCCTGCGTGGCCACTCAGGCGCTATCAGAATCACCGATGCTCTCTCCTGTTTGATTTTGGCAATCAGTCGAGGGAGCAGAGGAAACGGTGGAAACATATAGGCCAGGTTGAAGAACCAAGGAGCTGCTAGAGCATCTATCAGCATTGCTCCCGGGTCCCTGGACCTGGATCCGTAACAAGGAAGCTTGGCGTTCTGGCGAGACGCCATGAGATCCAGTTCTGGTTTGCCCCAATGATGGACCAGTTGAGCAAACACCTCCGGATGGAGTTCCCACTCCCCCGGATGAAAAGTCTGACGACTTAGAAAATCCGCCTCCCAGTTCTCTACGCCTGGGATGTGGATTGCTGGCAGGTGGCAAGAGTGAGACTCTGCCCAGCGAATTATCTTTGAGACTTCTAACATCGCTAGGGAACTCCTGGTTCCCCCTTGATGGTTGATGTAAGCCACAGTCGTGATGTTGTCCGACTGAAATCTGATGAACCTCAGTGTTAATAACTGAGGCCAAGCTAGAAGAGCATTGAATATTGCTTTTAACTCCAGAATATTTATTGGGAGGAGTTTCTCCTCCTGAGTCCACGATCCCTGAGCCTTCAGGGAGTTCCAGACTGCGCCCCAACCTAGAAGGCTGGCATCTGTTGTTACAATCGTCCAATCTGGCCTGCGAAAGGTCATACCCTTGGACAGATGGACCCGAGAAAGCCACCAGAGAAGAGAATCTCTGGTCTCTTGATCCAGATTTAGTAGAGGGGACAAATCTGAGTAATCCCCATTCCACTGACTTAGCATGCATAATTGCAGCGGTCTGAGATGCAGGCGCGCAAATGGCACTAAGTCCATTGCCGCTACCATTAAGCCGATTACTTCCATGCACTGAGCCACTGACGGGCGTGGAATGGAAGGAAGGAAACGGCAAGCATTTAGAAGTTTTGATAACCTAGGAAGGAGACTCTTGTGAGTGGTGATAGAGAACTCTTTTCCACGTTCACTTTCCACCCATGCGACCTCAGAAATGCCAGTAACTATCTCTGTATGAGACTTGGAAATTTGAAAGCTTGACGCCTGTATCAGGATGTCGTCTAGATACGGAGCCACCGCTATGCCTCGCGGTCTTAGTGAGCCCAGAACCTTTGTAAAAATTCTTGGGGCAGTGGCCAACCCGAAGGGAAGAGCTACAAATTGGTAATGCCTATCTAGAAAGGCAAACCTTAGGAACCGATGATGATCTTTGTGAATCGGTATGTGAAGGTAGGCATCCTTTAAGTCCACTGTGGTCATGTACTGACCCTCTTGGATCATGGGTAGGATGGTCCGAATAGTTTCCATTTTGAATGATGGAACTCTGAGGAATTTGTTTAAGATCTTTAGATCCAAGATTGGTCTGAAGGTTCCCTCTTTCTTGGGAACCACAAACAGATTTGAATAAAATCCCTGTCCTTGTTCCGTCCTCGGAACTGGATGGATCACTCCCATTACTAGAAGGTCTTGCACACAGCTTAGGAATGCCTCTTTCTTTATCTGGTTTGCTGATAACCTTGAAAGATGAAATCTCCCTTGTGGAGGAGAAGCTTTGAAGTCCAGAAGATATCCCTGAGATATGATCTCCAACGCCCAGGGATCCTGAACATCTCTTGCCCACGCCTGGGCGAAGAGAGAAAGTCTGTCCCCCACTAGATCCGTTTCCGGATAGGGGGCCGTTCCTTCATGCTGTCTTGGGGGCAGCAGCAGGCTTTCTGGCCTGCTTGCCCTTGTTCCAGGACTGGTTAGGTTTCCAGGCCTGTCTGGAATGAGCAACAGTTCCCTCTTGTTTTGAAGCGGAGGAAGTTGATGCTGCTCCTGCCTTGAAATTTCGAAAGGCACGAAAATTAGACTGTTTGGCCTTTGATTTGGCCCTGTCCTGAGGAAGGGTATGACCCTTGCCTCCAGTAATGTCAGCAATAATTTCCTTCAAGCCAGGCCCGAATAAGGTCTGCCCCTTGAAAGGAATGTTGAGTAATTTAGACTTTGAAGTCACGTCAGCTGACCAGGATTTAAGCCATAGCGCCCTACGCGCCTGGATGGCGAATGCGGAATTCTTAGCCGTTAGTTTAGTCAAATGAACAATGGCATCAGAAACAAATGAGTTAGCTAGCATAAGCGTTCTAAGCTTGTCAATAATTTCATTCAATGGAGCTGTCTGGATGGCCTCTTCCAGGGCCTCAAACCAGAATTCCGCCGCAGCAGTGACAGGCGCAATGCATGCAAGGGGCTGTAAAATAAAACCTTGTTGAATAAACATTTTCTTAAGGTAACCCTCCAATTTTTTATCCATTGGATCTGAAAAAGCACAACTGTCCTCAACCGGGATAGTGGTACGCTTTGCTAAAGTAGAAACTGCTCCCTCCACCTTAGGGACCGTCTGCCATAAGTCCCGTGTAGTGGCGTCTATTGGAAACATTTTTCTAAATATAGGAGGTGGGGAAAAGGGCACACCAGGTCTATCCCACTCCTTGCTAATAATTTCTGTAAGCCTTTTAGGTATAGGAAAAATGTCAGTACACACCGGAACCGCATAGTATCTATCCAGCCTACACAATTTCTCTGGAATTGCAACTGTGTTACAGTCATTCAGAGCAGCTAATACCTCCCCAAGCAATACACGGAGGTTCTCAAACTTAAATTTAAAATTAGAAATCTCTGAATCAGGTTTCCCCGAGTCAGAGATGTCACCCACAGACTGAAGCTCTCCGTCCTCATGTTCTGCATACTGTGACGCAGTATCAGACATGGCTCTAACAGCATTTGCGCGCTCTGTATCTCTCCTAACCCCAGAGCTATCGTGCTTGCCTCTTAATTCAGGCAATCTAGATAACACCTCTGAGAGGGTATTATTCATGATTGCAGCCATGTCCTGCAAGGTAATCGCTATGGGCGTCCCTGATGTAATTGGCACCATATTAGCGTGCGTCCCCTGAGCGGGAGGCAATGGGTCTGACACGTGGGGAGAGTTAGTCGGCATAACTTCCCCTCGACAGAACCCTCTGGTGATAATTCTTTTATAGATAAAGACTGATCTTTACTGTTTAAGGTGAAATCAATACATTTAGTACACATTCTCCTATGGGGCTCCACCATGGCTTTCAAACATAATGAACAAGTAGGTTGCTCTGTGTCAGACATGTTTAAACAGACTAGCAATGAGACTAGCAAGCTTGGAAAACACTTTAAAACAAGTTTACAAGCAATATAAAAAACGTTACTGCGCCTTTAAGAAACACAAATTTTCCCAAATTTTGAAATAACAGTGAAAAAATGCAGTTACACTAACGAAATTTTTACAGTGTATGTAATAAGTTAGCAGAGCATTGCACCCACTTGCAAATGGATGATTAACCCCTTAACGGAATAACAAATGACAAAAACGTTTTTTAAACAGTCACAACAACTGCCACAGCTCTACTGTGGCTTTTTACCTCCCTCAATACGACTTTTGAAGCCTTTTGAGCCCTTCAGAGAAGTCCTGGATCATGCAGGAAGAAGCTGGATGTCTGTGTCTGTAATTTTTGCTGTGCAAAAAAACGCCAAAATAGGCCCCTCCCACTCATATTACAACAGTGGGAAGCCTCAGGGAACTGTTTCTAGGCAAAATTCAAGCCAGCCATGTGGAAAAAAACTAGGCCCCAATAAGTTTTATCACCAAACATATGTAAAAAACAATTAAACATGCCAGAAAACGTTTTAAAATACACTTTTATAAGAGTATGTATCTCTATTAATAAGCCTGATACCAGTCGCTATCACTGCATTTAAGGCTTTACTTACATTACTTCGGTATCAGCAGCATTTTCTAGCAAATTCCATCCCTAGAAAAATATTTTAACTGCACATACCTTATTGCAGGAAAACCTGTACGCTATTCCCCCTCTGAAGTTACCTCACTCCTCAGAATATGTGAGAACAGCAAAGGATCTTAGTTACTTCTGCTAAGATCATAGAAAACGCAGGCAGATTCTTCTTCTAAATACTGCCTGAGATAAACAGTACACTCCGGTACCATTTAAAAATAACAAACTTTTGATTGAAGAAATAAACTAAGTATAAAACACCACAGTCCTCTTACGACCTCCATCTTAGATGAGAGTTGCAAGAGAATGACTGGATATGGCAGTGAGGGGAGGAGCTATATAGCAGCTCTGCTGTGGGTGATCCTCTTTTAACTTCCTGTTGGGAAGGAGAATATCCCACAAGTAATGGATGATCCGTGGACTGGATACACTTAACAAGAGAAATAGCCTCCGAGGAAGCAAAAGTATTACATTTGTAGAATTTAGAAAAAGTATGAAGCGAAGACCAAGTCGCCGCCTTACAAATCAGTTCAACAGAGGCCTCATGTTTAAAAGCCCATGTGGAAGCTACCGCTCTAGTAGAATAAGCTGTAATTCTTTAAGGAGGCTGCTGGCCAGCAGTCTCATAAGCTAAACGGATTATGCTTCTCAGACAAAAAGAAAGAGAAGTTGCCGAAGCCTTTTGGCCTCTCCTCTTTCCAGAGTAGACAACAAACAATGCAGATGTTTGACGGAAATCCTTAGTAGCTTGCAAATAAAACTTTAAAGCACGAACCACGTCAAGATTGTGTAACAGACGTTCCTTCTTTGAAGAAGGATTAGGACACAGTGACGGAACAACAATTTCCTGATTGATATTCCTATTAGATACTACCTTAGGAAGAAACCCAGGTTTGGTACGCAAAACTACCTTATCTGCATGGAAGATCAGATAAGGGGAATCACACTGTAAGGCAGATAACTCGGAAACTCTTCGAGCCGAAGAGATAGCTACCAAAAACAGAACTTTCCAAGATAAAAGCTTGATAGCTATGGAATGCAAGGGTTCAAACGGAACCTCTTGAAGAACTTTAAGAACTAAATTTAAACTCCATGGCGGAGCAACAGGTTTAAACACAGGCCTGATTCTAACCAAAGCCTGACAAAACGCCTGAACGTCTGGAACATCAGCCAGACGCTTGTGCACAAGAATAGACAGAGCAGAAATCTGTCCCTTTAAGGAACTAGCCGATAATCCCTTTTCCAATCCTTCTTGGAGAAAGGATAGTATCCTAGGAATCCTGACCTTACTCCACGAGTAACCCTTGGATTCACACCAATGAAGATATTTACACCATATCTTATGATAGATTTTCCTGGTGACAGGCTTTCGAGCCTGAATCAAGGTATCAATGACCGACTCGGAGAAACCACGTTTTGATAAAATCAAGCGTTCAATCTCCAAGCAGTCAGACGCAGAGAAACTAGATTTGGATGATTGAATGGACCTTGAAGTAGAAGGTCCTGCCTCAGCTGCAGAGTCCATGGTGGAAAGGATGACATGTCCACCAGATCTGCATACCAAGTCCTGCGTGGCTACGCAGGTGCTATCAAAATCACTGAAGCTCTCTCCTGCTTGATCTTGGCAATCAGACGAGGGAGGAGAGGAAAGGTGGAAACACATAAGCCAGGCTGAAGGACCAGGGCACTGCTAGAGCATCTATCAGCGTTGCCTGGGGATCCCTTGACCTGGACCCGTAACTAGGAAGCTTGGCGTTCTGACGAGACGCCATCAGATCCACTTCTGGTTTGCCCCATAGTTGAATCAGCTGGGCAAATACCTCCGAATGGAGCTCCCACTCCCCCGGATGAAAAGTCTGCCGACTTAGAAAGTCCGCCTCCCAGTTCTCTACTCCTGGGATATGGATAGCTGAGAGATGGCAAGAGTGAACCTCTGCCCATAGGATTATCTTGGAAACCTCCATCATTGCCAGGGGACTCCTAGTTCCCCCCTGATGGTTGATATAGGCTACAGTCATGATATTGTCCGACTGAAATCTGATGAATCTGACCGCAGCTAGTTGAGGCCAAGCCTGAAGAGCATTGAATATCGCTCTTAGCTCCAGAATGTTTATCGGAAGGAGGGCCTCTTCCTGAGTCCACGAACCCTGAGCCTTCAGGGAATTCCAGACTGCGCCTCAGCCCAGAAGGCTGGCATCTGTCGTCACTATAGTCCACTCTGGCCTGCGGAAACTCATTCCCCTTGACAGAAATACCCGAGATAACCACCAGAGAAGAGAATCCCTGGTCTCTTGATCCAGATTTAACAGAGGAGACAAATCTGTGTAGACCCCATCCCACTGATTGAGTTGCAAAGTTGCAGTGGTCTGAGATGTAGGCGGGCAAACGGAACTATGTCCATTGCCGCTACCATTAGGCCTATCATTTCCATATACCGAGCTACTGACGGCCGAGAAGTGGAATGAAGAGCACGGAAAGAAGTTAGAAGCTTTAATATCCTGACTTCTGTCAGAAAAATTTTAATTTCTACCGAATCTATCAGAGTTCCTAGGAAGGAAACTCTTGTGAGAGGAGAGAGTGAACTCTTTTCTCTGTTCACCTTCACCCGTGAGACCTCAGAAAGGCCAGAACAATGTCCGTATGGGACTTGGCGATTTGAAAAGTCAACGCCTGGATCAGGATGTCGTCTAGGTAAGGGGCCACCGCTATGCCCCGCGGCCTTAGAACCGCCAGTAGAGACCCTAGAACCTTCGTAAAGATTCTTGGCGCCGTGGCTAATCCGAAGGGAAGAGCCACAAACTGGTAATGCCTGTCTAGGAAGGCGAACCTGAGGAACTGATGATGATCTCTGTGAATCGGAATGTGGAGATAAGCATCCTTTAAGTCCACGGTAGTCATATATTGACCCTCCTGGATCATAGGGAGGATGGTTTGGATTGTCTCCATCTTGAAAGATGGGACCCTGAGAAATTTGTTTAGGATCTTGAGATCCAAGATTGGTCTGAACGTTCCCTCTTTTTGGGAACTATAAACAGGTTTGAATAGAAACCCTGCCCCTGTTCCTCCCTTGGAACAGGGTGGGTCACTCCCATAACCAGTAGGTCTTGAACGCAACGTAAGAATGCCTCTCTCTTTATCTGGTTTGAGAGGTGAAATCTCCCCTTTGGAGATGAACCTTTGAATTCCAGAAGATATCCCTGGGAAACAATCTCCAGTGCCCAGGGATCCTGGACGTCTCTTGACCAAGCCTGAGCGAAGAGAGAAAGTCTGCCCCCTAATAGATCCGGTCCTGGATCGGGGGGCTACTCCTTCATGCTGTCTTAGAGGCAGCAGCAGGTTTTTTGGCCTGCTTCCCCTTGTTCCAAACCTGGTTAGGTCTCCAGACTGTTTTGGACTGGGCGAAATTTCCCTCTTGTTTTGTATTAGAGGAAGCTGAAGCTGCGACACTCTTGAAGTTTCGAAAGGAACGAAAATTATTCTGTTTGGTCCTTAACTTATTGGACCTATCCTGAGGAAGGGCGTGACCTTTTCCTCCAGTAATATCAGAAATTATCTCCTTCAGACCAGGCCCGAATAGGGTCTGTCCCTTGAATGGGATGTTAAGAAGCTTAGACTTTGAAGTAACGTCTGCTGACCAGGACTTAAGCCATAGCGCCCTACGCGACAGAATGGCAAAACCTGAATTCTTAGCCGTTAGCTTGGTTAAATGAAAAACGGCGTCAGAAATAAAGGAATTAGCTAACTTAAGAGCTTTAATCCTGTCTAAAATATCATCTAACGGGGTCTCCACCTGTAGAGCCTCCTCAAGAGACTCAAACCAAAAAGCCGCTGCAGCAGTAACTGGGGCAATGCATGCAAGAGGCTGGAGAATAAAACCTTGATGTATAAAAATTTTCTTAAGGAGACCCTCCAATTTTTTATCCATAGGATCTAGGAAAGCACAACTGTCCTCGACGGGTAGAGACTGCTCCCTCCACCTTAGGGACCGTCTCCCACGAGTCCCGTATGGCGGCATCTATGGGAAACATCTTCTTAAAAGCAGGAGGGGGGAGAGAACGGCACACCTGGTCTATCCCATTAATTAGTAATAATTTCCAAAACCTCTTAGGGACTGGAAAAACATCAGTGTAAACAGCCATTGCAAAGTATTTGTCCATCTTACACAATTTCTGCGGAACTACAATGGGTTCACAGTCGTCCAGAGTCGCTAAAACCTCCCTAAGCAATAAGCGAAGGTGCTCGAGCTTAAATTTAAACGCTGTCATTTCAGAATCAGACTGAAGCAACGCCTTCCCTGAATCTGAAATGTCACCCACAGATAGCAGATAGAGGCTCACCTGCCTCGTCTTCTGAGTATTGTGAGGGTATATCGGACAGAGGTATTAAAGCGTCAGAAAGCTCTGTATTAGTTCTAGCCCCAGAGCTGTCTCGCTTTCCTTGTAACCCTGGCAGTTTGGACAATACCTCTGAGAGGGTAGCATTCATAACTGCCGCCATGTCCTGTAAGGTAAAAGAATTAGACGCGCTAGATGTACTTGGCGTCACTTGAGCGGGAGTTATAGGTTCTGATACATGGGGAGAGCTAGATGGCATAATCTCCCTTTTTTCAGTCAGAGAATCCTCTGGAGATACATCTGTAAGCGCCATAATATGGTATTTATAGTTTATAGAAATTTCAGTACATTTGGTACACATTCTAAGAGGGGGTTCCACAATGGCTTCCAAACATATTGAACAAGAACTTTCCTCTATGTCAGACATGTTTAACAGACTAGTAATGAGACAAGCAAGCTTGGAAAACACTTTAATAAAGGTGAAACAGCAATTAAACAAAAACGTTACTGTGCCTTTAAGAGAAAAAAAAAACACACTTAAACTGCAAAACAGTGTAAAAATATAGTAAAGCCTTCGAAATTTTTACAGTGTGTGTAAGGGACTAAAGCAACATTGCACCCACTTGCAAATGGATGATTAACCCCTTACCCCCCAAACCGGATTTAAAAAACGTCAACCACTGTAAAAGACAGTTGAGCACCTTGCCACAGCTCTGCTGAGGCTCCTACCTGCCCTCAAATACGATTTAGAGAAGAAATAAACCCTTTATAATGGTCCTCAGATGCCAGAGGACTCCTCTAGGGAAGCTGGATGTCTCAGTCTGAAGGAAACTGTGCATCTAGAGAGCGAAAATAGGCCCCTCCCACCATGTACTGGATGTCAGAGGGGCCTTAAGAAAATACTCCTAGGAGTAGCTGACTAGCCATGTGAAAAACTAGGCCCCAAATAAAGACTTATCTCCCTCAGAGAAAAAACGTCCTATTTATGAAACATGTAAACGTTTTGTCACTAAGTAATATGAGTATTAACATGAGTATTACACTGTTTTGTAAGCATGATCCCAGTCGTTGTTAAATCACTGCATTTAGCTTACCTCAAATACACAAGGCTCTGTCAGCATTTTCTAGAACTTATTCATCTCTCTAGAAATAAAAATACTGAACATACCTCAAAGCAGATAATCTGCAGACCGTTCCCCCAACTGAAGTTTTCCCATACTCTTCAGTTATGTGTGAGAACAGCAATGGACCTTAGTTACAAACCGCTAAGATCATCCATCTCCAGGCAGAATTCTTCTTCTAATTTCTGCCTGAGAGTAAAACAGTACAACGCCGGTACCGTTTAAAAATAACAAACTCTTGATTGAAGATAACACTACACTAAGTCACCACATATCTCTTGATACTTCCTATCTTGCCGAGAGTTACAAGAGAATGACTGCAGGTGGGGGTTAGGGGAGGAGCTATATAGACAGCTCTGCTGTGGGTGTCCTCTTGCAACTTCCTGTTGGGAAGGAGAATATCCCACAAGTAATGGATGAACCCGTGGACTGGATACACCTTACAAGAGAAATATAAAATAATAGTGAGTACAAATTAAACTTCACTGAAAACACTGAAATGTGATATTTATTTCCTTTAAAGGGGGTGGTTTTAGCAATAACAGATGCTACCATGTTAAAACTTAGAGTCTAAGAAGCTGCTTTCTTTGATTTCCACAAAGCCCGGTTACTTTTAAAAAAAAGCAACATGTAGGAAACTCATGTTTCATCCCCTTTTTCTCATTACAGTTCATGGCTGTGAGGTTTGCAAGCTGCTAGCTCACAGTTCAAAGCAAATGTTATACAAACTAGGCCACTGAACGCCAATGGTAAGCAAAGGTTAATTACTGTGAACATATAGGTTTTTTTCTTACCTGTGCTTCACCGAGATCATTATTTACCACCGTAAAGTTTAAACCGAGTTCTTCTACATCTCCTTCATAGCTCTTAAGGAAAAGCAAATTTCTGTACATCTCTGGATCTAAAGATGCTAAATGGTGAATATCAACATCAGCACTTGTGCCCAGCAGCTTTGACAGGAAGAAACTAGCGAAAGGAAGCTCTACAAGCATGTTTTCATACAGAGCCTGCAGACAAGAATAAAAATGACAATAGGAAATTACTGGCTTATTATGGTAACAATGTAATACATTTTAAAACAAAATTAATAAAAAAAAACAAAAAAACCCCCTTTATTTTGAATTGTTTAAATGAGCTTGAAAGGTCTAACTGGTACGCACTTCCTTATTCATTACTCATTGGTCAGCTTGCAGATAAGCGAATCACAATACTGTTAAGCCATTTTTCAGTTTCTACACAAGGAATAGTAATAATATGACCCGAAGTTAAAATGTGTATTGCACACAAATATTCTGCCCTACAATTATGTCACAATGTTAACTATAAGCAAACTATACTGACAAACTTAAAGGGACACTATACCCAAAAATTTTCTTTTGTGATTCAGATTGAGCATGAAATTTTAAGCAACTTTCTAATTTACTCCTATTATCAAATTTTCTTCATTCTCTTGGTATCTTTATTTGAAATGCCAGAATGTAAGTTTAGATGCCGGCCCATTTTTGGTGAACAACCTGGGTTGTCCTTGCTGATTGGTGGATAAATCCATCCACCAATAAAAGTGCTGTCCAGAGTACTGAAACCAAAAAAAAGCTTAGATGCCTTCTTTTTCAAATAATGATAGCAAGAGAACAAAGAAAAATTGATAATAGGAGTAAATAAGAAAGTTGCTTAAAATTGCATGCTCTTTCTGAATTACAAAAGAAAAAATTTGGGTACAGTGTCCCTTTAATGGCACCTAAAAGTCAAAATGACACTTTAATGATTCGGAGAGAGCACACCATTTTAAAGGGACATGAAAGCCAAAATTTTTCTTTCATGATTCAGATAGAGAATACAATTTGAAACAACTTTTTTATATGTGTATCAATTGTTATTTATTATCTGTGCTTTAGGTTTTTATTAAAGTTTTTTACCTATCAAATATTATTTTGAATATGATCTATAGTGTCTTTTTAAACATATATTATAACCACCTCAGCTTATGTATTGAGCGCCCCTCACAATAAAACCTTTCTGGTATACATTTTTCACAATTTGAAACAACTTTCTAATTTACTTCTATTAACTAATTTGTTTCATTCTCTTAGTATTATTTGTTGAAGTAACAGCAATGCACTACTGGTTTCTACTGAACAAATGGGTGAGCAAATGACAATCAGTATATGTATACATTAACCAATCAGCAGCTAGAACCTAGGATCTTTGCTGCTCCTGAGCTTTCCTAGATAAACCTTTCAGCAAAGAATAACAAGAGAAGGAAGCAAATTAAATAATAGAGGTAAATTGGAAAGTTGTTTACAATTGTATTTTCTATCTGAATCATGAAAGACATTTTTTGGGTTTCATTTCCCTTTAAGTGAAGTTTCAATTTACGGCACTTTTACTTCTTTGTTTTCTTAGTATCCTTTATTAAAAAGCATACCTAAGTAAGCACAGGAGTAGCAACACACTAATGGAAGTCAGCAGGTATTGGTGGGTCCACACATGTCACTGGATCACTAGATGTGTACAGCTAGCTCCCAGTAGTGCATTGCTGCTGATCACAACCCTATTACAGGAGTTAAACACAGTTATATACAAGCAGTAGTGCAATGATAAAATGATCAAACATTATATATTTTTTCTTCACATTTATGTCGCTTTAACAGAACACAACACACTAAAGTAAGTATATACTATAAATACAGATTAACAAAACACAAACTAGTATTAATTACATTTGAGTTTAAAGAGCAAGGATTTAAGATGCATTAAAGACTTTTATAAAGTGCCTCTCCCTTTCTTATATGGAGATTTAAATAATTTTAGACATGTATATCCTTTATCAGCAATATCTTATTTCTTATCATCACAAAAACCCTAAACATAAAAAAATGGTTTGTGTGTATATATGTATGTATAAATATATACACACACGCACACGGGGGTGGAAAAATATCACTATGTCTTACCAGCCACAGGCTAAAAGCTACTAGCCCAGAGGGAAAAAGTTAGTAGTCCACTCAATGTTAAAGAAAGAAAAAGTCAAATTTCCAAGTCTGACAAACGGAACTCGACAAAATATTGAGCATGAATGTGAATATTGAGAAATTAAATTGCATACAATGGTTTATATTTTAGAACCATCTTCGTTAAATGTAATTCAGAAGTTTACTATTAGACAGGGCCTACAAGTGAAAGTAAATTTCTGGCTTTACAACACATCCAAGTATTGTATTGCATTAACATATCCAGATCGCTATATTTTTTTATTAAAATTTTTTTATTATCAGTTTTATTTTTACTTTCATAATTCCTATCGTTATCTATCATGCTCTGCCCATCTTCCACTACCTATCTTTCTGTGTGTTGACGTATAGAGCTGTCCCACTCGCTCTATACTTCGCTGTAATGCGCGTTCACAAGCAACGAGCTCATTACGTATGCGCGAATCGTCGATGGACCCTTCAATGCGCATGAGATTCTGGACCCTGTCCAACGCGCATGCGTCAATGTCTTTGGAAACATAGTACTCAATGAATGACATAATGCATTCATTCAGTACTATGCTATTTATGCAAGTGAGCGATGTGCTTCAATGTTGCCGAGTCTAAACAGATGACGTTTTCTGCTCAGGGGACGAAAAACGGGTATGTGCATGCGTGAATCGGGAATGCACAACCAGCAAATGTATGCATAATAATATTTGCCGCTTGCGCAACTCAATCAATAGGCTGATGATGTCGCTGCACGGCTGCCTAACGGCCAGAAAGTCAATTGGAAGATTAAACAACGTGATCAGGAAGTAAACAAAATATTGAATTGTAAGTTGACAAAAATAATATTTCATTGCGGATCAAAATGTATTTACATCGAACTTTGTAAAAAATCATGAATGGAAGTACTATTATTTTTAGATGAACTATGTAACTGAGGATAGCGAAACATTTATCTTTACCTTTCATTTAAGTGTCTGCTGTGTACAGAAAGACTAAATAAAGCAAATAAACGATTAATGAAGGACCTGTAGATTTATGTTTGCGTAGAAGGTTTATCTGACCGGATTATCTTGTTAATGATAAAGTATTTTCACACTTCATTATCATGAATTGCTTTGCCCTTTCAATATAATGCAGGGTATTTACAGATCACAGCCTAAAGCAATTGCAGGCTTTAATTACTCTGTTTCTATTTACTAAGTGCCTGAGCTACATTCAATAAGCGAGGCCTACAAACTTCCAATGACCCCACTGTGTTTGCCTATGAAGGTTTTCCGTAGGAAGCGTGAAGTTTATAGAGCTATTTCCCTTCATTTTCAAACACAGGCCGTAGATTATTGCTGAGAAAAGGACAATTGTAAACGGCACCATATGTGTTTCTCAGATCATCATTTGGTCATATGCTGCGAGTCCGCTAGATAGGCATTTTAGCTTTCAATAACTTTTAGAAATGTATATTAACTTCAACAACCGCATTAATTATAGTATTGGCCACAACATTCCAATTTACTTCTGTTATGAATTGTGTGTCATTCTCTTGTTTTCCTTTGATAAAAGAGAAGCAATAAAATACAGAGAGCTAGCAGAGGATATTTGGTGAGCCAATGGAAATAGGCTTATATTTGCAGCTACCAATCAGCAGCTAGCTCTTAAAGGGACATAATACTCATATGCTAAATCACTTGAAACTGATGCAGTATAACTGTAAAAAGCTGACAGGAAAATATCACCTGAGCATCTCTATGTAAAAAAGGAAGATATTTTACCTCACAACTTCCTCAGCTCAGCAGAGTAAGTGCTGTGTAAAAAGTTATACTTCAGCTGTTGCTCAGCTGCAGGTAAAAAAATAAATAAATAAATAAAAAAAAAAAATGAAGAAATGAACTGCAGCCAATCAGCATCAGCAGTGCTGAGGTCATGAACTCTTTTACTGTGATCTCATGAGATTTCACTTTACTCTCATGAGATTTCATAGTAAACTTCCTGAAACTGAATAGGGAAATAAGCTCACTCCCTTAGCTGTCCCGGGACAGACATACTGATTTGCTGCTTAGAAGTCCTTTACAATGGGATGTGGCTACTGAGGAATTTTTGAGGTAAAATATCTTTCTTTTTTACATAGAGATGTTCAGGTGATATTTTCTAGTCAGCTTTTTACAGCTATGCTGCATCACTTTCAAGTGTTTAAACATTTGGGTATCATCGACCTTTAATAGTTCATTGCTGCTACCTGGGTATGCTTTTTAGCAAAGGGTACCAAAGGAATGAAGCAAAATAGATAACAAGTAAATGGTAAAGTTGTTTAAAATTGCATGCTCTATCTGAATATTGAATTTTTTTAATTTTGACGTTACTGTAAATTTATATTAAGTAAAATATACAAAAATGAAATTAATGAGTATCTTCCACGGCCATCTGAAGAAAAGACTACTGCACCACAATGTCATGAACCTATAAGGGACTGACATGATATATTGGTAAAAACCAACAAAGCAAACCCAAGCCCTAATACACATCTGCAAGGAGCCATCCTCTGCTAATTAACGTTTTACTTTTCTATTTCTAGAGCTATTTTACAACACTTTAGGAATTGCATCTACAAAGAAAAGCTTCAAAGCAGAGGGCTATATATAAATAGAACTGAAAGCACAATGTATTTAAGGTGTGTAGTGTAAACTGTTTGTGCAGTTGACTTTAAACACAGACCAGAGGTGTAAATAATTACTTTTGGCCAATTTCCAGGGTAAGGTTGTTGTTTGCTATATGTTGGCTTTGAATAAAAGTCCCATTGTCATTCACTGTACATATTAAAGCTACCTGATTTTAAATTATAAATTCCTTCCATGACTCATGGGATGTAAATGTAGCAAAATATCATCCCCTCCCAACCAAAGGCAGGTTCAACCTTTGGGACATGAAGTATCGAAAAACCTTAATAAATGATTGTGCTAAAACCATGACCACATCTGCTAAATGGATTATAAATTAAATTTCCATAATGCATGCAACAGAAATATCATTGAAGACATAAATCAAGGTATTTTCTAAACACAGGTTAATTATACAACTTCCCAAACTGTCTATTTTTTATGCAAAATAATCCACTTAGCATTTGTCATATTGGTCTTAACCCGTAGACGCATGCATCGAGAGCCGCTACAAGATCATCAATAACTCCATGTCCTAAAACCACAGCAATAGGTATATTGAAGAAACGTGTACGTTATTTTTCAAGTGTCTGTCTCCGACGAGGGTTTATTGCCAGAAATTGTGCCAAAATGATTTGAAATAAAATGGATTCATTATGGTAGAAGCCTTTTAATATAAGTGAGTGCGCTAGGAATGTGATTAATGCAAATTCTGTTGCTATCAGGAGAATAAATGTGTACAACATCACAGGCCACTTCTGTTTGCTGCCAAATAACTTTAGTAATTTACTGCATTAAGAATCAATAAAAAAATAATGCTTTTCAAATGCATCACTATCAATCTCTAGGTAATTCCAAGTGAACATTTATATCTTCATCTAACTGCTATATAAACTGTGAAATTCCATTTTTAGAGCAACTTTATTAAACAGATATTTCACACTTGTATGAAATAATTTTATAGCTGCACTAAAGCAGAAAACAAAGTAGAGATAGTTTATAATAATACATTAATTAATGAATTTGCATATAATGCATCAGTGTTCTCCCCAGGATCTATTTAAAGGACCACTCAATGCAGTGGAATTGCATAATTAACAAGTGCATAATAAAGACAATGCAATAAAACCTACTCTTAGTTTTAAAAAAGCAATTTTTTTCTGACAAATTTATTTGTTCTCCCATTGTACGCCCCCCTGTATCATGTGACAGAAATCAGCCAATCACAGACTAGTATATGTATACCCTGCGAGCTTGTGCACACACTCTTGTTTACCCAGTAAGTGTGTATATAAAAAGATTGTGCAAAATTTGATATTTGAACTGCATGTTATATCTGAATCATAAAAATGTTATTTTGACTTTAGTGTCCCTTTAATAGCACACCACCCAGCTAATTTTACAGACCACCTGACTAAAATTTAAGTCAATATTGAGGTGAAATTAGCTAATTGTTTACCCAATGTTTTGCTGCACAAATTAACATTAAATCAATTTGGACAACTAACTATATATTTTTACAAAAATGACAACAACAAAAAAGTGATAGATTAAGGTTTGCCATATTCTAATTTACTTAGCTTATATTAACTCTCACAAAATAATTTATACCAATATTAAACATGAGCTCAATGTTTCTTGAAGAGATAGTAAATATTATACTGGGAGTCTACATGAACTTTGAAACACTTGAGCATCTTTTTAACACCTTGATAAATACTTCTGAATTATGAAACGGCAAACATTAATTTAATTTCAGTTCTTCATTCAGTTCATAACTCACCAGGGCAGCCCACTCGCTAAATACGTTATACTAGGACTGCCCTTAAACCTAGGGTATTAATATCGCTTTAAAGGGCCA
Source organism: Bombina bombina (assembly GCF_027579735.1). Classification (NCBI taxonomy): domain Eukaryota; kingdom Metazoa; phylum Chordata; class Amphibia; order Anura; family Bombinatoridae; genus Bombina; species Bombina bombina. The sequence goes on along the minus strand of NC_069503.1, from coordinate 195,367,271 downwards.
TAATACCCAAATGTTTAAACACTTGAAAGTGATGCAGCATAGCTGTAAAAAGCTGAATAGAAAATATCTCCTGAACATCTCTATGCAAAAAAGAAACTCAGTAGCAACCTCCTATTGTAAAGGATTTCTAAGCAGCATTTTAGTGTGTCTGTCCTGGGACAGCTGAAAGGATGAGCCTCGTGAACTCTCATATTATTTCACCAATCAGGTAAAGGAAGCTTACTATGAAATCTCATGAGAGTCAAGTCAAATCTCATGAGATCATAGTAAGAGTTCATGACCGTAGCACTGCTGATGCTGATTGGCTGCTATTCATTTCTTCATTATTTTTACCTGCAGCTGCAGGTGAAGTATAACTTTTTACACAGAACTTACTCTGCTGAGCTGAGGAGATTGTGAGATAAAATATCTTCCTTTTTTATATAGAGATGCTCAGGTGATATTTTCCTGTCAGCTTTTTACAGTTACACTGTATCAGTTTCAAGTGATTTAGCATATGAGTATTATGTCCCTTTAAGGGATAGCCAACACCAGAATTGTTATTATTTAAAAACATAGATAATCCCTTTATTCCCCATTCCCCAGTTCTGCATAACAATACAGTTATATTAATGTTTTACCTCTGTGATTATCTTGTATCTAAGCCTCTAAAGACAGCCCCCTTATTTTAGTTCTTTTGACAGACTTGCATTTTAGCCAATCAGTGCTGACTCCTAGGTAACTCTACGTGCATGAGCAAAATGCTATCTATATGGCACACATGAACTAACGCCCTTTAGTTGTGAAAAACTGTCAAAATGCATAATAGGCGGCCTTCAAGGGCTAAGAAATTTGCATACGAGCCTCCTAGTTTAAGCTTTCAACTAAGAATGCCAAGAGAACAAAGCAAAATTGGTGATAAAAGTAAATTGGAAAGCTGTATAAAATGCCATGCTGTGTCTGACTCATGATAGTTTATTTTTGACTAGACTGTCCCTGTAACTAATTGAAAGTAGGTATAGTTTCACTCATCGTAATACATGTTTAAAAAATCCTAATTAATTTGACTAGACAGGTTTTATTTTTTTAGTTTGGAACTAATCTCTTATATGTTGCTGTTTTTTATGAAATGTGCTGTTGGTTTTAATATACTGTGAATGCTTTGAATGAAAAGAGGTTACAAAAAATGATTTATCTATGACAACAATGCACTAGGGGCTGCTTTACATAAACATATGAAATAGGAGGGTGTTCATGTAAAGAATTGGCCAGTAGATGGCGCATGTTGCAAGGAGAATACAATAAAGTCAAGAGGAATGACAGATGACAAATAAATGTCAACTAGTTGTCATTAAAAAGGAACAGTGAACACCTGGAAATTATAATACATTTCAGTTGTGCTGCTACAGAATAACATTTCAGCCAAATGTTAACATTTTTAAACAAATTAACATCCTTTTTACTGCAATTATTATTCAACAGTCTAACTCCACAAACCATTTGCCTTATTCGGAGGAGCCAATCTGGGCTTTAATCCACAGACAACAAGACTATTAGTATAAAATGCATCATTTTGCAGATATTATCTTACAGAGTCAACTAGAGACATATATGTAGCAGAGTTCGCCTTGAGACGTCAGCAAGGTGCATTTCAAGTTCTGGGAATTAGAAATTGCTTAATTTTCAGAGCAAAATTTCAGGAAAATTGAGCAAAAAAAATAATGAAAATATGTTGCACAGTTGTTTCATTATGCATAACAAAACATTTTATTTAAAAACATCAAGGTGTTTACTGTACCTTTAAAAAAATCAAATTTAAACTTTCATGATTCAGATAAGAGTACACAGTTTTAAACAACTTTCCAATTAATTTATATGATATAAATTTGCACAATCTTTAATATGCACGCTTTCTGAGGCACCAGCTCCTACTGAGCATGTGCAACTATTCACAGACTATACATATATGCATTTTGTGATTGGCTGATGGCTGTCACATGATGCAGTGAGAAGTTGAACTAACTTTGAAATTTGTCAGAAAAAAAATATACTACTCATTTGAAATTCAAACTAATTGATTTTGCACTGTCTTTTCATTATGCATTTATTGGTTGTGCTATTTACTGTGTTTAGTAGTCCTTTAATACAGTGGTGTACTAAGGCCACAATACATTCTATTTGTAGCCACGTGATAATTATGTAGCAAACACCAAGAAGTAAGAAGCAGAAGCCAAACTTAGAATTTAAGCAGTCATTGCTTCCTTGGTTCCAAATATTTGGCGATTACTGATCTAACCCCTTTTTGCAATTCAACAACCACCAAAATCTACTACAGAGCTCCTCCTACTCCAGAGTGCAAAGGGGGAAAAGTCTGTGCTTTTATTTGGATGGGTAACTTGAGGGAAAACATGTGGTGTGTGTGTGTGTGTGTGTGTGTGTGGGGGGGGGGGGGGGTCTGGATGCTCTTGGACAGGTTTAGATGGGGTTTAAATTTGCTTTGCAAAATTGTGTTATACATAGGTTAGAGGTGGAAAAACTGTCACAACTACACAAAAGCAGGATAGTTAGCAGATCTGCAATGCTGGACGGTGAGCTGTAAAATTAGTTTCCCGTAAATGTGTTTCTGAATATTTGTTATACAAACTGCAGAGTATAAAATGTATGAGAAATGTGTCCTTTAGGTTTAGTTATGTATATGCAGTAGCTGATTTTGTTAGGTGACACCATAACCCATTAAAATGGGTTTAGCTTGCAGGGAGAATAGAGGTCCTTTATCTTTTTTTCTCTCTCTCTTTTACACAATGGCCTCATTTTATCTGTGTCTAATTAAACAAAAGCAAGTGCAATTGAAAATGGACATTTTAGTACAAATATCTCTCGCTCCCCTCTGGGTGTGTAAATTACACTGCTTTAATATAGCCAACACTATAAAATACTGAAATTGTCACTTTAGGTGGGGATACAACAGGTACAATTAGCTATTTCAAATGACATAATAAAGGAGCTATTTTTAAATAATGTAATATACACTAACAGGTCAAATGGATCATTGGAAACACATTAAAAAGGGAAAGTACACTTATTCTTTAATCTGTCAAACTTTATATACAAGAATTCTAGAATTTGAAAGCCATATTGGGGAAAATGTAAAGGTTATGTTAATATACTATGTGTCACAATTTGGGAAGTCAAAGGTTCAGTGGAATAAAGCATCAGTAATGTCACATGAATTATGCTCTTTAGATATAATTTAAAGGGACACTCAAGTCAAAATTAAAGGGACATGAGACCCAAAATATTTATTTAATGACTCAGATAGAGAATACAATTTTAAACAACATTCCCATTTACTTTTATTTTCTATTTTGCTTCATTCTTTAGATATCCTTTGTTGAAGAAATAGCAATGCACGTTTGAGCCAATCACACAAGGCATCTATGTGTAGCCTCTAATTAGCAGCACGAAGCATATTTAGATATGCATTTCAACAAAGGATGTAAAGAGTATGAAGCAAATTAGATAATAGAAGTAAATTGCAAAATTGTTTAAAATTGCATGCTCTTTCTAAATCACGAAAGAAAAAAAAAAATTGGGTTTCATGTGCCTTTAAACTTTTATGATTCAGATAGAGCAAGCAATTTTAAACAAAACTTTCCAATTTACTTCCATTAACAAAATGTGCAGTCTTTTTATATTTACACCTTTTGAGTCACCAGCTCCTATTGAGCATGTGCAAGAATTCACAGAATATACATATATCCATTTATGATTGGCTGTCACATGACACAGGGGGGGAGTGGAAAACAAAAATTATGCTTACCTTATAAATTTATTTATTTCCGGACAAGGAGAGTCCACAACGTAATTCTGATTACTAGTGGGATATTCACTCCTGGCCAGCAGGAGGAGGCAAAGAGCACCAACGCAAAGCTCTTAAGTGTCACTTCCCTTACCCATAACCTCCAGTCATTCAGTTGAAGGGAAATGGAAAAAGAAGATAACACAAAAGGTGTAGAGGTGCCTGAGGTTTAGTAAAAAATTACTGTCTAATCAAAAGGGTGGGATCATGGACTCTCCATGTCCGGAAAGAAAGAAATTTATCAGATAAGCATGCATTTTGTTTTCTTTCCTAAGACATGGAGAGTCCACAACGTCATTCCAATTACTAGTGGGAACCAATACCCAAGCTAGAGGACACGGAATGAATAGGGAGGGAGAATAAGGCAGGTAACCTAAACAGAAGGCACCACCACTTGAAGAACCTTTCTCCCAAAGGAAGCCTCAGCCGAGGTAAAAGTATCAAATTTGGAAAATTTTGAAAAAGTATGCAGAGAGGACCAAGTTCCACAGAAGCTTCATTTTAGAAAGCCCAAGAAGAGGAGACAGCCCTAGTGGAATGAGCTGCGAGTCTCTCAGGAGGCTGCTGTCCAGTGTCTCGTAAGCAAAAAAGAATCATACTTTTCAAACAGAGGGAAAGAGAAATAGAAGTAGCCTTCTGACCCTTTCCAGGGAAACAAACAAACAAACATGGCAAAAGACTGGCGAAAATCCTTTGTAGCCTGTAGGTAGAATTTTAGAGCCCGCACCACATCCAAGTTGTTTACCAGACGTTCCTTATGAGAGGAAGGATTAGGACAGAGAGAAGGAACAACAATTTCCTGATTAATATTTCTATCCGAAACCACTTTAGGGAGAAACCCCAATTTAGTACAAAGGACCGCCTTATCGGCATGAGAAATAAGGTAAGGCGAATCGCACTGCAAAGCCGAGAGTTCCGAAACTCTCTGAGCAAAAGAAATAGCAATAAGAAACAAAACCTTCCAAGATAACAGCTTAATATCTATGGAATGCAATGGCTTAAACAGAGCCTGCTGCAAAACTCTAAGAACTAGATTAAAACTCCAAGGAGGGTGTAACAGGTTTAAACACAGACCTGATTCTAACTAGTGCCTGACAAAAAGATTGAACATCTGGCACATCTGCCAGACGCTTGTAAAAGAATAGATAATGTAGAAATTTGACCCTTCAGAGAACTGACTGACAACCATTTCTCCAGACCATACTGGAAAAAAAACAAAATTCTGGGAATCCTGACCCTACTCCAAGAGTAGCCCTTTGATTCACACCAATAAAGGTATTTACGCCATACCTTATGGTAAATCTTACAAGTAACAGGCTTGCAAGCCTGAATCATTGTATCACTTAGACAGAACTAAGCGTTCAAACTCCAAGCAGTCAGCTTCAGAGAAACAAGATTTGGATGGAGGAAAGAACCCTGAGTTAGAAGGTCCTTCCTCAGAGGTAACCTCCAAGGTGGAAGAGATGACATCCTCACTAGGTCCACAAACCAGATCCTGCGAGGCCATACAGGAGCTATTATAATTACAGACGCTCTCTCCTGTTTGATACGAGCAATGACTCGTGGAAGGAGAGCAAACGGAGGAAACAGGTATGCTTGACCGAAATCCCATGGAACCGCCAGAGCATCTATCATAGCGGCCTGAGGATCTCGTGACCTTGAACCGTACCTTGGAAGCTTGGCGTTCTGACGAGATGCCATCAGATCCAACTCCGGCACCCCCCACTTGAGGGTTAACCTGGAGAACACCTCCGGATGGAGATCCCACTCCTCGGGATGAAAGGTCTGTCTGCTCAGGAAGTCCGCTTCCCAGTTTTCCACTCCTGGAATGTGGATGGCAGATAGTTGACAATTGTGAGCTTCTGCCCACTGCAGAATGTGAGTAATCTCCTTCATGGCCAAGGAACTCCAAGTTCCTCCCTGGTGGTTGATGTAAGTGATATTGTCTGACTGGAATCTGATAAACCGGGCTAAAGACAACTAAGGACAGGCTACTAGAGCATTGAAGATCGTTCTCAACTCCAAGATATTTATCGGAAGAGAAGACTCCTCTCGAGTCCATAGGCCTTCAGCCTTTAGAAAGTCCCAAACTGCTCCCCAACCTAGCAGGCTGGCGTCAGTGGTCACAATCACCCAGGAGGGTCTCTGGAAGCATGTTCCCTGAGACAGATGATCCTGAGATCACGAAAGAGTCAATTGTCAACTGATCGAAATCTATCCTCTGAGACAGATTCAAATGGTTTCCATTCCATTGTCTGAGCATGCAGAGTTGTAAAGCTCTCAAATGGAACCAAGCAAAGGGAATGATGTCCATGGAGGTGACCATCAGACTAATTACCTCCATGCATTCAGACAGTAGACTGAAGAGAGAGGCAAGAAGAGGTAATCTTTGCTTTTCTGACCTACGTCAGAAAAATCTTCATAGATAGGGAATCTATGATTCTTCCTAAGAAAACCACCCTTGTAGCTTGAGCAAGGGAACCTTTTTCCAGATGCACTTTACATTCGTGGGAACAAAGAAAAGACAACAAGATCTCCATATGAGATTCTGGTAGATGAAAAGATGGCGCCTGAACCAAGATGTCGTCCAGGTAAGGTGCCACCGCAATTCCCTGAGACCTGATAACTGCCAAAAAGCCCCCAGAACTTTTGAAAAAAATCTGAGAGCTGTGGCAAGGCCAAATGGAAGAGCTACGAACTAAAAGTACTTGTCCAAAAAAAAAGCGATTCTCAGGAATTTGTGATGATCCCTGTGGATGGGAACATGAAGATACGCGTCCTTCAGTTCTATGGTCGTCATGAACTGACCCTCTTGGACCAAAGGGAGAATGGAACGAATGGTTTACATTTTGAAGGTTGGTACCCTGAGAAATTTGTTGAGACACTTCAGGTCTAAAATGGGACAAAAATTTCCCTCTTTTTTTGGAACCACAAACAGATTTGAATAAAATCCTAGTCCCCGTTCCCTTAGTGGAACTGGAACAATCACTTCCAGGCAGAAAAGGCCCTGAACGCAGTTCAAGAATGCCTCTCTTTTTACCTGGTCTGCAGATAATCTTGAGAGGAGAAATCTGCCCCTGGGAGGACAAGACTTGAAGTCTATTTTGTAACCCTGGGATACTATGTCCACAGCCCAAGGGTCTGGGACATTGCATATCCAAGCTTGATGAAACAAGGAAAGTCTGCCCCCCACTTGATCCAGTACCGGACCGGGGGCGAAACCCTTCATACTGACTTAGTCTCAGATGAGGGCTTCTTTGATTGTTTCCCCTTATTCCAAGATTGATTGGGTCTCCAAGAGGACTTGGACTGCTCCGGGTTGGAAGTGGAAGACTTCTGACCTTTGAAGTTACGAAAGGAGCGAAAATTAGAGTTTTGACGCCCCTTAGGTCTATTCTTCTTGTTTTGTGGTAGAAAAGGCCCTTTTCCACCAGTAATTTCTGAAATAATCTCTGCCAGACCAGGACCAAACAGAATCTTACCTTTGTAAGGTAGCGACAGAAGCTTGGACTTGGAGGTGATATCAGCTGACCAAGATTTCAGCCACAAAGCCCTGCGGGCTAGAGCAGTGAAGCCAGACATCTTGGCTCCCAGACTAATGACTTGCATGTTCGCGTCAGAAATAAAGGAATTGGCTAGTTTGAGGGCCTTAATCCTATCTTGGATCTCCTCCAACAGAGTTTCCTCTAAAACCAACTCTGACAAAGCATTGCACCAATAAGATGCCACACTTGCCACTGTGGCAATACAAACTGCAGGTTGCCATTGTAAACAGTGATGAACATACATTTTGTTTAAATAAGCCTCCAGCTTTTTATCCACGGGATCATTAAAGGAACAGCTATCCTCAATAGGAATCGTGGTTCTCTTAGCCAGAGCAGAAATAGCCCCTTCTACCTTAGGCACTGTGCGCCATGAGTCTCAAATGAAGTCAGCAACAGGAAACATCTTTTTAAAAACGGGAGACGGTGAGAAAGATATCCCAGGCTTATCACACTCCTGAGCAATGATCTCCGACACACAGTCTGGAACAAAAAACACTTCCACAGGGGAAGGAACATCATAGTATTTGTTAAGTTTACTAGAATTCTTAGGATTAACAGCGACAGAAGAATCAGAGTTGTCCAAAGTAGCCAGTACCTCCTTTAACAGTACACAGAGGTGTTCAAGCTTAAATATGAAGTTTACCTCTTCAGAGTCAGTCAAAGGAATTTTACTGTCCAAATCTGAGATTTCAACCTCAGAAGCTACCGAGGTATCCTCCCTTCTCAGACTTAGGATGGAGGTCCTTCACAGCAGCAGAGGCGACAGACACCTTACTATCAGAATTTTTTTTAGATTTCCTCTTGCGCTTCCCCAACATGGGAAAAGCAGATAATGCTGCAGATGCCGCAGAAGATATCTGTGCCGCAAAATCTACAGGCAAATATATGCCTCCAGGAGACTGAGAGGAACTGCAGGGCACTGTATGTGACGCCATTGAGGCTTGTGACGTTTGAGGAGAAAGCTGTGGCATTGCCTGAACAGCATCATCCTGAGAGACATTAGGCTCAGAAAAAAGAAATGTATCTTTACATTTTAATGTCTTTTCTAAACATGAGGAACAAAATAGGTAAAACAATTTGGGCCTCGAGACACAAACATTTATCCATAAGAACAGATTCCTGTTCCATATCCATAGTGGACATAATTCCCAAAAATTATTGGAATGACAATTATATTTAAAATGAGACTGTCACTTTAAAAATTAAATTCCCCTTTAGAGCGAATTGTACTTCAGAAAAAAAAAAAACTATAAATGAGGAGCTCTACACCTCAGACAGTCTGAGGTGCCATACCTGACCTTTCTGAGTAAATACAATTTTACATGAAAACAAAAGGGCGGCTCCGTGGACTCACCATATCTGTAAGAAATAAACTTATCAGGTAAGCATAAATTTTGTTTTCTTCCTAAGATATGGTGAGTCCACGGGATCATCTAATTACTGTTGGGAACCAATACCCAAGCTAGAGAACACAGATAAATAGGGAGGGACAAGACAGGCAGACCCAAACAGAAGGCACCACCACTTGAAGAACCTTTCTCCCAAAAAATGCCTCAGTCGAGGCAAAAAAATATAAAGTTTTGTAAAATTTGTAAAAGTATAAATGGAAGACCAAGTTGCAGCCTAGCAAATTTGTTCCACAGAAGCTTCCTTTTTGAAAGCACAAGAGGAGGGAACATCTCTCAGGAAAAGAGCCGTAATACTCTCAGAAGACTGCTATCCAGCAGTCTCAAATTCAAAAAGAATTATACTTCTCAACCAGAAGGAAAGAGAAGAAGCAGTAGCTTTCTGACCTCCACATTTCCTAGAGAAACAGACACACAGGGCAGAAAGACTGGTGACAATCCTTGGTCCCCTGCAGATGGAATTTAAAAGCCTGCACGACAACCAAGTTGCACAAAAACATTCCTTATGAGAGGAAGGAATAGGACATAGTGAAGGAATAACAATTTACTGATTAATCCTTCTATTCGAAACAACATTAGGAAGGAAAACTAAGTATGAATAACTGCCTTACCAGCAAAAATGACAAGATAATGCGAATCACACTGCAAGACAGAGTTCCGAGACTCTTTGAGCAGAAGAGATAACAATGGAATGCAGTGGCTCAAGAGGAGCCTGCAGACAAACTTAAGAACAAGGTTAAGGCTCCAAAGAGGAGCAACCAACTAAAACACAGGCCTGATTCTGAACAAGGCCTGACACCAAGATTTCACATCTGGTACGTCCGCCAGATGCCTATGTAGTAAAAGAGATAATCCAGGATTCTAACCCTTCAGGGTACAAACTGACAAACCCTTCTCCAGACCTTCCTGGAGATAGGCCAAAATCCAAGAATCCTGACCCTACTACAAGAGTAGCCCTTGGATACCCAACAGTAAGATATTTACGCCATATCTTACGGTAAACCTATCTAGGCACAGGATTTCGAGCTTGAATCATGGTCCAATGACTCAGAGAAACCACACTTAGACAGAACTAAGCGTTCAATCTCCAAGCAGTCAGCATTAGAGAAATGAGACTGGATTAAAGGAGAGGACCCTATGATAAGGTCCTTCCAAGAAACAGATTTCACGGGAAGAGATGACATCTCCACTAGATCTGCATAGCAGATTCAGGGAGGCCACGCAGAGGCTATTGGAATTACCAACGCTCTCTCCAGTTTGATATGAGTAATGACTCGTGGAAGGAGAGCAAACAGAAGAAAACAGGAAACTTAGTCTGAATCCCATGGACCGCCAGAACGTCTATCTAGGCGGCCTGCGGATCTCTAGACCTAGACGACATCAGATACAACTCTGGCACCCCCCCCCTTTGAGAGTTAAGCTGGAGAACTTCTCCGGACGGAGTTCTCACTCCCCGGGATGAATGATTTAGTCTGCTCAGGAAATCCGTTTCCCAATCGTTACCATAGATAAAAGGCACTTACCTGCATCTAGCCGTCCGACAGCTCACCCGGCGTGGAAGGAAGTCACTCCTTACAGAGGCCTGTGAAAAGAAGAGAGATCAGAGTAAACCTACTCTGGCTTTCTGTACTAGGGCAGCAAATATGTTGAGAAAATGCAGCAATGCCCACCTTACAAGTTCCCAACCGCTTTAAAGCCACCACTACCCTACTGAAGAGACTGACGTGGAGTACAGCTATACCCTAAAGGAAAAGATCAGAGTAAACCTACGCTGTCTTAAAATAATAAACTCTTGATTGAAGTGAAATAATCCATTTTCTTTAAACACCTAAACTGTACTTCCTCCATGCACCAAGGCAAAGAGAATGACTGGGGGTTGTGGGTAAGGGAGTGATACTTAACAGTTTATCTGTGGTGCTCTTTGCCTCCTCCTGCTGGCCAAGAGTGATATTCCCAACAGTAATTAGATGATCCCGTGGACTCACCATATCTTAAGAAGAAAGAAGCTGTTAATACAGCCCTCACTATAAGCCCCATTTAGAGCCTCAATAACCAATGAGCCACATATAAAAATGTATATGCTAAGGAAAATCCACCCCACACAAGTAAGGAGATTAACTCCTAAGTCTCTGTCACATAATGAGTGCCTGCACCCTACCAATATAAATTTCCAATAAAAGAACAAGTGTGTCCCAATTAATTATTGCAGCAATATCCTTTGAAGTGCAAGTCTCCAGAAGTAGACCTAGAAGACAAAAGCACTTACCTGCAAATGTAGCTGTCCAGCAGGAAGACAGCTCACAAGGTGTGAAAGGACACATACTCCTTACAGAGACCTGTAGAAAAAGAAAGAACAGAGTAACTTACTCTGGCTTTCTATACCAAGGACAGCAATATATGTTAGAAAAATTGAGCAAGGACCACCTCAATACTTTCTAACTGCTTAAAAGCCACTCAAGAGACTGATGTGGACACAGCTATACCCAAATCCTTGCTTGCAGGGAAAAGTACCCCCCAAAA